>NC_087140.1:9308328-9909161 GCF_030705265.1 Helicoverpa armigera | reverse complement strand
TTATAATGTTAGCGTAATACACTCTTATTTGGAATCCTAACAAAATCACAGTTAAAACATTCCTATTTGCCTGATATATTGTGCCTGATTCCATACTTTATCTAAAGTCACGGAAGCTGTAAAAACTATTCCAATAGACTTACCTAAGATTCTTAACCATCCTATTCTCGCTGGGCAGGTCGAGGAAGTCAAGGAGGAACCGCAGTCGCTCCACGATCTCCCTGGTCTCCATGCCGAAGATCCAGCCGAAGTACATCATCGTCTCCTTGATGGTGAACTCCCCGTAGAGAGCGATCTCTTGCGGCATGTAGCCTACTCGCTTGCCTGGGACTCCCGATCCTAGGGGAAAGAAGAAATGTTAGAAATCTTATAGGGAGTAGGTTTTTGGATGTGTCTTTAGTGTTCCCAGAATGACTGGCATTGAAAACACAAAATCAACATTCTGTGCTTCTTTTAAAGTATATTGTATCTGGAGCTGCATACATTCTATACGTATGGGATAGTTAATCAACCCACAAGTTTTTTCATTATTTAAGAGGAAAAAATCCTCTTTTCTAACTAATATTTAACATAATTAGTCGAAAACCAAAAATGCCTTCTAATTAAGTCTTTGTCCTTTTATAAGCAAAGATAATACCTCCTACCTCTGAGAGGGCTAAATCTTCTAAGCATTCCCAGAACGATCGAATCTATCTCTTATTACTGTTTCTGTCATTTCTGATTTTAGAGGTGCTTACCTTTGGTGCCAGGTTTTCCTCCGAGCACCCATATCTCTCCGCTGTTAAGTTTCCGCCTGCCCACGATGCAGGACAGCAGGGTCGTCTTGCCGCACCCTGAAGCTCCCAGAAGACCGTATCTGAGGAAGTAGAGCAACTATTAGCACGTGGTAATTATGGAGAAGTAGACGAACCTAGCTGATGAAAGTAGAGCTTATGAAGATAAAGATGTAATGATAGGTAATGTGAAATTGGTAGCACATAAGTAGACATTAGGTAATTGGATGATTTCGTAAATGTTTTATTTTACGTCTATTTATTTAAAGTAATGAAAAACTTATCAACAACAACAACAGACATGGTTTGTAGTAAAAGTAGCAGCTATTTTGAAAGTTAACCACCAAACAGATGTTACACTAAAAATGTGACCAAAAAAATACTCTTGAATTATTCAGCAACATATCTAGGCCATCATCAAAATTCTAGCTCATTCCATTGCACCACTAACATTAAATCTCAGCCATCACACGAGCATTTCCTAAAACCGTCCGAGATCGCAACGGTCGGCCGCGCAAGCGCATAGCGCAACGCACACGAGGACGAAGCATTTG
This sequence comes from Helicoverpa armigera, assembly GCF_030705265.1. NCBI lineage: Eukaryota > Metazoa > Arthropoda > Insecta > Lepidoptera > Noctuidae > Helicoverpa > Helicoverpa armigera. Next base: position 9,907,834 of record NC_087140.1, on the reverse strand, counting down.
CGAAACAACACCATTTACATTCTATTCCGTACAAAACCAACTTATTTATACAGTCACATACACTCTTAAGACTACTGCAATAAGATTGATTTTTCTCTGTATTTTTTTCTACATGGTCAGTGGTGGTCTTCGTTTGGTGACTACAGAAAATGCGTATGTAAACACTCTTATGTGGACGCAATAAGGTGGGTTTTTGTTTAAAATTTGTCATAGGATGGACAGTTAAGTGGTTTAAGGAAAAGACGGTATTACAGTATGTGGAGGAAGGAGACAATTGTAGGCAGTCGCTGTGACTTATTTCTCAATGCTGCGAGGATGTCGTGTGCTTAGTGGCTGCGTCACGCCACCCAAGGGTGACGGAAGGATAGAAGAGCTTATATTTATGCAACTCCATATGTAAAGTAGGTAACCTTGCTGGACAAATAAGTACCTCTCGTTATTTACATTAGTAAATGTTGTTTTATTTGTATCCTAAGGAAATTCTTTACTCCTTTACATAATATGAGTTTTATAAACTTTTCCAAGTTTTAGTCTATTTCCACAACAAATATCATCAAAAACATTTTTTATCATGAAAATGGCATGTACTTCAAAACTACAATAGGCATCAGTATTCAGTAAAGATAAAAACAGCCCTTTTATTACCACATATTACCTAAAATTCCATAACCATAATTGGTAATATCAACAAAATCATAGACTCGGTAGAGGTCACGGCATTTGGCGCCAAACTGCTAATAATTTCCATTAACTAAACGCGAGTTATTCAGACGTATAGTAAAAAACATTCATCAATATAAAGATTCTTGATAATCCACCATTTTTTTGTGGCATATATCAGTATTCAGTTTTTTGTGGTAGATCTTCGATTTTAAAGACGTCAATGGAAGCTATTAATACTATATTAGTTGTTAGTTGTCCTGTTATAGTATTTGGAACTTTGAACTTAATTTTTTTCTACAGATATCTATTTTTGCTGTTAGTTGCTAATTTTATTCACAGCTTTTATTAACTTGGGAAAACTACTGTCAAATACTACCAACAGATTTCATACCAAGTTTCTGACAGATACTCTTAAATCATGTACGCTTTGCGTATTTATAGTTAAATACAATAATTTCTTTGGAATCCTAACCCTAATCTTTAGAAACAGCTCACAAAACATCTACCAATATCCCCCTATTCATTAAACACGACCTCAATATACCAACATAAAATTGGGTTGTAATTCGTATGTCATCCACATACAATCCATGAAAGGATGGCTATCTTGTCAGCACACCGTCTGTATGCACCAGATAGGGTAGGACAATATCCAGGGCCGGATTATAGAACGCACAATATTGGGCTCCATCCTAGAGTTCTATGTAATGGAAGTAATTATATACCAATTGAAAAGTTAATTTTAGAAACGAGCCTGTTCATCCTTTATGTTTCCACTAATAATTTACGTTTCGACTTTAAAAGAGACTCTCGAAGAGTTTGTTTCGATGTTCCTTTATGTGGTGGTTGATTGGGAAGTGTTGGGAATACCGGCTTTATCTACTTTTGTAAACCCTTAAAAAAATATCTGCCAAACGTATTCAGCGCAGAACTATAGAGGTAGTATCTGATCGCCTAGTTGGGGCTTCTCTAAAGCCAGAACGCGGGGTGTCCTAGCCGAAAGGGGCCTGAAGCGATTGCTACTATATGGCAATCCGGCCCTGCCACCACCACCATAAAAGTCACAAGCATTGTATGAATCTTGACGTCAGGGCGACTTCCTGACGGCATATTGTAATCACTACGTAGGTACTATTGTTACGTCGACATCAGGCCTTCATCGGGCCTATTGGCTCTGCGCCTGAATGTGGTCGTCGACTGTTTGCTTCCAGTTAAGGTATGATTATAGGCCTGTTAATGTTCAGTGGTTGTTGACAAAGGCTTTGTTCTGTTTTATTCGTAGTATAGAAATGATCTGGAAGTTTCCATTCAGCTTTTTATCGAGTGAGCTTTAGGTTTAATCACCTAATAAGCCCTAATGTCAGAGTTTTCTTAAAAGCGTCTGACGGTCTCTGACGTGGTATTATCCGTAAAATATTGGGAAAAAGTGTATTTATTTTTTATTTAAAGAATATTAATTATTACGTAGAATATGGCCTATGACACATTATCTATTTTTGTTGATGTTCCCCTAAGTTTTTAAGCACAGGTGTGTCACAAGTACCTACACTCACATTTTCCTTAATGAGTGTAAATATATTTAACAGGAAAAGAGTCTAGTCATTGCCAAAACGAAGAATTCTAAAACTATAAATATACTTCATCAAATTGACACCTTTACCCCCAGACAAATAGAACACCTCTAATAAATTCAATATACACAAACATAATAAAACCAATATTGTTTTTATATGGTAAACATAATTACATGGCAGGCATACGTCAATAATAAAGGCACTCCTAGATGATCAGCGTTTGACGTCAGTCTGTCGTCGTAAGGACCTTTTGACGTGTGTCTATAGCGATCATAGACTAATTGCTGTCATTTGTTTTTATTAGTTTATGTCATTGTACTTTGAAATGGCAAGGGTGGTGGAAAGTTCTAGGTTTATTTTTATATGAGCAAAGTATTGTGTCAGGGTTTTAATTATTCTTTTATAATTTTAAAAAAGATTTATTGTACAGTTGCAAATGTCAGGAGTTACTGTTACTACTTACTGTTTTTTTGTTTAACAAACGGTTAAGTAGAAAAATGTATAATGACATGAAGCTTCGGGAATTTTCAGAAAAGCAAATGAAAAGCAGGACTGGATTTAGCCCAAATAGACTATACAATCATGTATTAAGTAATTATTGCCTTAAATTGGCTTTCATCTTCTAAAGGAAGACCAGAGGAAGCCCGGAAGATGTTCATTTTCCCTATTGCCAAAACTGCAAGCCTTAATCGATACTTTGATCATTAGGGAAGTAAGTCCGATCTCTTAACATCCTCACTACGTGCTGATAATCGTCTCAAGTAATCGATTGTAACATTACAATTATAATAATAACGCTTGTCAGAGGTTAATAATCGTTTGTTCGTCGCCCTTGCTACTTTGGCATCTTGCCATACTTCCTAGTTTACTCTTTTCGTGTTTATATGATTAGTTCTGCACCCTAGTTTTATTTGAACTTTTCCTAATACTCCATCCATTGCATTCTTATTAACTTTTGCTCAAGAGTGATAGAGAAATGAATCAATTTCTCAAAACTTGGCTTGATCGGATAGTTCTAGAGATTTGTTAGACAAACAAATAAATAGACAGACTTTATGCTTTATATAGGTATCTATATAGGTATATTATAATCTCTTGGATATCTACGTGACAAGGAAACTTAGATGTTAGATAGTGGTCCGTTATCTGATGTGGCTTCGATCCAGGAATTTGTTTGTCTAACATAAGTTAAAGATGGATAACGGGATATCTTACAAATGCTTTGGCAATAACAAAGAATTAATTAGGTATATAACACTATTTATTAGTTGTTTACCTTGAAGCACAACTTAATTATGTTTTAACTGTGCTTGAAGTCTCCAAAACGAGCAAGCGGCAATCAGATATAAGTTCAAACTTTTTTCAATTTCATGTAAGCGTGCAGCGGAAATATATTCTATCTAGCGGCTTTCAAACATTCCCAATTTTGTACAGTATTGAATATATTGTATCTACTGCTAGCTATTCTATTGTAGATGTAACTCATCTAGTTCTGTTACATTTCTGTTCTGTTCTCTACAGTCGATACTATTGCGAATTTGCTTAACATGACTGTAATGAGGAAATGGAATGATGAATATGGTAGTTCCTCAAGTAGTTAGACTACTAGTAATTTACTTAAATGCAGTTTATACAGAGGTAGTATGTACTTACATGGTGCCCTTAGCGACTGTCATGTTGAGGTTGCTGAGCACGTGGTTGGGTCGTTTCTTGGAGCCATAATGCTTGAACGCGTGCCGCACACACACCGCCTGTTGACGTTTCTGCCACACCTGAGAATAAAACAGACGATATTAGTATCTATGTAGATGTTATTACAAACTTCTGTCAGTAGTTTTACTCTCTGGGACTTGCTACTCCTGTAGAAAGTACTTCTTGCACCCAAGTAGAACCTATCCAATAGCATTGGTTGATAAATGGGATATAAACACTGAAGGAACACACACTAAACATTGAAGGAATTTTCAAGTACCAGTGGTTCTCGTCAAATAACTTTGTCAAACCGAAGCTGGCTATTGGTGGCTTTATGATAAAGAATTAAAAATCTGCTCCTTTATTACAATTCGGTTAAAACGTCACTGTGCATGAAAACGTCACTGTGCATGGCTTGCTTCCGAGCAGTATTAGGGGATGTTACATCTTCCATTTCCAGGATTTTATTCAATAAAGATGTTATTAGAGACAAAAAAAAATTGTGATGTTATGTTTATCAGGATTAATAAATGAATCACTTATCACAGACACATCAGATTCCAGTAACATTGATTGTTCAGTATTATATTAAAACAAAGATAAGGCTCGTGCTATCAAAGACTTGTTATCGAAATAATAACAATTGTAATAAGATGGTCATTTGTTTCACGTTCTACTAGCTGCACCATGCTTTGCAATATCTTGGGCTTTTTAACCGACTTCCCAAACATGATGACTCAAAGACGCCTGGACCGATTTTTGACTTCACAATAATAAACGCTAGATATTCGCTGCGCAGGACATGTGCACGAGAATTTGTGCAGAAACAGGTGCACTCACTATTCCTTTACTCTCATAGCCCGATGGGATGGCAATCCGACACCACCACAGAGAGATCAGGCGTAGAACCACGGCATAGAACCGAGACCTTAACTAGCTTTCCCAGGCATCTTCTCGATATACTATAGAAGGTTGGATGTATTTGGCTAAAAGGTCCCAAAACACAAAAGGATAACCTGTCCCGAGAAGAAATATTACCATTGTTCTAACACCCAGAAAACCCATCGCCAAATACCTTTAAGGAAATCACATTCCCTTTTATCAATGGTATCACCAAATGAGTCAAGGCTGGTAAACAATTGCCCATCGACCGTCTTCCTCAACACACCCTTATGGCATCTAAGTGTCTATTGTATTAAGTACACCAGTACTCCGAAGTCAAGCGATTCATTTGCATGACAAAAATTCTAGGCTGATGACCTTTAGTTGGAAGTATGTAAAACAAAGGAAGATAGGGGGAAAGCCGATTGACAAAAAATTGCATCAGACCTCTACATTGTTTGGCTGTTAGAATCATACAGGATACCTAAAGCTTTTTGATCATTATCATCTCAGCCATAGAACGTCCACTGCTGAACATAGGCCTCCCCCTTAATCTCCACAGATACCTGTAGGACTAGGAGGCGACCTGCATCCAGCGTCTTCCGGCAACCTTAATAAAATCGTCTGTAAGCTTTTTGATATTTTGAAATTTCATAAAACCAACTGATAAAGAAAATGCTTCAATTATAGAAAAGATAAAACACATACGACCTGATGACATTGAATTTAACAAAAACAACGGAGTCATAATTTGGCAACTTCACGGTGGCCCGGAAAACTTATGCGCCTTACTAAAAGCACTAAGGAAATCCTTTTGGTTTTCCTTTTGCCAAAAATGAAATAACAAGCAATGACTAAATCAAAACATGACTAATATTCCTGTTCTTTTGTCCTCTACAATAAACATTTTAGAAACCCTAGGCTCCCCAGCTTTTTGCCACTTCCCGAGGGACCTACTTCCAGCACCTGGATTAAAACTAGCCTTACTTGATAAATGGGCTGTCTACACTGAAAGAACGATCAAACGGACCACGATTCCCTGAGATTATCACGTTCAAGCAAACAAAAAACCTCTAGCTTCAAAATATTAGTGTAAGCGTACATAGATTAGCCAGGAAAACCCTGTTACCAATTTATTGGCTTTGCTCATTACACATGTAAAGGAAGTTTTTAACGTCAATGACCACAATTCTTTATAATTATCATTGACATCAATCAACATTGACATTATTATTGTAAACAAAATAATTTAACTGACACAATAAGCATCCATCGCATCTGTCTATTCGCGATAAACTCACAAACTCAGATTTTCATGCTGTTGCTTAGATCTTCTTATATTTACTTCAAAGAAGATATAAGGAACTATCATCAGATTTCACTTTGATAGACCGCCAACCGGTTTAAATACGAGTACACTATAATAGTTAACTACAGTCGTTTGGACAATAGTTAATTATGCAACGCACGATGTAAGTACGGTGATTGACATAGTTTAGAGTTGTGTAGTAGTTAAAGTTACAGAGAGAAATCTGTGGTTGAGAATAGTTGAGATGTAATCAGAAACAAGAACAAAAAAATCTAGAGTAATAATTTGTTTGTTCGTTTTTAAAAGCTCCCAAACTACTGAACCGATGTGAAAAATCTTTCATTATTGGGAAACTACACTGTACCCAAATGAAATAGGCTATATTTTCGACTGATACAGGCCGAAGTTCTCACGGGATGTGGGTGAAACCGCGGAAAACGGCTACTAGGAAATAAAATGAGGGTAAGGCATGATGAATATGATATTAGGATATTCTTAAAAGCCAGGTCTATCTTGTCTTTAAGTTACTTTGACGATCTAAAAGTATCATTTTTATTTGTGTACGTGACAAAAGTCATGTTTGCCAGACTTCGATAAAAGATGAATGTCTCGTAATTATTTGTATCGTTAATTAATTATGTCACGTTATTACAAATTGATTGCTTTTTCTAATTTGCTAATGCCTTTTTATTTCGTTTACGAAAATCTTTTTATAACTTCACAGTTCTGTGTTCTGTTTTACATCATGTGGAATAATCTTAACCTTTTGGCCACTGAGACCAATAACAGTAGCCTTTTTGTTGTCCCACTGCTGGGTACATATTCAAACATGGCTCTTCTCATACAGAGAAGGAATGAGCGCCAATCAGTGTAGTCATTGAAGCATTATTGCTACGATTTTTTTTACTGTGAACCGATTTGCATGAAATTTTGGAATTAGGTTCATCTTACCCTTAACTTCAAAAGTGAATATGATTTGAACTCCGCCACCCCCCCTGGAGGTGGTTGCCACCCCTTTTTTGGGGTGAATATTTTTTTTGCAAAATAACCTCGGATATCCATAGAAGACCTAATTTTAAGCAAAAGTTGTCTTTAAAGTTTAAAAAAAAATCCAATACTTTTCAAGTTATTGGCAATTGAAAATTCGCAATTTTTTCACTTTTTCATCGGTTTTTTGCAAATATCTCCAAAAATATACGTTTTATCGAAAATGTATAAAGAACAAAATTGTAGCAGGTAAAACAACGAACAATTTGTTTTTTTATAAAAGGTCCTAAGTGCAATATTAAGCTAGATATTAAAGATCAAAGCCGTTTTTTATTTTGTCTGAAATTTAATCGTAGTGGTCAATGCCATGTAGCGGCGAGTAGATGCATTTTATACATTCTAATACAAATGGGTTTTGTAGTGCTTGAAATAAGCTTTAAGATGAGCACTATTAAAAGTCTTTTGCATGTAAAATAAGTGAGCTGTATTGCAAATAAGGGGAGCATCTTATATTTTTTCTTTTAAATCAATGGGTTTCATAAGTGCCATTTCCACCAAAATTAAAATTTATCGTATTCCGACTAGGATTAACTTTATTATGAAGTGTTTGATAGATAGTATCAGTTTGGCTGCTTCAGGACAGATATTTTTCAAAAAAGTCACGATTAACGAAAAGAACAAAATTTCAAATTAAAGAAAAACCCACTTGTTTTTCATAATATCTCAAAAATTACGACAGATACGTATAAAAGTGTACTGATAAAAAAATTAGGTATTTTTCTGACAAACAAATTGGTTTGTTTGTTTTTTCTGTCGAACAAAAATTGACGGAGATATGATTGTTTAAAGAGCGCGTGGCAGCGCAATCACAGCCTCTCTTAAGCGCTTTAACCCTTCACCGTTTTAAAAAAAAGTTCTTTACTATATATTGCAATGATGGATGTTGTAGCTCTCTTAATTACTTTTACAGTGTTTTTTTATAAATTGTGATAGCATGAAAAATGAAGGAGTTACGGTCCAAAAACTTGTCATATTTTTTTCTACTTAGTAACTGAAAACTTCAGAGTGTCAATATTTGGAGCAATGTGAAAGTAGGCAGTATAATAAAGAGTCACAACTATTGTAATGTGTATATATGTCACCGGAAAATAATAAAACGGGTAAATTGATCAACTTACTAAAATAATAGATGGCATAAACTACGTCGATTAAATTTCAGACAAAATAAAAAACGGCTTTGATCTTTAATATCTAGCTAAATATTGCACTTAGGACCTTTTATAAAAAAACAAATTGTTCGTTGTTTTACCTGCTACAATTTTGTTCTTTATACATTTTCGATAAAACGTATATTTTTGGAGATATTTGCAAAAAACCGATGAAAAACGTGAAAAAATTGCGAATTTTCAATTGCCAATAACTTGAAAAGTATTGGATTTTTTTAAAAACTTTAACGACAACTTTTGCTCTAAATTAGGTCTTCTATCGATATCCGAGGTTATTTTGCAAAAAAATATTCACCCCAAAGAAGGGGTGTCACTTACCCCCAGGGGGGGTGGCGGAGTTCAAATCATATTCACTTTTGAAGTTAAGGGTAAGATGAACCTAATTCCAAAATTTCATGCAAATCGGTTCACAGTAAAAAAATTCGGAGGTTAGACCGTATTTTTCGCTTCAATGACTGCACTACAAGACTTATTGGCAATATCAAACTTTAAACTTCAGGTTTTCTCAAGATGTTTTCCTCCACATTTACTCAGTCATTGGTGTCCGAAGTATACTGAGTAAGTACAGGCGACAGAATATCAACGTAACCTAAATCTGTCAAATTTCTTCAATAGATTTTAAACCTTATCGCAATAGTGGAAGATTAATGTTCGATTGGTATAATGTAACAGATTCAGGTTAGTCGACCCGCTGTCGTCTGTACATAATATAACATACTTAGAAGAGTTCCATTGGTATTTAAGCTTAAATAAGGTCCAATATACTAACCGAGCTCTCTTGTTTTTCGAAAGGCGGTGAGAACTGTATCTGGCTCATCTTAGACTCCTTCGCGTCGCCCATTGGCGACGGAGGCGAGGTCTCTCTGTAAACAAAAGAAAAACAACGTTAGTGCCATTGATACAAGGTAGCAATTACAACGTACATAGGAATGGAGTTACGACAAAAGTGAAAAATAATATTACAGGGATGAAAAGGCCGGATGACACAACTAAATATGTAATTTTAAACTGCAGTTTAAATAAGAGTAAGGATGTTTATTTGTAACGGTTTGTTTATTTATCTTTTCGCTCTCTCGACTTTCATCGTTTGATCAGTTTCATGTTAAGTAATTAAATCTTTCTGCAACGAGAGATGTCAACAACTGAGTACCAAAACAATTTCAGAATAATTTACACAATAAAATCATTTTACAATGAATAAACAAAAACATGTTTTACCAAGTTAATTGGGTTAATCATCTGTGTGACCCAGAAATTCCAGGAAAATTACAGAAAGTGGGACAGTAAGGCATCAATCAGTAAGAAACCACCTTGACATGAGATGAGTCAGAATGTCACCTTCATAACGAACGTTTAAACCACAGTTTTAACCAATGGTGCAATCTGTCTCTTTACTTATGGTAGCAATGTAAAAACTTGTAGCTTAAAGTTGTATTATTTTCAAGGTATTTTTGCGTAGTCAATATTTTGGAATATATTATCGAAAATGTATGAAAACTTCCAGAAATGTCTAAGATTTTCGAAACCTATTATTATTTACAATACTAAATAAAATACTCTATATAAAACATAAAAGAAAATTGATCAGGCGTCGAAGTATTCCTCCGCATCACTGTCCTCCGGAAACGTGCTCAGAATGCAAATTATTTACTATTTCAACTTTGTATAACGTTTTAATTGTAACTAGGTCAAAACTTATATCAGAATCATATCACATTCAATTATACCTACTGAATGTAGACGCAAGCAATTAAATCAAATTAAATCATAGAAAAGCAACGTAACACATATGACATAACAAGCTTAAAATAAAGCAAGTACATAATGTAATATTTACATAATAATACTTATATATACATGCGTACATTTGGCACTTTTAAACGCGGATGTGAGCCGTTTTCATTTTGCAAAGAGCTAATAAAATCTGAATAATTTTATTATACAATAGTTTTAGGGTTCTTTTATGTTTTTAGTAGGTTTTATGATTGTGAATGTGACGTAGATATATGATGGGATTATCAAGTATAAATGGTCATATTACATGATTAGCAAGGCAACATTTGACAAATGCATGAGGCATTCAAGAAAAGTTATCGTGCAAGTCAAAATATCAATTAGTTATCATGTGAATTGAGAAGAGTAGAACTGGATACAAATCATTCTATTTTCAATCGATTAGTGCAAATTTCAGGGGCTCCTGAAAGTTGCAATGCTAGATAGAAAAAACGTATAATTTGATTAATAGCACCACTAAGTTAATTCCGTTGAACTTCTAATGGAAAACTACACAAACTCATGCAATAAGCTATATTTAATGTGCATACAAAAACCGATGACGTTACAATCGGCATATTTTTAGCCTTTTAGAGCCTTAAGATACATCGCGGAAAAAACCCGGGGCTAAGGTCAATAACCTTGGATATAAACTGGACTGGTTTACTGTAGTTTGTAATTTGAAGGATCTACTTGAACTTCGTGTATCGATGTTAAAATTACCACAATACCGCTAGGATCTTATACTGTATCATGGCTAACTGTATTCTGAATAGATAAAATAGATGGTGATAAAAGATGGCGAAGACAATAAGGATAGAGGTAATAATTTTAAGTATACATACTGAAATGATCATTAAAATAGGCAAGAGAAAACTTCTTGAGGGTACCTATTCATCATAGCTGGCTAGTAGATTTAATTTTAAATGAATCAGTTTCAATTCATAATTAAAGGATTATTGCAAGTAAAGTGGCAAAACTAGATTATTAAGATTAATTTACAGTCAAGTTAGCCTCGAATTTACACAAATTACTAGTATAAAAAAAAAAAACTTTTCCAGAACATTTTCAGCATAGACTTTTCCTACAACACACCGCCGGTATGCTGACCTGATTATCAAAATTGAACCACAAAACCAATTACATAAAGTTGTTTATCGAGTGCATATAAACCGCGCTATAAAATAAACCGAGATGTGTAAACTGGTTACATGTTCTTCCGCCATTTTGTCTTCCTACTACACATTATGACATATTACAGCATCGTATTGTCGCCTTGTTCACAATAGTAAAGCTGTGTGATATTTCCTTAAATGTTGGATATATAAATGGGAAATTACGCCGGTTTGTAGTACAAATGCGGTATGAATGTGCCTTCTGGATGGTCGTGCAAAACATTTTTGAAATGTCCGTGAAACTGCATCCCTGGTTCGCGAAAACACCCTAGCAGTGGTGTTAATGAACAATATTGATGGAATCGAACGGCTGAAAATCAGCACTTATATTTTAACCAAAAACTGAAATAAAACGCATGATTTTACCATAGCCGGAGAATTTTTGTTGAAAGAATAATGTCTGCAGCAAAAATGATAAGTAAAGTGCTAATTACTGATAATCTTAAATTGGATCTGTTATTCAATTACTAATTTATTAATGAAAAATTATTATAATTAACTCCCAAAGGAACTTATCAACATTTAATTGAAACGTATCTGTGTTTCAACAAAGGCAGACCAACAATAATTCCACGTGGAGGTGTTATTAGAACCTATTCGTGACGTTTTCCTTCGTAGAAAATATATAAATTCTACCACAAACGTAGTATCGTGACGACATATTCCACGAAAGAAGATCGGACAAATATCGAGACACGATTCGACATACGCACATGACTAATTAGAACTGTCATCATGTAACTTATAGCGTACCTAGTTACCTAAAGTGGTTCACGGTTTCAGCAGGTAAGTTAATCAATATTAAAGTTGCTGTTGTAGAAATATCTACGTATAACGTGTCTTGATCGGCTTAGCTATGAACATAGTCAACTGTTTATTAGCAGAGCAGTAGATTTTAACGGAAGTTTTAGAAGATACAACGCAATCATTCAGACTCAAACAGCATTTTCCACACATTTTTCTCACTAAGCTAGACCAAATCCAGGAAACATCACCCAGCTACACATAACTCGATTATCGATGCACAACGCGGACGTCATATCGATTAAACTCACTCGTATCGTATTGTGATGAAACGAACGTATCAAGGTCACAGTGACTCAGTAGACAGTAGTGCAAGTCCGCGCAAATCACGTACGGGAGTGTGAGAGACATTGAAAATGAGAGCGCTTTTTGTATACGACGATAAATTGTATAGTTGGCGTTTTGTATGTTGATGTTGACAAAAAATCGTATTGTTCACACTGATAGACACACTGAAAAGAGATCTTGTAGGTTAGGTATAGAAAGTATTCTTCGTTGCTTTTAAGGTTTCAGAAAAACAGATAAATAGGCAAGAGTAGCTGTTGGCATTCATATCTTATTGGTGAGATACCTAACGACTACTTAGGTTTGATTTCCGAAAGTACGCTAAGAGGCTGGAGAAAAACGTTGAAGAGGCTATCAAGAGTAAGTAGGTATACATAGGTATTTAATTTGAAATTCGTTCGTGAAATTCTCTAGTGAAGTCCACAAATAATACTAACTGAATTAACTCATTTTTCATTTTTCATTTATTTATTCAGAACAACATTTACATTGTGTAGAACATACAACTTACAACTAATAGTTAAAATGATGTTACAATTTAATTCCCTGACACAGTTATAATTGTAAGAAATCTGACACAGAGTACAAACATTTTTCTAACAAAAATGACACCGTAGTGCTCTAGTTTATTAAGTAAAAGATCGTAATCCACTGTATCAAAAGCAGAGCTGAGGTCGATGAATAACCCAGCAACTTTCATTTTGTCATTTAATTTATGAATTATGTCATTTATAAGAGTGTCTATGGCATCAGAGCAACCGACGCCTTTTTGGTAACCGAATTGTCTTAGATTAATTATTTTGTTTACATTTAAATGTGCCATTAGTCTATGTTTAATTAATTTTTCAAACACTTTAGATAAAGTGGGTAATAAAGATATTGGTCGATAGTTTTTCGGTTCAGTCTTTGTACCTTTTTTGAATATTGGAACTACTTTAGCCAGTTTGAATTGGTCTGGAAAGACTGATTCTTCAAAACATTTATTAAAAAAATCTGATAAAGGCAAAGCCAAACTCAAATAACTTAAACCGTTCTTTTTAAACTACTTACAACAGAGCTATAAATTGTAACCCATTACAGATGATGCATTTCAATGACTCCATGTTTCTAATTTACAAGGTAATATCGTGTCAACAAATCTAAGAACATCGCTAACCAGTCGAGCAACTAATAAATTACTTTAAAACAAAGAGACCACTTAGCTTAGTAGTACTAGGAGAACATGAAAGAAAAGAAGTAGCAACGAATCTTAGCACTAAAATCGAATTCCTATCGTCTCGTCTCTCACGCACAACGTCAAGGACAATACGTCAAAGAGAGACGGCAACATACTAATCAGGTTCGTATCGTAATCGTAATTTCGCCACGCGACCGTGAGGGCATGTCAAAACGTTGGACGCGACTGGAATCGAAATGGACGATGGCTGACTAGAATTAATTTGTTAGGACAAAGGTTTTCAAAGCCTCTGATGTGTAATTAATGTTTAGGAATACTTTAAAGAAGTTTTAATGTTATTTATCAAACATCCAGGTGATACAACCACAAATTAAAATAACTAAAATATATGTATACTGACCTCTACAACGTCATGCCAAAAACCAGATTTGAGCAAAATGATATTATCACCTTGGAATTCCGAAACCTTAAAAAAGGTAGACCCATATTGAGCAAAAAAACGAAAACAGTATGCTAATTTTGTAAACCAGATACCAATAAAATTGTGGTTTGTGAACGTTATTTTAAGATGCTCAATGATTCTACGTTTCTGCCGGCTTTTGAATTAAGAACCACACTATATGCTTTAATTAAAACTTTTATAATAAGCAGACTTAACATTAAAATAAGATTGGATACACATAATCTTAAAAGTATCTTTATATCTCAAGATGAAAATCATGTATGAAGTTTTTTTATAAGAACTATAATGCTTCTCTGTGATTGATACAAACGCTATAAACTGCTAATATTTTTTCCAATTAATTGTTATAAATATAAACATAGGTCGTAGTTATATGGTTGCTGGAGGAAACATCGGAGGTCGCTCGTGAAACGCTACACTCGCACGCTTGGCTGATCACTTGCGATATTCTTGATTTTATGAGCTCCTGGTACTTGCTGGGGCGGTTTCTTGGAAAATTCTTCATGTGTAAGGCACACACATAACAAGCCTGGGGTAGGATAATACTAAAAATAAAGAAAATTATCTACATACACATACGTTAATTAATTAGAGTATCTCAGTTTCTCTTGATGGAATATGTTAGCCTGGTACCAAAAATTATATACTAAACTCTTATTATTATTATAAAAATACTTGTTTTCGAATATTAAGAAACTAGGGAAGCTGATTTCAAAACGTACCTAATAAAAATATTAATTAGACAATTACACCGGGCGTAATTAACTTAGCAATAAAAAATTAAGTATAAGAAGTAGAATTTTCACATACCACGGACTATATTTTTAAAACAATACACGACTTAGCACATATCTAAACAATAGACAATCTACCTAAATAATACTTCTACGTTTATAGAAGACTAGTAGCTTTCCCGCTGTTTCACCCGCGTCCCGTGGGACCTACTGCCCATACCGGGATAAAATATAGCCTATGTTACTCGGGAAGAGTGTAGCTTTCCAACAGTGAAAGAATTTTTCAAATCAGTTCTATAGTTTCGGAGCCTTTGTGGTACAAACAAAAAAATGTTTCTTCTTATATTATTAGTATAGATTAAATACACTTATAGCAGCTTTATTTCCACATATTTTTCCTTGTTCTAATAATTTAATATTGCTTGCATACACTTGACTTTGAACCATGCTGACCCCACAGGTAATGTCGCAATGATCTGTCATTACTTGAGAAAAACATGTGTTTAACTGAACAATCTAGTTTTTATTGATGTTCTAGGAAATGTTAGAATGATATTATCTGCATGTCTGCTGGATTTGCGGATGTTTTTGTGGTATTCAAGTGCATTCAGGAAATATTTTTAGTTAAGATATTTTTTTTAGTTAACTGTCGCATTGGTTGGCCCGAGAATCAAGTCTATCGACAATATAAATGGCAGTTCTCTAAAAAAATGATAATTTACGCTACATTTTTAAAGTAAACAGTTGTTGTAAACTTAAATTGTCGATGAATGAAAACGGATCTAAGTGTAACCTATTCAGTTAATGTACTATTAATCAGGCTCTTGATATTGTAATATTGTATTCAGTCTTTGATATAACAAATGTGGATCTTTGTATACATGTATTTGTACTGAAAGTACCTACTCATTAAGTTACTTAGTAACACGTCCTATAAAAAGTAATGAGCAACGATCAATGTTAAAGTTCAAGATTACAAAAACTACACTCTTTTGCAAAAAAAACGGGCACCTATGCGAAATCTTAGTTTTAAGGACTTTACGTGTATTTCAAAGGGTTTTGATGATTGTAGTATGTTTCTAGCATCAAAACAGTTAGCCGAGGATGCGTGAGAGTGTATTCTAAATTTGAATTTTGTACAATTGCTAAGAAATTGGTTAAACCTTGTTTTGGACTAATTGCTAGCAGAAAGTTCGTCGGTGTTTTGAAAAGTTTTTGAAGTGATTTTTAGAAAAATAATAATGCAGTTTTAATTAATGATTAATGTACTTTTTTGTTAGATCAAAACATTTTTGAAAAACTATGCGTATTTGATAAAATTTTCACCTGCTCTAAATGGGCTATACTGATGGTTGATGGCAATGTTAAGAGTTTCGGTATTTAAGTGTAAAGAGTTCTATTGTTTAGATATTGTACCCACGTGTTTTAAAATATCGCTTTTTCATAAATAAACACAATTTAGAAGAGTATCAGTACCTATGGCTGCGACAAAACCAATTTAAAGTAAGCAGTGCCGATTACAACTCGTCTCCTATCGGACTTGGACATTTGAAAAATACCAAATTTTGTGATAAATGTTAAAATTAACCACATGAAAAATGATGAGGAGGGTTAAAGCTATCTAAAAAGTCAAATTATTGGCGCGTTGAAGCTCTCGATAACTCCATAGGTATCGGGTTACTAAACGACGATTTAGCTGAAAGGGTGTCAAGAATTCAAAATTATTGGCCAAACGTATGGTTCTTAAGAAATGAGCAGATAGCCAATTATTGTTATGATTTAAGCAAGAAAGTGCTGTAGATGCCAGAAAATCACATTGTAGGCAAGTTTATTTAATAAAATGTCCGTGGGATGAAAACACGCTATTTGAACGCTCAGACTCATAGATCTTCAGAGGTCTACGGAGTTTCCCAAGAGACGAGGTTGTTTAAAAATCAGTGATTACGAGACCTTAAGACCTCGTGCTCACAGTTTTTGTGCTATTTTCTGTATTTTGTAGAATTTCAAGACTTTTAAAAATGTCAAAGTCTGATAGGAGACGAGTTGTGATCGGCACTGCTTACTTTAAATTGGTTTTGTCGCAGCTCAAAGTACTGATACTCTTCTAAATAGTGTTTATTTATGAAAAAGCGATATTTTAAAACACGTGGGTACAATATCTAAACAATAGAACGCTTTACACTAAAATACCGAAACTCTTAACATTGCCATCAACCATCAGTATATCCCATTTAGAGCAGGTGAAAATTTTATCAAATACGCATAGTTTTTCAAAAATGTTTTGATCCAACAAAAAAGAACATTAATCATTAATTAAAACTGCATTATCATTTTTCTGAAAATCACTTCAAAAACTTTTCGAAACACCGACGAACTTTCTGCTAGCAATTAGTCCAAAACAAGGTTTAACCAATTTCATAGCAATTGTACAAAATTCAAATTTAGAATACACTCTCACGCATGCTCGGCTAACTCTTTTGATGCTAGAAACATACTAAAATCATTAAAACCCTTTGAAATACACGTAAAGTCCTTAAAACTAAGATTTCGCATAGGTGCCCGTTTTTTTTGCAAAAGAGTTTATCTACGCAAGTGCATAATGAATTGAATAAAAACTTATAATGTTATGTGAATATGTACTGTGATGTCTTATCTATTGAAAATGTGCATCCTGTGGCTCTCTTGAAATTTTTATTGTGGTTAAAGTGTGAATTAAATTATTCAAAAGCAAAATGTAAGATAATTAATCTATGCTACTACACTAATGGGGAATCATTTATTCTAAACCTACAAAACCGATTTGAAAATTATTTTCACTGTTAGGAAGCTAAGCTATCCCCAAGTAACATAGGCTTACATAAGGGGAAGAAGATACCCCGGTACAGGATGAAACCGTGGTACAGCTAGTAACAAATATAACGCAAAGTTCGTGTCTTAAAAACATGAAGAATCCGCAGATACATAAAAATAGATTGCATTTAATATTAACTTAGTTACAATTAAGATTTATCTATTTGATGACATTTCAAAACGCGATATTTCTCAGTATGTTGCATTAACGATAATATTATGACGTACGCAATGATTCATAAGTAATATGTTTTCCCTATCAATTAATTACCTATAGTACGGGATTATATTGTATGTCTTACTTTTAATAATGTATGTATGTATGTACTGATAAGGGGTCAAGTTCAATGCTCTTGTCTGAGGTAATGGATTATCGTATTTATTAGATATCATTGTTAATTAATCCTTATTGTAATTGAGGTAACTTACAATACATTGTAAAATCTATAAATTGAAATCGGCAACCTTGTTAAATCCACATAAATCTCCACTTTTATCAAACATGTTGGCAAACAAATAGCAAAGAAAATTCTATATAAGAGGTGATTTTTTATCTGACATTGAGAAAAACAAAAGATATTTGTATTAAAATCAGCCACATTATGCCAATAAGTAATTCCGCAAAACTATTATTGTAATGGCATATACAAAAGCAGTAAAATAAAGATAATTTATCAATAGGAAATAAAAATATTGTCAACTTAGGTACCTACTCTTGTAAAATACGGGGACAAAATATTTTTTGTTGGTCACTTTTCTGAAAACTTTGAAAACGCAAATATGGGGTTTATTTACATACGTAGAAGTAGGTAACACATTTAATTATGGTAATAAAACCATTATAAGTAAAAATTAACAAATTTAAATTTAATTTTCATCTCATAATAGCAGGTTTTCTCAGAAGCACAACAGTGAAAGTGTAGATCTTATCCGATAGCGCGAAAGGGTATGCTCCGGTGGTTCTGTGTCGAAACCGTAAGAGGAAGGTACTCGTATGTTACCGAAGAAAGATTCTAATTCGTTTGCAAGAAAATGAGGTTGTGGAAAAATGTTTTAGGCAATTGGTTTCTCAATTTATATGAGTCCCAATGTGGATAAGCTAACTTCAAAATTGCTATAATAATGATATTTGGCGCAAACTGTATCTTAAAAGACATTTACCAATATTTATTGTAATAGGTACATCAGTCGGCTTTAACGCATACATGCAATTTACAAGGTGTATGTCTACGTACGTACATACACCCAAATACAAATAGTAGTGTCCTCTACTTATCTCCATTAGTTGATGTTGCTAATTCCTAGGATCAGCTGTTAATCGTTACACGGATTTATTAGGACGAAAGGTTAATTGAATATTTGTTGATAATTTCATTGTCTAGAATTAATTGATATACAAAAAGTCCTAGTAAAACAAAAGAAGTAGTAATTTTTGCTTATTATTGAAAGCCATTTAAGCAAAAATTACTAATAAGATACCAGCTATTCCTCTCGGTTTCACTTATATATTATCAAGTAACCAGTCATCTGAATAAATGTTACAGGTCTGGGCAGTTTCATCCAAATAAGCTTATCCATTTACCTTGAAAGAGAAGCTACCCGACAGAAATAGAAATAGGTTACACATGTTTAACATCAATAAGTAATAGAAGCAGTTATTTTTAAAAGTTCTATCTTTACGTCTATTGTTTTTGCTGCAAAACAAAATGTGAAATTGCATGCTTGCAACAATTCAACCTTGCTTGTAATATTCACAAGGGTCAAGGGCGGCTTCTAGGAACCGTGCTTCAGCTTATTATATTATTACTTATTACTGTAATAAGGAAAACCGTTTCTATTGCTACAACTTATTGTTTCAACTAACTCGGTTCTTTGTAATTGCCGTTTGTCATTCGTTTATCTGTCCTACCTACAGGCTTCTTCTCATAGAGAGAAGGAATCGCTTGCTCAAGGTGGATTGGCTATTTCAAATAAAGTCTATTTAAGTATTCTAACTTTTCAGCAAAACACAAGTATAGTTCTATTATGAATAACGGGTGTATTGGGTGCTGACATATTTGAGGTCCAAACTGGGTTTGAGCTTAACCAAACAAGGTTGAAAATCTTTGAAAATTTTCTTTCGACCTTATTTTTCATAGGTAAGGCAAACACAATTTTTGCTCTTGTTTTGGTATTTTTTGCTCTGTAAAAACTTTCAACTCACGTGAGAGCCTCCATCTCGTCAGATTCTGTTGTCTGTGCCATTCCGTCCACTGCACTATTCACATTAATACTGAATATAATATCTTTAATTGATATTGAATGAAGTACATGACAAAGTGACCTTTTCGAAAATGTGTCTTTGAGATAACGGATTAATTTGATTAGGGATTATGTGCATTTACATATGTATATTACATTAACTGTACCCCTCGGTTCCACTTGCGTCCTGAGGGAACTACTTCCTACAGTCGGATAAATAGTAGTCTATCGCTTTCACGCTAAAACTGTCAGATACCTTAGTTTTCAGCCTGAGAAACATTGGTTACATTTTGCCCGTTGAAGCGCGGAAAACATAAGAAATTGTTAGCAAAAAAAGCCATTCTTATAACATCTTAGCCTAACTTAGTTTATACCTTTTACTTTCATACAACAACTCACATAAGTAGTTACAATAAACAATGCATTTATTGTCGACAATCTACAGATAACATAATGCTGAGTGCACACAACGTGCTGCACTCGAAGTGAATCACAAAATGCATTGTATGCTAACATTCCCTCACGGACGCATCTGCCTTCTGGGTGGTATTTCTTAGTATTTTTAATATGTATTGTTTTTATTTTATTATTATTTGTATTGCTTTGTTCAATTGTTTAAATTGGAGGAGTAACTTTAGTGTGAAATTGGTTGTAAATTATTTCTATGACTCTTTAGTTTATAGTGACTTTATAGTTAACTATATGATAAATTAATAGTATTTTTATTGCTTATTAGAATCATTTCATGTTATATTTCAATCAATAGCTTGTTGGTTTAATAATTTGCATTTGTAAATTATATTTCAATGTCAGAAAAAGATCATGGATCCTCTTTAGTCTTGGTTAACGATGCGATGTTGATTCAATATCTAACGTAAATCGTTGGATATTGAGGCTTTCGCAATGCGTCTCCTCTTGTCACGGGTTAAAAGATCATAGTAATAGAAAGCCTGAGAACACTTATATAAAATTAACTGCAATTTTTCGTAGACTATGAGTATTTTGTCAAATCATTTATTTCATTTAGGCCTTTGCAAGTACTTATGAACGTCAAAAATATAACTAAGTTTGATTCTAGTTGCCCATTCCAAAAGTAGCTTCCTATGGAGGAGAACGGGCAAGAAAGTCCATGTCCATGTCCATTCACATATCTGACACCTGAAGTTAATTACTAAGTATAAGTTCTTTTAATATTTAGTTAGTATTGTGACGGGCGTTAATTACGAAGTACATGTAGATTCTTATAATAAAGTAAGTAAGTATTGTGACGTGTAGGCGGATGTTTTCTCATACGTTTGGGATGGCGCAACAATCGATGCTCACTCATTATTGTGCACTCACATAATATACGTGTGGGGTCATAGCATTGGCGGGGAAGCTAGATATAAAAGAAAAAACTTCAAAGGTAATTACTTCATAGTAATGTCATAAAAATTCTACTTCATTATGTCGTTAACGTCAGAAGGCAGAAACTCTGACTACCAGACTTGCTAAAGGGTATTGGATTTCTCCGGTATCGGAGCTGTAGAGTTCAGATAGGCTGTCACTCCTGGTCACACTGGTTTTCAGCTGCATCGGGATAAGATTGGGAGCCGAAAACATTATCTCCCGAGATATTCATTCACCAGAGTATTCTGAAATATTAAGCCAACTTATAAGCTAAACGACGCATAAAATCCTTGATGGATAAACCAAGAAAAAATACGAAAACCGCTACTGAACTGTACTATTTAACATTTTGACCCTGTACTGGTATTTAGAAAGCGCACGCGACTCCTCTATTTTGGGCACCCCGGCTGAATCTTACGCCATTCACAACTAGGCTGCCTAACTGTCAAGGTTAAACGATTGGAAAATGTATTGAATGAAAAAGGTGGTTAGTGAAAGTTTTTACTTATTTACTGCTTATAATAGTATTTGTTATTTTCCTTTAAAACATATAGGTAAATTATTTTTTTGTTCCTGCCTTTTTTCAATTTATAGAAAAAAATAACTGTGCCAACATTATTTTTCTAATTTCTATACATTTAATGATTTTTCACAAAAACTAACAATATGTAATTAAATAAATGATTCCAATAACTTTAAAAAATTTAGAATTTTTTTATTAGCTTATATTTTACTCGCTGTTTTCGTGGCCCCAGCAGCTCAATAGACATTGCCTTCCTGCTACAATCGATGTTCACATGACACTATTCCTGTGTACACACTTTACCTGCTTATGTAACCTACTTAGTTCATGTTTGTCTCACAGAAGAGAATGGTTAAATATCATCATTTATATGAAGTAAGTGTAATTTATTTGAGTTCTTCCCGCTTTGCTTATATATTTTTAAATGTTTATAATTACTTCAGATTACTTATATTTAATTATGTGGGTTTTAGAAGACTTTCACAAAGCAGCCCGGAGCCTGGAAGCTGGTGATTGATACACCCGTGCATCGGAGAGCACGTAAATGTCGGTCCTGCGCCTGATCTCTCTCCGGTCGTGTCGGATTACCGTCCCATCGGGCTATGAGAGTTAAGGAATAGTGAGTGCACCTGTGTCTGCGCAAATGCTCGTGCACTATAATATGTCCTGCGTAGTTGGCTAATCTCCTTACATGAGAACAGCCGCCGTAGCCGGTAATCGGCTAGGAGGACATCATCATCATCATTTAATTATAAAATCCAATAATATTTCATACATAATTCTTCTTCTGAATAATATTTGATACGTATTCAACTCTTTTATCTCTTGCTGCTGGTAGTTGTGATTCCTTGATTTAATAATACTCGTAAGAACGTACAAATGTATAAGCTCTAAGCAATAAATCTAATTTACAACAATAATCTGGTTAGACTGGAAGCCCAACATAGTTGGGAAAAGGCTAGGCCGATGATGACAACAACAACAAAAGGTCTCTAGTCATGAACGCAAATAACAGCAACAGAAAAATGAAAGCGTTACCCGATTTCGAAGAGAGAGTGTTGTTACTTTGCACATTTTATGTAATCTATGAAATCAATGGACTGTGCGATATAATACGACGAATTACTGCCCATTGATCAATAGTTGAATAATAAGAATTAGATATAACTTTATCAATACAGGTCAGGTATGATTTATGAACCAACGCAACTCTTCAAAGTTTGTATGTACTTTCTATGTATATCTTGGACGCCAATGACTGAGTAAACTCGAAGGAAAACATATTGAGGAATCGCGGACTTAAAAGTCTGAAATCACCAATCCGGCTAGAGCCGAGAGAGAGATATATAGACAATAACACTCATTTCTTCTCTGTATGAGATTCTTGATAGATTTACTTCGTATTTGTTATTCTTTCTCGCTATAACTTCTAAATAGATTTTGAAGCAAGAATAGCATATAGGTATGCTTCTTTTTACTATATGCAGGAATTACTTCTAACGAATATGTTTGTTATGATAAATATGTGTAAGTAAACTACACTTACTATAAGATACCTACCAGACATCGACATCACAATGCAAGCCACTAGCCACACATACAGTAGCCATGTCTGGCACAAACTTGGCAGCAAAACAATGCTTTATCACGATGCAAAAATGTTGGAATTACTTACTATAAGTATTTATTTATGTATGGAATATTGTCTGGGGTTTAGAATAGCTGCATATTCTCACGAAGTTATCATCAAACAATAATCCTAATCATACTTATTTTAAACGCGAAAATAACTCTGTATGTTTGTCTGTCGCTCTTTCACTTCAAAAGTGAACCGATTTTACTGTAATTGTTTATAGAGATAACCTAAAACTTAAAAAAGAACATAGACTACTTTTTACCTAGGTGCGGGAATGGGTTCGTTCTGGACTACTTTGTAATATATCAAAGACAATGAGACTCATTCGATTTTTCGAAATCCTTATACTTATATTAAGATCGTTTACAAAATCCAAGAACATTCTGCATCTCACACATCAAAGGATGATAATGATTGTCACACACAACCTCATAAAACCTCAATTCCTTTCAAACTATTTGCGAACACGTGACCAAACAACATCGCCAATATTGGCTCCAACAGTTTGCCAAACATCGTAAAGGTCACGTTACATAATTTCGGATGTCTGACGGCACACTTACCCACACCGGCTATGGTATGTTGGCCGTATTTCTTATAACTATATGTATACTTATATGTATATGTATATATCGGTCAAGTGCGTTATTATATATGCGTTTTCGTCACAGGTATATTGATTCGGATAGTTGGTGAAATAGTTTGATAAGAATGAACTATTGAGCTTGTGAAATTACCTACACTATCATAATATTGAACTTTAGCTAAAAGCAAATACACAAAACATTGATAAAGATAAGATGAAGATAATTTCGTTGTAAAATAGTCATACAAATATGATTAATATCGAAAGTTTTCTTTTGTTCAAAATTGGGCCAGTAGTTCTTGAGATTAATGCATGGATGCATTAAACGCGACGTTCAACTTTGTTACTGTACTATATTTTTCGTAAAAGTTTATACTTATTTATTGGCATAAACCGGCATAAAATAAACTAGAGTTCTCAAGGTAAACCACTATGAGTAAACCCTTTGTTGTGACTATGAAAAGCCCTTTTAATGCATTTAAATGCAACCATAGTTTTACCTGTTTTACCTATACCCGTATAAATATAATTTTGTCTTGCAATTTCTTGAAAAATTATTATACAGGTATCTTCAAATCATTTTGCCACTACGAAGTTGGCGTCCGATGATGATGTCCTAGCCAATTATCGGCCACGTCGGCTGTGCTCATGTAAGGAGATTAGTCAACTGCGCAGGACATATTATAGTGCACAAGCATTTGCACAGACACAGGTGCACTCGCATTACCTATTCCTTTGCTCGTAGACATTGAGCCTTCTAAACCTATTACTATCTCATAGAACCAGAAAATGAATATACGGGTTTGTAGTACCAGTAAGCAGAGTTATTTAGAACAGTAGGAAGTTGCAATAAAAATTGACCACTAACTGACTAATTATAATTAAGAGGTAAACGAACAAGTTGACAGTTGACCAATACAATTTAGTAATCTCAATCTGTGATCAATTTACAATCTTCCGGATATTGGGACATGATACCTACGCTTGTTTACACAGAATACGGAATGGTACCTACTTTGTAAACTGTGGTTTTTAGTGCTAAAATAAAGTGACGCAAAATCAACCGACGCACATTAAAATTTTGGCATGTATCTTATGTAAGTAGCTGTTTCTCGCGGATCTCAATAGCAAAAATAATTGTCCTAGGTATGTAAGTATATGCTTTTCTGAGTTTTAGTACTCTGAACTGACTAGCTTCATACTAAACATCGGCTGACCACACAATCACTTTTAATTTTGGAATTGTCAACATTTTTTTTGTCTTTTGCACCTGTGCATCTATAAAAAAATAGCTCCTAACTACCCCAATACTAGTTCCACATCCTTCATCCTCCTTTCCTTAAAAACAGACTAGAATATCCTCAACAATGTTGACCCAGATACCCCATAAGAGCAACATTAAACAGCGGAGCGGAAGCCGCGAGAGCAGTTACACAATGCAGTTAACATCGACCGGTTAACGTGACATAACCGTGATGAAACCTTTGCGTCACCAGCGATAACGGATACTGTAGATCCGTCTTTAATTTGTAGTTTAGTTATTGATTGGGTATTTTGAATTTTTTGTTAGAGGTGTCAGGTATGATATCTATAAGTCGGATGGATGCAAGACTAACGTCCCCACTCAGAGACAGTTAATGGTTACTTAAGCCATTCCTTAGTGAAGGATTTGTATGACATTCTGTCACTAAGGAGTGACTTAAGTAACCATTAAATGGCTCTGAGTGGGGAGGTAAGAAGAAGTAATATTACTATATTTTTTCCTGTATTATTTTTAGCTCAGTCATAATTAAAATCATTTAATCATTTAGCAATTTAGCCATTTTCGAATCCTTAATAAACGAAAAAATCTCGGCAGATATTTAAGGTCAAAACCCACTAGAGTATACTGTACTTAATATGGTTTATAGTTTACGAGTTGCGCCCAGTCACTGCTCACGCCTTTTCATTTGAGTCAACCGCGTTATAAAATGTAATACAGAAATACCTACTTATTTACATTGTTGCTTGATCTAGCTAGACCATTCAGCTTAATACAGCACAGAGAGGCAATCAATTTTCTATAGCATCATTAATTATATTATCTCACATGCAGAATGCATATTATGTAAACTATATGTATTATGTAGTCATCAAACTAATCATTCAAATATCAGATTTTAACTTACATTGTAAGATATAAGCGGCGACGTGCAACGTTCATTCATCATTATCCGAAAGGTACACTCTATATTATATAAATACCTAGGTATGTATTTAGACTCTTCATCACAAATAGATATTTAATAATAAATACCTGATTCCTTTAAGCACTTAATCGCATGTTGACATTATTCATAGCCAATACAAAAACATTGACAAATCAACACACAATACCATGCATAAGATTTTACTGCAACCATACTCCGTAATAGGCAATGCATATGATTAACTGGTACTTGCAAATCGCCTGTACACTTATCTAATATTCCACTATAAGTTGACCCGTGTCTACTATGTAAGTTCTACCCAAGCAGAGCTCAAGTTATACTGGTCTATGTAAAGACATGCAGTTGGATTTGCACGGCAAGAGTACCTCCATACTGCAAACTTTTAGTCGGCCGATAGTTTTGTTTGGGCTCACAAATCAGATAAATTAGCCGATATCAGACTGACTGAAAAGTATGGAGTTAAGATTTTCTTTCATTATCTTCCGAACGTTTTTTCCCAACTACATATGTTGGGGTCGGCTTCCAGACTAATCGGATTCAGCTGAGTACCAGTGTTTTACAAGGAGTGACTGCCTATCTGACCTGAACCCAGTTACCCGGGCAACCCGATACCCCTTTGTTAGACTGGCGTCAGACTTACTGGCTTCTGACTACCCGTCACGACTACGAAGAATATAGTATAATAAAATATGTTTGCCAATTGTAGGCCGACTGTTTAGTCTACAGTTTGAGGGTACAGTAAGTCTGATAGATATGCCCGGTTTACACTTTGTTAAGTTAACAGTGCAGGTGATTAGTGCAGGTGTTTAGTAATCAAGGTGTGAACGGAAGCGTAAAGTGATTAGTGTTAAGTGATACGTGCGGTTAGTACTTATTGATTAGTGCGAGTGAATAGAATCAAGGTCTATTTTTGTTGTTAAGTGACTACCCCCTCTCAACTTTTCTACTACCCTCCCTCGCAATTTGCCTGTACTAATCAGTGTGTAAATACGTGTGTGTTAAGTGCGCAGTGTCAAGTTCAAAGCGAAAATAAAGTAGACGGAACATGTTGTTCCGTCTACTTTATTTTACGTTAAGTTAACGCTTAACACTTATCACTTCACACTTCGCAAAGTGTAAACCGGCCTATAAGGACAGGATGTTCATTATTATCTCGCAATTTGTCGAAGGGCGCCAGAGATGCAAGTGGAACGGATATCGATTGAACCAGTGACCATATCTGACGGGTGAGAACAGAATCTATAAGCAGGAAGGTTTTGAAAGAGTAGTACTAATAAAATCTGAAGATTTTGATAAGCTATTTCATCCGACTTACAGAAAGACAGGGTCTATAAGAAGAGCTTGTTTTCTGGGGAGTATGAAGCGCAACTTCTTCCCAGGGAGTAGTTCCACGTAGGTAGTGTTGAAGGGTGTGCGTTTATGGGGCTGTCTTTTGCAATTTTTGACGTCAAAAATTATGATATTGAGTTTGATAGATGTTGTTCATTTGAAACAACTTTTTGACAGTAACACCATCAGAAATAATTAGCGCCAACCTATTACTAAATGGGCCTGTTGATAGACCCTCCCTGTATTACTGTATAACCATCCAAAAAGGCACTTCTTTCCTTAAACCACACCACAAACATTTGCCCCAACAGCCACCAACACTCCCAAAGGTCGATCCACCAAAACTGACCGGCTCGTTTTCACCGACCTTGCAGCGAAGTTGCGATACGTGTTTATATGCGCACACGCAGGCTTGTGAAGGTTTGATGTAGCAACTCGTAGAGCTGGCAACACTGTGATGACATGTGGGGTGATGAGAATGTTGATTGGGTGAGGATGGTGGGATGGGTGATGGTAGATGGGATGATAAAAAGATTTTTTAAGAGAGGAGTGATGAAAAGGGTATTTTAAGTTGTTTGTAAGGTCAGTAGAATTCCGCTGAAACGTTGGATAAAGAAATAGGTATCATACCTTCATAGAAATACATCGCGGTTAGATACCGAATGTGTTTAATATAATTGACAAAGTTTTTTGAACCTGCTTGTATGGGGCATTTTTTTTGTGATATTTGCTACTGCAGTTTATTAAGCAGTTTTCTGAAGTGATAACTGTCTGTAGTTGTATCATAGATAGGAGATTTCCTAAAGGCAAATTATTTTTAATGTCATCCAGATCAGATTTTCGTGTTTTTTACGTTTTGTCTGTCTGTTTTTGTTCAACAACTTGAAGTCCTATAGATATTAATTGCTTTCCATTCTTGCCTCTTCATAGCCTTCTCTACCATAAACAGACGTACGAATGTCACTTCCGAACTCAAAAACAAGATGACCATATAATTAAATAAAATTCGACTACTTTTATAAAGTGACCTCAAACTGACCATCATCTCAAGGTCAGACTGACCATCATTTTATAGGAATTTGTTTACCAACAGTACATTTGACCGTAATGTAGGTTTTTACGTTTGTTTGTTGTTTTCTCACGATGTTTAATGTATAACCAGGTCAAAATGTAGAGGTTATGTACTAAAATAGCCTTCAAATGTGGAGGGAGGGATATGCAGTATGTATGTATGAAGTGAATCTTATTGGTAAGTTGAAGAATTAATTGCAAAAAGTGAGCCAAAAAACTTGCGGTAATGTTTGCAAAGTGCATTGCTATAGTTAGGACTTATGTACCTATTTAGGAAAACAAATTAATTATTGGGTATTTTGGAACTCAAAAGTACGCCATTATTTTATTTTTTTCAGAAATCGGATAATTAGTTTTAATTTTTTTAATATGTTGTATGTTAATAATTTTGATTATAATCATAACTTGGTACAGAAAAAACAGCAAATCAATCAACCTCAATCTGTCAAATTTCTTCAATAAATTTTCAACCTTATCACAATAGTGGAAAGTTAATGTTCGATTGGTAAAATTTTACCGATAGGGGTAGGTTGACCTGTCTATACATACAGAGTTAAGCAGTTTTCTGTATGTAGTGTGATTTTAACCAACGGGTCTCATATACATAAGACAATATATCTTGCAATTATTCATCTCAAATAGCAGCTAAATAATGATGCCTACACACGATCACGCACACATACATATCCTATTGTTTATTGACCCCTCTGACCTCCACACACAAAAGAATACACACACTTATTCCTCTAACAATAAGGTTCAAATTCGAACAATCATTTTTAATAAGCGTCTTTAAGAATCCACATACAAATGAATACACACTCTTATGTTTCTTACAATAAGGTTCAAATTCGAACAATAATTTTAATAATAGTGATTTTAAGAATTGTTTTTCGTCTCTTAAGCTAGCGTTGAGAAAAATAGGTAGTTTTGAGTTGTAATTAAAAACTTAACATCAAGATTTTGCTGGAAATATACAAAGTAGGTTTGTAAAAATAACTTTTGTAAAATAAAGTAGGTATATACTGATAAAATGTATTTGCATTTCTTATATAAATAGATTAATTCTATAAAATTAATAGGTCAGGCATTTAAAATTATATTTTTTTTGTTTTGTTTGTACCTCCGAAACTACTGAACCGATTTGAAAATTTATTTCACTGTTGGAAAGCTACACTCTTTATTTTATCCTGGTACGGGAATTAGTTAACCGGGACGCCGGGAAAACCACATGAAATCGGCTAGTTAATAATAATTAAGCAATATTAAACAAAAGGAACTTGTTTGATTGAACATAAAGTGAATGAGAGTTGCGCAAATTGCGTGTTCGAGTGACGTCACGCGGGTCATTGACCTCGATATAGCTTTTCAGAAAGCCTTTGGTAACTTGTAATATAACTTAGAACACTGTTTAACTTTTAAATAATATATACTTTACTCTTGTATTTTTTCACTTTTATGAAACAGCTTTTCTGTACATTTTATAGAAATAACATAATTTATAGCAACACATAATGTCTTTCAAGGCATATCAGTCTAACTAAATTTATATGGAAGTTTAAAAAGAACAATGAAAATTAGGCATTTTGATGCCTGTGTAAAAAGAGACCCAGAAACTTTTTAATTTGTAACGCTTTCACCTTGAAATCAGTGGACCGATTTATATGAAATTTTGTATACAAATAGCTGAAAGTATGAAGATATACTTTTATTTATGTGCACGATATGATTTACAGCGAAATGGGAGTAAAATCGATGTCAAAATAAAGTACGATGTGCCAAAATATTAATGACTCGAACGCGTTGATGTCTTTTCTGTGTACGACTGTTTTCGGGAACACATTTTTGGGTTTCGCTAATATCGAGTTAATTTACCTATCAATACACTGAATAACATGTAGTTTTATTTGATTCTAATGTCTTCCATTGTCCCGTAGCAGATAGATTTTATGATAAATCATATTTCTAAGAAGGTACTAAAATACATTCGATAAAATTCGTACAACACTTATCACAATATGTATTTGGCATTCAATAGAAATAGACACCTTTACCAAAAAAAGTCGAATAAATTAAAACACCTTGCCTACAGCAATCTTTCATCATCTAACCAACATTATTAACTTGAAAACTTTGCAAAATTTATTATTCAAATACCTGATGGGTTTTTATGGCGTTTGACCTCACACATCAATGGTGACCCTAGTTGGCCTTACACCTTATGTACGTCATCTAGCTATATATAGGCATTTCCTGTTTGTCACTAAGGTATTTGTTTTACAAAGAAAAACCTTATAATTAAGCCTTCGATGTATTTAACGTTGCTTAGAACCTTTGTACTACGAGTTTATGGAAATTGATTCAGCAACATAATTCTGGCCTGCACATAGGATGTTTTTTCAATGAATTTAAGTTTTACATTTCCAATAGGTACCCAATTAGCAGATTTCAGTGGAGTAATCCTGATTCTCAATATTTATTTTCCATTTTAAAACTACACATAATATTCATATCAAATAATATCAAAAAGATATGCCTTCTTTTTAAATTACAATATTATCCAAATCTGATCAGCCATTTCAGAGTAACAAAAGATAAAGAAACAAATTGCATTCACAATATATTAATCACATTATCTAAGTAGCATCTAAATGCTATACTAAGATGGGAAATACCAAATCCCTTAGAAAACATTTCCATATTAAAACAAGATAATGAAATAAATTCTTCACAGTGGATTATCCAGTGGAAATTTCCAATAAGTTTCTTGGTAGGATCGATAATATCAATTCTTAATGGAATCTTATTTTATCTGATACATGAACATGGGGTCCTGGGTTCGATACCCGAGTCTTTAAAAGGGAAAATATTTTTTTTTAATGTTCCGACTGTGTTTCTCGATTAAGCTAATGAAATTGAATAACTTGTTATAAAACACAATTAATATTTTTGAATTGTTAAATATATATTTGCATAAGCTTATTGAATAGTGCTCCACTGTTGGGCATAATAAGCCATATCTTTTTAACATTAATGTACCTATAAGATATTCTCCAGAAATTGAACCCGCTACTTTAGACGCTTTTACACTATTGAACCAAAACTACGCAATAATAGTAATTCTTCAAACACCCAAATCCACCTAAATAAAACTATACCGCATACTAAGTAACTCACAAGTCTGCATGTTTGTGCTAATCTCGAAAACTACTGGACCGAATTGGAACAGGCTTCGTTGTTTCGACAGCTGCCCTTCCGACCGACTCCATACATACGCATTAGGCGTTAGGTAACTTGGTCGAGTTCTCTATCATTTATGTATCACGGTTTCAATTATTTTTAGACTAACATAATAATATCTACTTTTAAACACATTGCCGTCGATAAAATTAATGATAGATTCATTAATTAAACCTCATACTGTATCACTTACATACATTTACTATACTAATATAATAAAGAAGACACATTTTTTTGTTTTGTACCCTAAAAGCTCCGAATTACTGAACCGATTGGAAAAATTATTTCACTATTGGAAAAATTGGAATTCTCAAGCTATATTTTATCTGGGTACGGGCATTGGTTCAAGCGGGACGCAAGTGACACCGCGGGAAAACGGCTAGTCAGTAATAAATTCCTTAATTTAATATGTGCACAATAAATATGTATAAAGACTCACATTGTATAATGCAAAAGTATTATTTTATTTGATATTTCTGGGATGTTGAAACCGTCAAAAAATAACTTCAGAAGAGTCTGCAAGTCTACTTGATAAGATTTGTCCAAAACACAGCAAATATTAAGACATTGTCTAGTCCGCCTACGAATATATTTGACCCACTTCTTCAACCATTATGTTCAGTTGTTTACCTTTTGCACAAACGCTAGTCCGGCGGTTTTTACTTTCAAATTCAATTATATTGTTGAACTTACTTTAGCTGTATTTCGACGCCTAATAAACATGAATGGTCTTACTACAAAAACTTAAACATGTGTCAAACACTTGTCTAAAAAAAGTGTGGCTGTAAAATGGACCTTATTTCTACGTCATAATCTGTCATTTTTTTTAGACAAGTCTTAAACTGGCGTTTAAAAGTTTTTGTGGTAAGACGGGAAAAAAACAGTACACAACACAACTGTATTTTTTTTAATCGTCATTTTTCGATTTTAAATAAGCCTTTAAAACATCAAACTATTTACAAGGAATAGGTCTTAGGGAGACAAACTGGCTAGTAACTATATGACACCACGATAAACACTCTTTTCATACACGCTTACATTAGTTTTCCTACAGTACAAGTCATCCATGAGAAAATTATACAATGCATGTGAAACTAATTATTATGATTTACTTGCATTATGCATAACATCTTTAAAATAACATTACAGAGACAATCTATAACATCAAAAAACCCCATTGTAATTTGCATGTTACAACAACGCCCTACGGCATTCTACCGCACTCTAAAACCTATCTATCTTTTTATCTTTATCTTTATATCATCCGCCATCATTTCACCCTAATCAGAGCAAGAAGTAATCATTTCATTTTTCTTACATCGCTCCTTATGTAACATTCTCTCTTAGAGCACACTACAAACTTTTAGTTGCCCGAGAGTTTCGGGCTCATAAATCAGTATGAAGATGAACGGTTGTAACGCACATTACAACGATCAGGTATTTGGAAAACAGACCGACTTTATTTCTTTATTTAACTATTAATGTACACAGTTAAGACAAGATTCAATAGAACAATGAAGTACAAAGACACTAATTATTTCTTGAGAAATCTCTTCCATCAAGCTCGATTTGAAGTTTGATTGAAATCTCAATTTTCTTTCAAAATAAATCCAAATACAGGGTCAACTGTAGGCCAACTGTTTAGTCGGCAGTCTGTATCCACTCTTACTAATTACGTAAGAAAAACAAAGATGGAATGTATCCGATCATACACTCGCGGACAAAAAAAACAACCCACTAGATTTATGTCTTTGTCTTGTGCTATGTGACGTAAATGCTTAATATTTTCGACGTTATCTCAAATTCTGCTGACGTGGGTAAAGCAAAAAGTTGTTTAGGATTATGCTAATAGGTAATACTGGTTTCGGTTCTAGAACTAAGATTTTATTGAGATGTTTAGGTATTTTGTTGACGTGTACATTTTATGTTCGCTGTTTTTTAAAGAGCTCTAAATATAGCTGCGAAGTAAGCGCGGCAGTCTCTCTGTTTGTTACGCTACACAAGACATATTTAAACAAGTATTTAAAAACTTGTCAAAATCGTGTAGAACAGAAAAAGATAAATTATACGAAGTGCTTAAATAGTCAGTAGTGAATCAAGTATAGAGGTGCATTATAGGTAAATAATATTACGTATAAAGAATATAGAAATAAAGTAATATGTTATTATATTATATTGTGATATCTAATAGTCTAGAGCCATCCAAGCGTTGATAACGCGAATAGGTGCAGGTTATTTTTCTTGCAGATAAAGTACTATTAAACTGTCATTACCCTAGTTTATCTCTTCGCTTTTTAATTATTTGTTGAACAATTCTATGATATCGTTTGATTTTATTTATTTTGTATTAATTAAAAAATACGCAATAATGCTAGAAACAACATATTGATTAAAGTATTTGTAAAGTAGGAAATAAGCAACCAAAAAAAAATCGGCATTACAATGTGAGGGTAATAAAACTTAACATTAAAGATTAGAACAAAAAATCTTGTTTTTCACAAGTAAACAATAACACTACGTAAATTAAATTGGTTTTGGTTTGAATAAAGAGTATTTAGCCATCATAAAAATTCTGGCTGTGTACTGCCCAAAGTCCAAACTTTAGTCTAAACAAAGAACTTTATTTTTTCATTCTTCTGCCGTCAAAGAATATTAACCATGCAAATACCGACAAAGCGAAATACGTATAACGTGATTTATTTTATAATTTACATATCAAGTACCTATTTAATCATGATTTTATATACAAAAAAAGTAATACCGGGTATTGGTGGATTGGTTATTTAAACATTCAAAATAGTAGGAAAATATTTTTAAAATTACTTATAAAAGTAAAGAACACACGACATTCCAATAGAATTAAAAAAATTATATTATTTTGACAGCTACATACCAACAACTCAAATATAGGGCACCTTTTGTATAGCTGTCAATTCCAAGGGATAGCAGCATTATTTTTTGTACTAAATTACAGGACTCAACTCCGCCAAAAACGGTCAGACCATACGCAAACATATGAAGCAATGTACATTAAAACTTTACGAAAGACGAGAGTATGTCACATTGCGCAATTACGCTGACCTTACAAACGGACACAAAGGGACGTTTATTTCGTGCACTTAAACGTTTAATCTACGTAAATAATAGTTTGGAACAAAAATACAGTCCCCGGTGAGTGGCCACCAAAACAAACTACCACTTTGTTACCTCTAGACCCCAATTATTTTGCGCCCAAACCTATCTCGACTTAAACTGTGTAATTTATACTGCAAGCCAGTGTAACGCAAGGCCACAGTGTCATACACTTTCATCGTAATACAGACCTTATTACTAAGAAATTAGAGTAGGTTTTCGAGTGTAATGTAACAGTAAATTCGAGAGAAATCATATCCTTTTAAATTAAGTATGTAATTAGTTGAGTCATAGTCTTAATGCAGTTCGTTTAACTTAATGTTTTGAGCTCGTAAAAGACTGAATTAAAAATGAGAACAATAGTCTGAATATATACTTTATTTAAATATGTAAAAACAGGGTACTGAGATATAGGTTAAAAATACCAGAATGTTAAGAAAAACTAACTAATACCTATGTCAAGAATATTACATAATACTTAAAGTTTGTTTTTCTAAAGTAGTTCTGCTAAACAATTTAAAAGATTTTAGATTCATCTGAGCTCCATAAAGGTTATTGCATACTTTCTAATTATATTATGTTTGATCAGGATTCAAATAAAATCTATATGTAAGATAGTACATATTGTTTACTGTTAAATTGTTTTGTTAGAATGACTTCATCAGTTCAATAACTTTTCGGTCATGATGTGGTTACACGGCTTTAGGAGTCCGTACACTATTGAAAAATCTTTAAAAATCTACATATATTTTGAAGAAACAGTCATTTGCAACTTAGTAAAATTGCATGTAGGTATTTTATATAGAAAAATAATCATAATTCGCTCATTATGCACACACGGAAAACAAAAACCAGATTTATGCTAATCCTACTTGCTCCCATGACTTAGCCTTTAATACTACAAAAAAACTAGTTATTAAACAAAAATAATTACAATAATTCGCATACAAAAAAAAAACATAATAATTATTACTTCCTTTTTCTGCACGACAGTGTAAAATCTTCCGACTCGGGCTTGACAATTTTTTGCGAGTTACCAAGTTCTGCTGAATAACAGTGACTCAGCTACATTATTTCGAACTTTGACCGTCTGGGAAATTACTGTAGATTTTTTTTAAAGGTGCATCTACACGGTGCAAGCTTGCGCATTGAGGCACATGCGCAGGTTACATGCAGTCCAGCGACTCGCGCACTAAAGCTCCCACCCGCGTGCTCTTGTCACTTGCGCATGTTAACTTGCTCCAGCTACATGCACCGTGTAGACGCACCCTAAATAAAAGTATGCCTAAATTAAATTGATTTAGTGCTAAACCTTGATTAATCTTGGCATTGGGTGAAATGGAATATAAATTAGTGTAGTGTGAAGGAAGGATAATGTGCATATTTGCATATTGACCATGATTGCGATTGCTTTTAGATACAGACCACCCATCACTTGTGCAGTTGTTGCTAAGGCAATAGAATCTGCACTTACTCTGCTATTAGTGCAAAAACCTTGTTATACTTAGCTACAGTATATTTCATGCCTTTAAGAGGTTTTGTAAATACTAGCTGTTTTACCTCGGTTTCACCCGTGTCCCGTGGTAAGCGGATAAAATATAGCCTATGTTAGTCGGGAATAGTGTAGCTCGTCAATAGTGAAGGAATGTTTAAAATCGCTCCAGTAGTTTTGGAGTCTTTAGGGTACGAACCAACAAACAAAAAAATGTTTCCTCTGTTTTACACTATTAGTACTAGAATATAAAGCGATGGATTATCCATGAAATTATTTCCAAAAATAAACTCAGTCTAAAATCTACCGTTTTTTCCTAGACTGTAGATAAATCCTCTTTGCAAAATAAAAATGTAGTTACTTCGTTATTGCACTCAACAATCACGGGAGTCAATTTCAGACTACAGTTACACACACAAATGACGCGTTATTAAAGTGAAGACATTTCACATCATTAAGGAAAGGTTGAACTCAATGACCCGGACTTTTGGGCAACGTATGACGTCAATGCATAAGGAAAAATGCATTATTTAACCGATTTCAGATCAGAAGGAAGTTTTAAATCATCTTACAATTTCAGTTCTTTTGGCAAGCGCCAGTAAGTCTGACAATCAGTCTTACCTAGGGGTATTGGGTTGCCCGGGTAACTGGGTTGAGGAGGTCAGATATTCAGTCGCTTCTTGTAAAACACTGGTACTCAGCTGCATCCAGTTAGACTGGACACCGACCCCAACATAGTTGGAAAAAGGCTCGGGAGATAATGATATTGGTAGGTTTACATCTTTTTCTTTTTTTCGGATTATAAGTATCGACGTCGGTCTTACAGTTCAAGTACCTACGTACACTGCGGTGCAATAAAAATGAGTCAGCCATAAAATCTTTATGATATATTTGACAAGTTCACAGTGGTAAAGTAAATTTTACGCATATTTTATTTTCTTTTGAAAATACTTAAATCGTACTAGTAGTTTTAAAATACAGTCTCAATATTTTTTAATACATATATTGATTACTATTTATATCAGAACCAATCATTGGTTTGATTGCAATCCATTGTTGTAGGGAAAAAATATTAATTTTCCTTATCATAATTGTCAGGACAATTATATCATAATGAATTATCTACATAATTTCTACTTTACAATGTGATAATATAAATTATTGATCTCTTAATAAAGTTTTTTTATAATTTAAAACTTCTGGTTAGAAATAAAATCAATAAAATGGAATATTCCTCAGTTCTCGTTAATAACTAAGTACGATTAAAACACTAAGTACTAAGAACAATTAAAAATAATTATTGTATATTATTTTGCTGCGACAAGGATGTTTTGTATATAATAGGAATTCAATCACTAGCTTATGGATAATTGTAGACTTTGCGTGTAATAGTTATTTATGTGTTGATACACAATGATTTGAGTTTGCAAATTTCTTAGGTTGAAAACTTACCTAGGTTGTTCTGTAGACAAAAAAAAATATTTTGATCTAGAAAAATTTTAAGAGACGTACAAAATTCTGATGTTAAATGTAAAAACTTAGTATCTAAGTTCCTCTATAAAATTTTCAAAAATCACTGAGAGGCCTATAAAAATATTCTCAAAAATATTATTTTATGATTGTTACGAAGAAAAAATTCTTAACCAAGGATTTTAATCACCTGTGTTACTTGTATTTCTGGTATTAAAACCAGTTTTTGAGATTAGGACTTCGTACGATTTGAAGAAGAATCACGTTTTAGTACATGTGAAAACGGAAAAACTTGATTTTTGGTAATTATTTTATAAAATGACAATGTTTATTAGCCTTAATGGACAATACTT
Source organism: Helicoverpa armigera (assembly GCF_030705265.1). Taxonomy (NCBI): domain Eukaryota; kingdom Metazoa; phylum Arthropoda; class Insecta; order Lepidoptera; family Noctuidae; genus Helicoverpa; species Helicoverpa armigera. The sequence continues at coordinate 9,869,568 of NC_087140.1, read as the reverse complement.
CAATCTTTTATAAAACAACCTGTTTCTGTCCTGTTAGGCCTCTTAATTTTTTCAAAAGATTAAAAAAAAAACTGTATGTAATGCTACAAACATAGGTAGGTATGTCTAAATCATTCTACATACAAGGAAGACTGATTATGCAATAACAAAAAAACTATGATAGACTACCTATCTTAATAAAATATACAAATTCTTTGAACAATGTTTACGTCACTAAGCTGACATTTATAATTTTGCAAAATTATTTATTTTTTGCAACTGTTCCGGTTTTGCTTCCACCAAGTGTAGACGCAGACTTAAATTTTTATTTTCAATATGATTTTTGACATTACTTTTCTAGAAGACCTAACACCCGTATTTATAAAGAAGTAATTACTTGTTGCTAAGTAATTTCTTAATTAAGTCATTACTTATGGTTAGAATTCTTAAATACAAAATCTCATTCTATAGTTAAGTAACACACGTTACTTACTTGAGCAAATGCTTAAGTAATAGTCGACATAGTATTCATACAGTTATAAACTAATATTGTTATGGGATATCTTCCATGATTGTTTTTTTTTTTTTTTGAGTAAGTAATAACAATATTAGTTTAAAGTTCAAACCGTGAAAGCTTAAAAAATTTTCATACAGTTTTAGTTTTATTGTTTATGAATAATAATAAAATATTACTATACTATTATTTACCTACCTAGTGCAAGGATATCCTCCATCAGCAAGTAACACCCCATCAATTTCATTATTGCATTTAAACGCGAGTTTCTATAAATTCGGCTATCATGTGTACTGGCTATCATGTGTACTGCCTGCATATATCATCAAATTAGGGCCACCAACTACTTGCACATTCAATGAAAAATATCCTTTTCTGTTCCGGTACTGCTCTGTATGAAGAATACCTCTAGGCTTGGTGATTTTAATGTGGGTGCCATCGATTGCTCCTACAATATTTTTCAGTCCAGGTGCACTGCCAATGCAACCAAGGTTTTCGAAATCATCCTTTGTTTTCCTCAAATTTGCAGGAAACTTAATAAAATCTGGCATTAGCAATGCCAATGCTCTACTAACTCTCTTCACTATATTACACACTGTCGATTGAGAAATATGCATGATATCTCCACATACAATCTGAAAGCTTCCAGTGGCATAAAAACGTAAAGCAGTTAGCAACTGACACAGTGGAGTTAAAGGAAGCCCTCTTTGTGTCTCTGATTGTAAAGTGTCTTCAATTCTCGGTAAAATAACATGTCTCACAACACTTTTGGTGAAACGAAATCTCTTTTTAAAACAATCTTCCGAATAGTCATGAAATGGATTCACATCACGAAAGTAAACTTTGGGATTTCTAGGTTCAGCAACTTCTATCTCCTCTAATATATTATCATCTATATTGTCTACAACAGCAAAAACCGCTTCGATACTATCCAAAGTGTCAATTTTCTATTCAAATAACGTCAAAGTAGTGCTTTAGTAAAGGAAATGGTGACTATTACTTGGCTGAGAATTCTAACTTTTGACAGTTCTAAATTTGACCAATTACTTAACTATAGAAGACAAATCGTTACTTAAGTAATTACTTTTACTCAAGTACTTACTTTTACTTCTTTATAAATACGGGTGTAACTGTCATTTTGCATGTTTGGGCCACAGAAGGCCTGGAACCAGCACTGGTACATAAAAAAGGCTGATGATGAAGATTCAACGTTGATAAGGGTCAATATGTTCCAGTAATCTCAACCAGTCTTACCAAGGGGTACTGGGTTGCCCGGGTAAGGGTTGAGGAGGTCAGATAGGCAGTCGCTCCTTGTAACACACTGTTACTCAGCTGCATCCTATTAGACTGGGAGCCGACCCCAACATAGTTAGGCAAAGGCTAGGCAGATGATAATGAGATAGATTTAAAGCAATTTTCTGTCAGATTTATTAAGGAAACGAAGCAAGATTATGTTAACTACGGCAATTGTAATAACGAGGTGATTAGAATGCACAGAAAAAAAACAAAAACCTTATCACGATTGCTTGAATGAACTGTTTCAGGATTATGAAAGAAAACTGTAATATTCTTAGACAATGAAATCTCATTTTTCTTCTTGTATTAGAAGTACTTCAATGAGGAAAATTCCTTGCACGTTTCACAAAAAATGTAGATACTGATAATTAAAAAATAATTTTCTCGATATTATAATTAACGCAGTTCGTAATTACAGCTATGATTAGAGCTCGCGTGGAAATTGTTTAAAAATTATTGCCTATTAAGTAAATATGAAATCGTTTTAAAGGAAAATATACGTCAATATGTTTTTCCAGAATAAATCAGTGTTGCATAATGTTAGCAACACATCAGCTGTGAGCCTTAAGAATACATATTATGTGCATACATAACGTGAATGCCAATCCTAATGCAAATTACTATGAAAATAATATTTCTGGGTCAAGTCGAAAGTGTTCGAACGGCTAGACCTGACGGAAGTTTTCGCAATGCGAAACATTTTATTTGCACAAATTCTAGTCGAAATACAAATGTCGAAAGAAATGAGGTCACGAATAAATTCCTCATTTCCTTCCAAGACTTAATGGAACTCGTAACCAATCATTAATTAGGATGCTAATCACATCACTTAATATTTAAAAACTCACGTTATAAGCATCTCGGTGGCCTTTGTCAGCTTCCTTGTATCATGTACTCGATTCACAGCACAGTACACAGAAACAAACACCAAAATTAACAAATTATATTATAAATTAAATGTAAAAACACTCACACACACACGTAACGTGGAATTTGCGTAAAGGTTTACGAAACTTTCTAATTCGTGGCGCGAATTTTGCGGCGCGAGTGGTCAAAGCGTGTGAGTTGCGGCGCGCTCAATCGCTGACTGAAGCGTTCCGTTTTCGCTCACAAGCCGCGCTGCGTTCTTTTTTTTTAAACCGGCTTCTACAGACTATAGCAGTGTCTTAGTGGCCAGTCCAGCAGCGTGTCAAGCAAGAAGGTATGACGCAAGTAGTTTCGGCAACACTGGGTTTTTTTGTTGCTCCAATCGACACACACACACTCGTAGCTAGCTTTATTCGGTTGGTTCGCTCCCAGCTAATTTCGTATATTAATTAGATTGAAAGCCTTCGGTTGACGAGTGAGGAATAATTTAAGAACACACGATGTTTTGCATAATTGTTTCCTTCTGCATTGCTTGATCATTGAGCAGAAACGAATTGATTAGATCTGAGATAGCGATGCGATCTGATCATCGTTGTAACGTGACTTAGGCACGGTTGTGTTATGCTTATGAGCCAAGTTTTAGTGAAAGTACCATGAAGTGGCATTAATTCTGGTTCAACTGCTCACACGTGCCACGATGCAGATCTTAGAGTGACCCTAATATACGTCAGGTGTATAAACGAAAGTAATTGTTACGTTACTGGCATTCTTCGCCAATTAATATGGAAATAGAAACCGGAGAGATGCAAACCATCCAATATTGAAAGCAGTTATGTATTAAATTATTCATTATACTTACAGCTTATTATCGCTTTCTGTGGATTAAGTAAATGTCGAATTTGTACAGCAGCTCAGAAACTTAAACAGGCTTCGGTAGACGTTTCTTGAAAGAGATAACAAAGATCAACTTCAGCCATGCCCGATGCCCGATAATTCCAATCTCATCACTGATTTTGGGGGCCTTACAAAAATGAAACTACATTAACTAATAAAAGATAAGTAAACTTTTCAGAATTTTTATGACGTTTGAACTTGGGACTTTCCTTCTCTTTAATAAAAATATATCTACATATTCAGAATATGGGATTTCTGTGTAGATATCTTCAACAGTAACTATCTACCTAATTTATGGAATCAAATGCTTTTTTACTCTTCACCTGGAAACTAAGGTAAAGTTAAAAATTACTGCCTGTACACAGCAGATCTAAACAAAATTATTATTATATGTTTAATTAAAATTAATAAACCTATGACCATAATTAATTCCAAACAAGTTTTTTTTTGTTATGACGGTGACCATGTCTGCTGTGTTTTTGAAGATTTATCTACTACAAGTTATTAATTGAAGTTACATTAATTTGAATATTTCACAAAAAAATCTTAACAAGCCTCGTGTCAAGTTTTTGCATGCTTACGTATAAAAATAACCTTAAATTAGTTACTAAATAAGGAAATATATAAATTAATTTGTTCTTTATGATCTGTAATATCACTAAGTCTTCATTTAAGTTACATTACAAAATAATTGGAAAACTGAGAAAATTATCATTTGTATTGTAAATGGAAACTTATGCATTTGAAAAATAGACACAATGCAATTTCTTGAGTGAAGAAAAAATAAAATATATACCTCCTTTGGGCACAGTCAGGTAATGATATCAAGAAATAATACAAAACTAAAAAGTAAAAAATAGGTACCATATCTCCATATAGGTAAATGCAAAGGAAACTAGCTATTAACCTTATCATACAAACCTTTTACAAACTTAATTGCAACCATTAAAATCCTAGTGAAGCAATAAAACGCACAAAACTAAACGGTGCCCCATCTAATCAGTGACCGCGACAGGTTGCTTAACCGCGTGAATCATTTCCAACTAACATTCGTGCCAGCTCATTATTTACAGGAACTATCAATATTTTCCTCTATATGTCAGAAAAAAATAATAAATAAATCCTAGAAGATAGAACTTTGGCCTCAGTTAGTACCTACAAAAGTCAGAGTGGTAAAATATACAAACTAAAAATTCGAAGAAAAATACCTAAAAATAATGACGATGAGGAAAACTGTAATTTATCAATAAGGCAATCTAAAACAGGTGTCCCATTCATAAAATTAATAAAAAACATTTAAATGAACTCAAATGTAAGTAATACCTATTTATAATAGTCCATATAAAGGAAACTTGGCATACTATACTACTAGTTATAAGGAAAATATAATTATTATGTAACTTTAATATTGACATACAAAAAAATCCTGGTTCTTAATTTCTGAGGTATTTCACACTTCAACACTAATTACTCGTCACCGTCCAAAGGTAGGCCTCTGTCCGCCATATTGAATCTTCCATGACGTCACAAAACTAGGGAAATACGTACTGATTTAGCTCATAGCTGGAAAATACTACACATTTATACAATTAATTTATTCAAGCATTTTTATGGCATGTTAGTCTTGCTAGTTTGGTCAAAAATAAGACTAGATTTTTGTGATTTTGAAAAAAAACACGAATACATAAGTAGGGGTTTTAATTGGGTCATGAATGTCCGGGAAAATTGCAGCCTATATGCTAAAATTTTGATACGAGTAAGAATTGATTAAGTATATCGCTTTGGAAACCTATGTACCTGAATAAAATGAAGAGGTTTAAGATGATGCGATGGCGTAAACAATTTTTTAATTTCACTGTATCAAGATTAATTAATCCAAGTATTATTTCGTATTGCCATTACAAAATATGCAATGTTTATATCATGTACAAATTGCACATTGACACTTAAATAGCCTTAATTCTATGATGCAACGCAAAACATTTGTTAGAGACCATTTTGATCCAAAATGTCGCATTTTATGTGCATATGATAGGTTCATTAGTACAGTTTATTCTATTAAGGTATTAATAAATGACTTAATAGCGGCTTCATCCTGTTGACACGAATAACTTTAGTGATTTACTGTGGGATGCGCCTTTGACGACTGAGATGACACAATTGCAGAAATCAATCGAATAGTTCGTCATTTGTTTCTATTAGAAGATCTTTAAAGTATAGAGCGAGAGGGATTATTTGATGATTTCTCATTATAATTGAGCCCGAGTTTTAAATGATAAATTTTCTTCAGTGTAAGAAATTTTTTTAAAGCAGAGACAAACTTATTGCTTAAATGTAAATTGCATATGCATTCAATCTGCAATTTTCCGCTACATATATTTTATTCTACACTAAAATAGTCGTGGTGGCCTAGTGGGTAAAGGACCAACCTCTCAAGTATGAGGGCGCGGGTTCGATCCCAGGTCAGGCAAGTACCAATGCAACTAAGTTTGTATGTACTTTCTAAGTATATCTTAGACACCATTGACTGTGTTTCGGATGGCACGTTAAACTGTAGGTCCCGGCTGTCATTGAACATCCTTGGCAGTCGTTACGGGTAGTCAGAAGCCAGTAAGTCTGACACCAGTCTAACCAAGGGGTATCGGGTTGCCCGGGTAACTGGGTTGAGGAGGTCAGATAGGCGGTCGCTTCTTGTAAAGCACTGGTACTCAGCTGAATCCGGTTAGACTGGAAGCCGACCCCAACATGATTGGGAAAAGGCTCGGAGGATGATGATATATTTTATTCTACACCTTACCTATTTCTCTTATTTCAATAAATATTTATAAAGCATTTGTTTATTTCTTCTTAATGATTAGAATAATTATAAGGCTGTAAAACCTTGCTAAAGCCTTCGACATCTTAGTGCTAAGTTAAAAATATGTTTAAAGGAATTTGATGAGGTCAAACAACCAGTTACCACGATAAAGAATTAGCAAGAATATTGTTGATTCAGATAACTTATTAATATAGAGAAAATTGTGAGAATCTGATATTATTTCTTATAGATATGTGTAGCGGTTTTCCCTAGTTCTCTTAGCACATCCCTACATATACATATTATCAATGCAAAAGTTACTATCTGTCGCGATTTCACACCAAAACTACTGAAACCTGAAATACTGAATCCATGAAATGAAACTCCGTAGACAGATATTCTAAAGCCTGAGGTAGGACATAGGTTTTTTATCTTAATATAGCTAGAAATAAATAAGTAGTGTCTCTCATTAAATAGGTAGTGAATAAACTTAAAAAAGTCAACATTTAAGAATTATCATTTATCTTTTCTAACCTTATAAATGAAGTTATTTCAAGTAACACGTGCGATTGGCAGCTTTGTATCTACTTTACATAATTATGTTAATCCTTATTTACCTATATGTTCAATTATTTCGCAAAATACCACAGACAATGGCGTTTGCAAATACATAGTAATTTTTTTCACATTATTCATGCTAATAAGGTTTGCATAATACATGTCAATTTAATACTTATACGTGTTGTTGTCATAAAGTTTATTTAACGTTTAGTTAGTCAAAAAAGCTAGTTTTACAATAAACTAGCCTTTTTCACAAAAAAAAAACAAATGAACTCTTGACTTGATAACTCTGATATCTTTAATAAGTCTTGTCTTGGTATTGCTTACAGTGGTAAATAGCAATAGTTAGCAGTCAAAACTATAACTATAACATATACCTAATATGATGTTCGCTCCGCCGGTTGACGTAGAAGCTTTTGTAGTTCTAACGTCTATGAAATTCGCGAGAACACCGCTCGACCGAGTGCTAAATTGTGAATCTTGAAACCGGCTTAGTATTTTATATTGACAACCATGTTATGTAACAAAGATTTTTTATGATTAATTCCAATTCCACCATATTATTAAAGAATTTACGAATAAAATTAATAGACCTAATCAATAAATACGTCAAACTCAGGAATTGTATAATTTGTAGGTAAGATAATAAATATTCAACACATCAAGTATTGGTACAAAGACATAACCTTCGATTATTTCAAGTTTTTTTATAAACTCTGCACAAGGTTTACACTATACTTGAACTCGACAAGGTTAACTTATAACTACCTTATTTAAATTTTAAAATATATATAGAGACATTACTCTGCCTAACTTAACCTCTGGTACCTGTTTGATCTTTGGCCGTCGGCGTCTTGGAAACCTAGACTCAAGATGAGCGTGTTAGCAAGTCTTGTATTGGTTCAAAGTATGAAATGTCTGAATTTTACGAAAAACTGAGTTTATGTGCATGTTCTGTCAGAAATGAAATTCGATCGTAGCTACCCTTTTCATTCGTTGGGTAAGACTCCAGGGCCTTATCTGATGGTTATGGCGTAGAAAAGCTTCATGAAAATCTGTAGAAAGTTATCAAAGAAATACCATTTCCCAAAATACAGACTAACGTAGCGTAGTAACTGTTCGTAGCAACCTCTACGTTCGTAGCCTCGTAGCAGGTGCAGCGTAGCACGGGAACAATTTCGACATAAAACCAAAATGATGATGATGATGTCCTCCTAGCCGATTATCGGCTACGGCGGCTGTTCTCATTTAAGGAGATCAGCCAGCTGCGCAGGACATATTATAGTGCACAAGCATTTGCGCAGACACAGGTGCACTCTCTATTACTTCACTCTCATAGCGCGATGGGACGGCAATCCGACACGACCGGAGAGAGACCAGGCTAACCAAATATAACCAGTTTTGATGGAATAATTTAGATTTGACGTTAATTAATGTGCACAAAGTAATTGACCGTCAAAGTATGACCGTGTACGAAGATCGGTCAGTTAATTATTACGGATTAAAGGCTAAATTCTGTCCCGAGACACAATGATAAATAATTTATGAGAAAAAAAACAGCTAATATATCAATTTTAATTATAATTGTAAGTAATAAGTTTAGATACTAATTGGCCTGATCTATTTATTGTTACTGTCACTAAGCCCCACTCAATTATTCTTTTTTTTATTATATTCAATGTAGGTATAGACACATTTTTTTACAGATTTATTATGTGTATAGATAAAAATTATAGGTAATAATGTAAGATACTAATTGGATTTCTAATAAGTATCTACTAAACAAAGCCAATACAAAATATATTTAAAAAAAAACAAATGACGTAAAAATACTTTTTAGGACATATTTTTTAACAAACTGACGTTTGCATTCTATTTATATATTGTGCTGTATCATGTTCGTTTAAATACAGGTTTTATAGAACTATTAGACGTCATTCATTCTCCTAGGTATGTAAATATTAATTATTGTTTAAATACCTAGGATATTTTTTGTATGCTTAAAGGCTTTATACTTAATTATATACAAAGGGTTTTCATATTTTTAATTAAGTAAATAGTCTTGACTTACATGTTGTATTTTAAAAGCTATTGTAAACCTGTCTGTACCTAAGTCCTTTCACGCTAACATTGTAATCGGTTTAGTAGTTTAGATATTTTATCCATTCGTAGTTTAGAAATTCTACCTCTATAGAAAGAGTCTAACGGCCAGTTTTTTCATCAAAAGTTAAAGTTAAAGTTATGGCTAAAGTAATGTCTAAAGTAAAAGTAACGGTTAAATTCAATTTTTCTATTAGTTTTGCTGTCACTTTAGCCTTGAAAAAACGAATTTGACCGTTACTTTTACTTTAGACATTACTTTAACTTTAACTTTTGATGAAGAAACTGGCCGTAAGAGAGGACAAAGGCTTCTTTTTATCCGAATGCACTAAGTAGTGCTGGAGGAACGTGGTTAGGAACCTGGCAAAAGCTAAATATTTTTTGGCAAAACCGCAACAAAATATTTCTTCCGATTTCAAAAGAATCGCCGAGTTATAAAATTAAATTATCAAAACGGAATCACTGCCTACTGTGGCCTACTCAATATAAAATTATGATATAGACGCTCCTACATAGTTTTGGCGAAGTTTCGGGGTCACATCATTATGTCGACATTATGTAAGTACGAATAGTAGGCCACGGATGCCAGTGGACAGGCAAACACGTTTCAATTCACGTGCTGCCAAAACGTGACGGCTATCATTTGGCTGTAATATTTAGATAATTGTGGAGGGAAAGGCTGGGCTTTTTAGGGCAGTGTAGCTTTTGTAGTAGGCAAGTTATTTGACAAAAATCTTGCAGTAATCTAGGGTAATTTAAAAAATACGAATTGGATATCTTATTTCTGCTTTATCAGGCTCAAAATAACCTAAAGTTATGCAGTCAAGCTTTATATTGCTACTACTTTCCGCTAGCGATGTTACCTGTATTTCTTAGGAAGTTCTCCACATATACAAGTAATCCTTTAGTCTTTCTCAACATATGGGCTATTTAACACTAAAACGATTTTTCAAATCGGGCTAATAGTGCCTGAGATTAGCGCGCTCAAACATCACACTCTGGGATAATTATGTTCTGTGCTGTTCAGCTTTATAATATTAGTAAAGACACAGTTGGTGCTTTTTCGAACTTAACACAAACATTCGCAGATCTTAAACAGCATTAATTTCTAACACTGTTCTGATGAATAAAACTCAAACACTTCTAACACTAAACAAACAAACGCCTGCGCGCAAGGAATCGTTCGAGAGTAAAGTCCAAACAACTGGTTGACGCAAGGACACAATTAGACTTATTTCGATATAAAACGCGTCTTTAGATATAACTTAATGTTGGGTAATTTGGATTCGTCATGCTGTCTGTGAATGTAGAGGAAAATGTAATAAATCTTACGGTAATTAGCTTTCGTAATATTGCACTTGTTTTTGCAAAGACTAGGCTGAGATAGGAACCATTACTAATATCTATAGTCTGTTCTAATATTATATAGCCAATTAGTTGTCTGATACTTGAACGCGCTAACCTCATAAACTGCTCGTCAGATGTGAAAAACTCTTTCCATACCTCTCTATTGAGGGCTATACCTACGCTACTTTTTATCCGAGTGCACAAAGTTCTCATGGGACGCGGGTGAAACCGTTGGAGGTTTGTAAATTACAACGGGGCCTCTCTCTCAGTCTCTGTTCAGTTCCAGGTTACCAAACAGTTGGTTCTTCAAGCATGTGTTATTCTTATCAAATTAAATATAATAAAATAGTGTTATACCAATAAATAATCTTGGAATAGAAACAAAACATTATAACTACACATTGAAATGCTTACAATAAAACAATGATGATGATGATGTCCTCCTAGCCGATTATCGGCTACGGCGGCTGTTCTTATGTAAGAAGATTAGCCAACTACGCAGGACATATTATAGTGCACGAGCGTTTGCAGACACAGGTGCACTCACTATTCCTTAACTCTCATAGCCCGATGGGACGGTAATCCGATAATAATAATAAAACAATACTACGTAGTGAAAGTAAATCAGATCAGAATTGACCCAGTATTTGTGTACGTTGGGCGCCACAAACGGACAGACGTGATCTCCAAGCGTGCTGATTGCTTTGATAAAACATTAAATAATATAAATTATTGTATAGTATTACATGGTATGATACGTAACAGACTGTAAGAGTTTATTTTGTTAGAGATTGATATCTTTTTAATAAGAATAACATTTCTAAAGGTTTATTTAATGTGGCAATATAATGTAGCATTAATCACCACGCTTGCTCAATGCGGGTTGGTGATTTCAGACTTTATAGTCCAGGTTTCCTCAAGATGTTTTCCTTCACCTTTTTATCAGCAGAATCGAACCCGCGCCCTCATACTCGAGAGGTTGGTTCTTCACCCACTAGGCTATCAAGTTGTGTTGATGACATTAATTTTGTATGGAAGCTACTGCAGTTTTGCAATACTTTAGACATAAAAGCATGTAAGCATTCCCCATTGTAATTTTATTCCTACTCGTGGGTAATTATTTATTTATCTACACACTATCTTTAGAGAAATTAAGGTGTAGTTAATTGTAAAGAATTGTAATGTAATTTTACATGAAGATAGCAGAAAGTCTAACAATTTTTGAATAAGTTACTGAAAGAAAAATAATTCCTTACTAGATAGATATTACATATTTATTTAGATATTATATTACCAGCATAACCTCAACCGATATAATAAGTTACTGCTTAAGTAATATAGTATTTTTTACACACACCTAGTTACGTGTTTCTTCTATTAATTGCGTTAATTATCATAAGTTTAGTTCTAACCTACTTGCCATGATTTCTATCAAGGTAAAAAGCCGCGTTGATTTTACACTTTCTGCTTATAATTGCCCACTCTCACTTCTGCTAATGAGTTTAAAAAGACAATTTTACTTTGTTTAACAAACCTTTATTTAAGCCCTCTATACATTCAAAACATTTTAACAACAATAGTCGAGACCGATTCTCTACTGCAGTGGCTGTTCTCTTAAAAGGAGATCAGCCAGCTGCGCAGGACATGTTATAGTGCACGAGCATTTGCGCAGACACAGGTGCACTCACTATTCCTTCACTCTCATAACCCGATAGGACGGCAATACCTACGACACGACCGGAGAGAGATCAGGGACAGGATCGACATTTAACTATGACGATGATGCATATTTTTTAAGATAGACCCTGTTTAATGTTATCTGAATATTCGTAACGAACTATTTAAATAACTTATGGTATTTCTAACTACATTTACTAGCTACTATTTAGTTATCAAAAATCTTATTTTCTATTGATAGGTAGTTATCTACAAAAGTTCGTGCAAAGAGTTAGTTAGCCTCAAAAGGTTGGTTAAAAAGCCTGGAGTGACCTCAGGGGCCAACAACCCAGACGAGGTGACTGCCCCATGTGATTAATTTACCTCAAACACGCAGAAAATATAAATTACCATGTATTTTCCCACCTTTTGCTCAAAATAGCCTATAATTAAGTACTTCGATAAATAATAATAACATTGAAAAATATTATTTTTGATAAATATCGAAACTCAACAAACAATTGTGGCCGTCTTTGACGTCAAGCGTGAACTTATTTACTTTTTGGAATTAGGTACCTGAATGCCGTAGAGGTCGCTTTGAAGGAATATCCGTTTTCCGTGGATTTTTTATGACTATGCTCAAAAAATCCAAAAGACTAAATTATGAGGCTTATAGCACAGATTATTATAGTTTTAAACAAAATCGGCATAAACTCCACGTCAAAGTCTGAACGAACGGTTAGATGTGATTACATTGAAAAACGACGTTAAGTATGTTATTTTTTATATATTTTTTTATAGTAAGTTATTTTCATAGCATTCATTATTAAAAGATAAATTTCAGGGTATTTATTGACGTACAATGTGTAATCCAACACAATTTGTCACTGGCACAAAAATGTTTCTTTTATTCAAATAAAACTGTGTCCAATAACTATTTATTTCAATTAACGTCTAACTCAACCGACTTGTCTCACACTACAAATATTTCCGTAAGAAAAACGTTGTGATTATAATTATACAACTATAAGATATAAGCTATAGTTTTTTATAGAACATCTATAAACTTAATTTGTTTACGTCAATGGGCGCCATGATACGTTGTTAGTTAATGCAGTATTGGAACAAAAAACCGGCCAAGTGCGAGTCGGACTTGCTCAGGGATTCCGTACCACTACCTATAAAACGGACAACAAAATCACGTTTGTCGTATGAGAGCCCCTAAAATATTTATTTCAGTTTTCCAAAGTTCTTGTTGTAGCGGCAACAGAAATACATACAACATCATCATCTGTGAAAATATCAACTCTCTAACTATCACGGTTCATGAGATACAGCCTGGTCTGTATTCGTTGGACAACAGAAATACATCATCTGTGAATTTATGAATTTCAATTGTCTATCATAGCTATCATGTTTCATGAGATAGTCTGGTGACAGAAGGACGGACGGATATACTGGAAGTCTTACTCCCGCACTCAGAGACGTTTAATAATTATTTAAATCACTCCTTATTGACAGATCAGAACGGCTTAAGTAACCGTTAAATGTCTCCGAATGTGTCCATTAGTACTTAATAGGGTCCTGTTTTACAAATTTGTGTAACGATCTCTAAAAAGAGGTTTGATAGCTAATGAATTTAAAAGTAAAAAACATTTGTTCCTTGTTTAGCTACGGAAATATTGAAGAATTGTTTTTGTTGGCGGCTAATAATCTGATAAATGATGGTAAGTGGTCATATTTTGTGTCTACTCGTGTAATACAAGAGGCATCTTAAATAGCTACTTAAAATGCCGCTGCCTGTTTTCAATCTTTTCAGCATTACAAATATATACACTCTTTTGCAAAAAAAACGGGCACCTATGCGAAATCTTGGTTTTAAGGACTTTACGTGTATTTCAAAGGGTTTTAATGATTGTAGTATGTTTCTAGCATCAAAAGGGTTTGCCAAGCATGCGTGAGAGTGTATTCTAAATTTGAATTTTGAACAATTGCTAAGAAATTGGTTAAACCTTGTTATGGACTAATTGCTAGCAGAAAGTTCGTCGGTGTTTTGAAAAGTTTTTGAAGTGATTTTCAGGAAAATGATAATGCAGTTTTAATTAATGATTAATGTACTTTTGTGTTAGATCAAAACATTTTTGAAAAACTGTGCGTATTTGATAAAATTTTCACCTGCTCTAAATGGGTTATACTGATGATTGATGGCAATGTTAAGAGTTTCGGTATTTTAGTGTAAAGCGTTCTATTGTTTAGATATTGTACCCACGTGTTTTAAAATATCGCTTTTTCATAGATAAACACTATTTAGAAGAGTATCAGTACCTTTGGCTGCGACAAAACCTATTTAAAGTAAGCAGTGCCGATCACAAGTCGTTTCCTATCGGACTTTGTCATTTAAAAATACCAAATTTTGTGATAAATGTTAAAATTAACCACATGAAAAATTAGGAGGAGGGTTAAAGCTATCTAAAAAGTCAAATTATTGCCGCGTTGAAGCTCTCGATTACTCCATAGGTATCAGGTTACTAAACGACGATTTAGCTGAAAGGGAGTCAAGAATTCAAAATTATTGGCCAAACGTATGGTTCTTAAGAAATGAATAGATAGCCAATTATTGTTATGATTTAAGCAGGAAAGTGCTGTAGATGCCAGAAAATCTCATTGTAGGCAAGTTTATTTAATCAAATGTCCGTGGGATGAAAACACGCTATTTGAACGCTCAGACTCATAGATCTTCAGAGTTCTACGGAGTTTCCCAAGAGACGAGGTTGTTTAAAAATCTGTGATTATGAGACCTTAAGACCTCGTGCTCACAGCCTATGCGCTATTTTCCGTATTTTGTAGAATTTCAAGACTTTCAAAAATGTCAAAGTCTTATAGGAGACGAGTTGTGATCGGCACTGCTTACTTTCAATTGGTTTTGTCGCAGCTCAAAGTACTGATACTCTTCTAAATAGTGTTTATTTATGAAAAAGCGATATTTTAAAACACGTGGGTACAATATCTAAACAATAGAACGCTTTACACTAAAATACCGAAACTCTTAACATTGCCATCAACCATCAGAATACCCCATTTAGAGCAGGTGAAAATTTTATCAAATACGCATAGATTTTCAAAAATGTTTTGATCTAACAAAAAAGTACATTAATCATTCATTAAAACTGCATTATCATTTTTCTGAAAATCTCTTCAAAAACTTTTCGAAACACCGACGAACTTTCTGCTAGCAATTAGTCCATAACAAGGTTTAACCAATTTCTTAGCAATTGTACAAAATTCAAATTTAGAATACACTCTCACGCAAGCTCGGCTAACTCTTTTGATGCTAGAAACATACTACAATCATTAAAACCCTTTGAAATACACGTAAAGTCCTTAAAACTAAGATTTCGCATAGGTGCCCGCTTTTTTTGCAAAAGAGTTTATATAATGTTCTGTAGATGGTGTGCAGGTGTACTTATAACGTATCTTGAGAAATCAACCTCCCATTTGGGATTGAAATAAACAGGGGATGGTATAAGACTTTGCTTGTTTGCTTGAACGTGCTAATTTCTGAAACGATTGGGCCGATTTGAAACATTATTTCAGTGATAAAATAGCCCATTTATTGAGGAAGGCTACAGGGAACTTTTATTCGGGTAAACGAAGTACATAGATAACACGGGATGGAAGCTGGTATTAAAGAGGCTTATAAAGATGAAAATTGACAACTTCTAAGACTTGTGTCTTCGTAATTCCGTTAAATGCAATAAAAACATAACCTTCCTTTTCAGTCGGGTAAAAACGTATTTATAAATAGACATAGACATAAGTTCCTGACACCATGGCATGGTTTAAGTGACAACACGTGAGTTAAATATATTATCTGCATATAACAATTTGTCGTAGACAAAGTAGGTTTTACCCACGGAGTAAGGAAAGATGAGCGGAGATGCCATAATGCAGGTAGGTCAGGCGCCTTCTTCTAGCTCAAATACTTACGGTGGACAAGACCATAACGATCAGCTACGAGTGAACTAATGAGGCATGCGGGTTCTTTGAGACATCTGTCAACGATTTTTGGTTCTACAAAAAATGGTCGGGTCCAAAAAAGGCGTATAAGGGCGAAGACAGTAACGTTCCTCGTCCCCCGCTCACCCGCATTTTGGCGCACTACTTTCTTAGGAGATTTTCCGTTATGGCACCTCCGCTAGTCATTTTGTTCTCGTGTATTGTAGTATAAAACAATTTGTCGTAGATAATGGGTAGGTTTTAACGCGTCGGCCTTCAGTGGTGAACTATTGACCTGAAGTGGAATTGTGAAGGCGTACTTAATAAAACTGGAGTTTACTGCCTGTTAATGTTGTAGGAGGAATATTTTTAAAGCTACATGCAATTTATGTTTAAAGTAACCAGCACCGGAGCAAGTTACAGAAAAAAATCTCCAATAAAAAGCATAAAAAACAACTTTACATCACTATAATTTTCTCCTTCCATACTCTTCTATCTACTATTCCATCTCTTCTTCTTATATCTACTCACGTTTTTCTTTATATCTGCACTTTGTTGATACGCTTAGGTAGTATCTTAGAAAGTAATCCAAGAGAATATATCTAAACTGTGAATGTACACAATTACATAAGTATAAGCTATATAAGTCTAAGAAAAAACCCTTAAAAAAATTGCTGATGAAAAACGCAAACTTCAGCTGCGAAAACCCATTTAAAGCCTGACAACGTAAGGAAACTAAAAGAATGTGTTAAATGTGTGTAAATACCCATAATGTGTGGCAAACATCATTTACCTTCATATTTTTAATCTTAATAATCTAAGTGACAGAAATAAACTGCTCTTATTTTTAGAATGAGCAACAAAAACGTTAATGGTTGAAACAAAACATAAACAACGTGGTATAAAGTACCTAAAAATAATAGAGACAAAATAGTTATTATCCTTGTTATACATTATATTAGGTAAATCAACATAAAATAAGAAAAAATAAAATTAGGTAGTAAGTTAGGTTTATCATGCTTTTAGCTTCCTGCAGCTGATCTATACTTATTTAATGAAGAGAAAACATTTTTTTGTTTTTATCTATGTAGGTACCTAAAGGCTAAAAACTACTGAACCGATTTGAAAGATTCTTCCACTGTTAGAAAGCTACACTCTTCCCGAGTAACATGAATATGCTATATTTTATACCGGTACGGGGCAGTAGTTTCCACTGTACGCTGTTAAAACCGCGGGAAAACAGCTAGTAAAATAATAAGAGAAAAAGGTTTAGTTTCCAAGCATAGGCGGGAAAAACCACAGAACACAGCCAGTCTCAATAAAATAATTTACATATAAATTAAATAAATAAAAAACGAGCTTAAAATCTTTAATGAATGACCTCAGAGAGAGGTCGGCAACTATCTCGGTTTGGTTACAAACAACTTAAACGGAATAAAAATATCTTCATATGAACTTGAATTTATGTCTGCGCCTGAGCAATTTTGTAGGAAATTGAATAATGAGCTTTTTAATTTTAGGAAGAAGGACGATATTTGTCTACCTAGGTACTACACCGCGTTATTTCAGTTTTTTTCTTTTTCATAATTATGTAAATTACAAAGGCTGGCTTTTATTTCGCACAGAGGTTGAGCATTGCCATCCAACGTGGCAATGCTGCCAGTCTTTTGGGTACATTACCCAGTGACAGCGATGAGGAGCAATTTTTTGATGCCCTGTATTAGTTTTAAGCTGTGTATATATATATAAGTTTATTTTATTTTCAATTAATGTAAATATTTTGTGAATAAATACATAGAAGCGATTAAACTTTTATAAACTAAAAAAAAAAAAATTATGTAAATTATGGAATCATAAATTACATAGAATTTTATATAAATCTAGTAATACTACAGATTCTTCCTATTTAAATAAATGTATCCATCTCCGACGCGGATGCGATTGGATCCATTAATTAATTATCCAATCAAATGAAATAATTTAACTCTGATGCAATAAAACAATGAATGTATTATGTACCATTAGCAGTAAAAGCTTAAGACAGCAACTAAAACTGAATACTTTTACCAAACTTCGAAATACATATTACAAAACCTGATCTAAAAAAAAAATGATATTAACAAACTCAAATAGCGCGTTAAAATACCAGCTCCGACATCTAGCGAACGAGGACAGAACTACCAACACTACGGTCCGCGTTATGGTTCCACGGAAAGCCCACAGATGGCGCTTTTCTCAATTATTACGTAATGTCATTTTCATACACTTGCCGCGCTCTAAAAATAGCACATTCAATCTCATTTAAATGGCAAAAGGTATGCATTTTCTATATTATACATATGTTAATTAGTTTATTGAATGAAGTGTCACAAACATCTGGGTTATTGGGCTTGCTCATCGACCTCTCGGGTGCGCGCGAAAGTCGCTTCTTGCATCATTGGACGGGTCAGAATCTCATAACGCTTGCATCATTGAGAGGAAGTTATGTGAGGCTATGCGTGTTTATTTTGTCTCTGTTGCTTTATAAACCTGTTGGGTTATTAATCGTACGTGATATGGGAGCTATCGACGACGTCGTGGACGTGGTTCGTCATAAATAAATGCCTAAATGACTGGTACCTACGTCAATGTTTTGAAATAAATAGTTGGCTACAACGTACCCAAATACATTTTATGTAAAATTACTCGTCATACATAAGTGGTTCCTAGTTGTATATTTCTTTCCATGTATAGAAACTTGGCAGAGAGACCGTGGACAAACCTAGGTTTTATTTAATTTATTAAATAGGCAGGATTACCTAGTTGATTACTAAACTGTATATTTTATTAACTTACCCCGTAGTCCAACTAAACATTTGCTTCACCCTTTCGGATCGTAACTCTGTAGGGTGCGCCATCTTCCTGCAACAAACAGAACTAAATTTAATACAAGAAAAGTATTCCCTAATTAATTATGTACGTAACAAAATGACTAATAAAGTGCACATATAAATTCATGGCATAGTGTTTAAATTATTTAAACTGAAACTTAAGCGTTAAGCTGCGATTTTACAAAAAAAAGAAAGGTTTTAAAATTCCTCTATTCTTCTAGGTTAAGTAGCTTTACAATTTAATAAACGGCCAAATCTAATGATAAGAATTACGAGTGCATTTTAGTGATTTAAAAAAACAAATCTAAAAAGTTTTCTCTTCAACAAACGAAAAATCACCCATAAAATAGCTGCACATTTTTAGTTACTCCCTTGCTGGATAGATGGCGTTGATCCAGTTTGGTCCCGCCATAAATCACGCTATGGTTTCGTTCACAATTCAGACCTAGTCAAAACTATGACATTTTCATAGTTAGGTAAGTATTCAAAAGAAACATAAATATTTTACAGTTGTTGTTTTTACAAGAATTTTTGAATAGTCAGTGGGCACACTAAATTATTAAAACCGAATCTGGACCATTAAGCTGCAATTTTACTAACAAAAGAAAGATTTAAAATGCCTCTATTCTACTAGGTTAAGAGTAGCTTTACAATTAAATACAAATCTAAAGATAAGAATTACAAGAGTGCATTTTAGTGATTTAAAAAAACAAATCTAAAAAGTTTTCTCTTCAACAAACGAAAAATCACCCATAAAATAGCTGCACATTTTTAGTTACTCCCTTGCTGGATAGATGGCGTTGATCCAGTTTGGTCCCGCCATAAATCACGCTATGGTTTCGTTCACAATTCAGACCTAGTCAAAACTATGACATTTTCATAGTTAGGTAAGTATTCAAAAGAAACATAAATATTTTACAGTTGTTGTTTTTACAAGAATTTTTGAATAGTCAGTGTGCCATGCGCTGACTAATAAAGTAATATAAAATCTTTTCTACGGTATTTTCAGCTTGAGCTAGCCTATTCGGTAACAAGCTTCTCGTGTTCTGTGGGAACTTATCCCATATAGCCTACTAGCTGTTTCCTGTGATTTCGATAATCTATACTAATATTATAAAGCTGAAGAGTTTGTTTGTTTGTTTGTTACTACTGGTCCAATTTGAAAATTTCTTTCAGTGTTAGATAGCCCATTTATCGAGGAAGGCTATAGGCGACTTTTTGTTCAGGTACGCGAAGTAGTTCCCACGGGATGCGGGTGAAACCGCTGGCAGAAGCTAGTACATAATAAATAGTAATATAGTATTAGTAACTTAAGTAAGTAGTAAGTACCTAAGCTTAGAACTATCTTTCAAAACTTTATTTAATTTCTACCAACTTTTGTACCATATCTAAATATCTTTGGTCATAAATACCTATCTTCTCAAACCTTCAACATGACATATGATATACAATGACTTAACCATATTCTTCCTTATTTCAAACCACTTGCCATACTATTATAATCTTAGCATATTGTTGACTTTTCAAATAATGACATAGAATTACCGAGGGGGCATGCTCTCATGCAGTTGTCTAATGCAAATAGTAGATACAATATCATGACACCGTGTTTCTGAGGCCATGACAATGGTAATTGCAGGAAAACTACCATAATTGCGAAGTAGGTACAAGATCTGCTAGACGCAGGTTAGATGTTCAAGATATATTCGAGGATCTTTCAAAGTTAGCATTGTTTATTGAAAGTGAGTTAATACAATTTGCGAGTTATTTACAAAAATAAAACAATAATACCTAGGTCAAAACAATAATTTCATAAAATTAAATAATACGCAGTTTTCACCACTTCCTAGTGCAATAGCATAGGTCGGAGAGGAGCAACAGTGACTCTGAAGTTAGCTGTTTGTAATTTTTATGAACAAAATTTTTTGTCATCTGCGCGTGCACCGCCAATCGGCTAACTTCGGACATGTCAACTTATTTCGTAAGTGGGTAAGGTGTGATCGTCTAGTGTTTTATTGACAAATTTAATTGCTATTTTAATGTCTTGTCTTGTATCTTCCGTATGCAGATTACTTGCCTAACAATGGTTGAGTAAGTTTAGTTAGTACCTACTGAATTAGAGGATATTCAGATATACCTATGTATGAAACAGACTTTTTTCGTCGTGGACCTTCGTTCAAGCCCATGTATAATTACTTAACATTCCAAAATCTGTAAGGCATTTTTGGTTTTTATTAGGTGTTAGGATCGGCTGCCAGTCTTAGCCGGATGGAACTGAGTTCCAGCGTTTTACATGGAGCAGCTGTCTATCTGATCTCCTCAAGCTCGTCAGACTGTCTGGCTGTTCAAAGTGAAGAAGTTCCCTTGGTTCGCCTTCGAATATAGTTGTTACTGAGACTGGTATTTACTTAATAGTACTTTCTAGACGGTTCTTTCATGGTGTCCTCAAAGACAATTGTAGGTTAGGTGACAATAGATCGAATGGCAATATATCCCACGTTTTTGCTTCCTTACATAAGGCAGCTTTACTAACCTGTTAAGTATGTAACTAGAGGTAGTGATATAACTGGAACCATTGTTAGTGTGTACCAGGTTTGTAGAGGTGGTAGTTTTACCAGGGAATTTGTACCTTGAAGTGCTGGTACCTTGCATGGAGCTGAATGACTTCATATCAGCGTAGCTGTTAAATGACATTTTAAGACAAATGTTTATTTTAGAGTGTAGATGAGCTCGTCCACGGAAGACCTAAAATCTTGTTAATTTCTGCAATCGAGAAGATTGAACGTCCAGAACCAAATGGATCATTCTATCGAAATTTTTACCATTTCATTTTCAAGACGCTCCTGATTTAAAATGGCTAATATTAAATTAACTAATGATGATTACCAGTGAGACACAGACAGTCATTTTTACAATATTTAAAGTGGCAACCCACGGAACAAAAACAATAATTTTCTGGCACTTGGCAGCCACCTTTTTTTTTTTTTTAGCGACGTAAAATCATCAAATGACCCCTCCCGCTGTGGGTTAGCAGCGGTGAGGGAGTGTCAGACTCTTACTGACTAAAATCGTCGTGTTCCGTCATAGGCCTTTTATGTACCAGGGCCGCGGTATCTCTTTCGAACAACCCGCAGCACTTGGCAGCCACCTTACTTCATCATAAGAAGAGCTACCTGTCTCCCGGAACAAGTACCTATATACCTAGTATGTAAAACACCCAGTAATCAGGCTCGCTTCGGTCACTGACTGCAACCGGTTGAAGGTGGAATGTCCAGCTCATTATAAAGCCGTCGGGTTGCGTGACGTCGAGGGACTTCCCAGGGAACTCAATCATTTTAACAGTTGATGCAGGGATGGGTAAATTAAACCTATTTGGTACGGGTTAAATCTGTTTTGCATTATTACTTAGGTGGTGGCTTTGTGTCAATGCTGTTTTTTTCGTTGTTGGCTAAAATACCTACCTAATATTCTTTGGGGATTTTTGTATATTTTGTTATCGAATTTATTTACCGATGATTTGAACCTTTTGACAGCTCAATGTTTTTTTTACATCATCAACTTGATTCTACAAGTCAGTTTTTTTCTACAGAGGTAGTAAAAATAATGTGGTATACAAGTTCCCTACCCTGTGTCATTCTCGTTTCCCATAATGACGTCAATGAGACACTGGTTTGACAAGCACACTGTTTAAAGTGTACAACCTTTTTATTGAAACTTACCAACATGAGTTTGCAGTTCTTGGTGGCGCTAGTGTCTTCACCAAAAGAGTAAACTTGGTACACTTAAAATTAGTTCCCTATTTTGCCGCATGTTAATACATGTTGGTCGGTAAGTTATTGGAGTTCCGAAACCTTGTTGTCCTTTAAACTATTTTTATTGATGCCTTTTATGAATGGAACGGTAAAAAAAAAATGTCGGGTTTTTTGTCCTGTCCCTTATAAAGAAACCAGAAGGGCGGTACAATAACTGGTTGGTGGTTTTGGTTTCTAGAAACTGCAAAATTATTAGTTTTTACCTACTCGATGTGACACCCGCGTCCCGTGGAAACTACTTCCTTTATTGATAAAAGGTATAATGAAACTTACTTATAAACTATGAAATTATTTTTAAATCGATTGCGTAGTTTCGGAACCTTTGAGGTACCTACTAACAAAAAAATCCTCTTTATAATAGGTAGGTATTTGTATAGATAAAAATCTCGATTCTATATTTCAATAATCAAATTTTTAACAAAATGGAAGTGTTAGGACGCATTATAATAATGATCAACCAACCTATCTAACTCATGAATCAAGCATTAATAACATGAGAGCCGTTCCACGCGAACCGTTCGAAAATTCAACGAAAATCAAAACAAATTGATACAATTTCCATAATGATTACGAAATGCGGTAATTTGGCGGACATCCTTTTTACTACCATACACTGCAGATTAAACAGTAGGCCGATAGTTGCCCGACGATTGGCAAACAGTTTTTACAAGAAAATCTTAGTAAAAGTATATATTTTTTCAAATAGGTCTATAAAAGCTTTTTTCAAACGTCAAACTAGTTGCACGGTTCCAAAGAGTTGGTCTCATGGAAAACCGGCAAGAATCTCCATGGACCCTCTTTTTAAAAGAAAATAAAATTAATTACGGTAGTTTTCTATCTGAAATCAAAGTCTTCAGTCGTTCTGATACCGGCTAACTGCTTGATCTTTGTAATGTGCGTACATACAAGTTCATACCGATTTATGAGTCCAATCGAACTATCGGCCGACTAAAAGTTTGTAGTGTGAGGGCATCCTTTAATTGGATATTATTGCACAAAGCACATCCCCAATCAGTAATGTATTGTGCAACAGTTGTTAGACATGCACATTAAACACAGTTATTTATTTTCGCGTACAGAGAAAAAACTTTCCAAAACCTTCGATAAATTTTGTTGAATGCAGGAAATTAGGCGTCATAAGGTTATCTGGTTCGTTAATTTAATTTGGTGCCGTTAAATAATATTACGGCAATATACATACAAAGCCAGGCAGGCTATAGAATGCAATGAAAGACCATCTTTTGCTGCTTCCTGAGGGTTCAGAAAACCAAGCCGCTGGTAGTTTATGGACTATGGAAGGCAGAAATAGAGGTCGCTCTATACAATACAATTTTATGGAGAGAAAATATTTATTTGGTTGATTGTATCCTAATCGTTTCGAAACTACGAATCAGTTCGTTCTTTTAGGCTACTTTTTCCACAGGACACGAGTGAAACCGCGGGAAACAGCTAGACTGAAATACTGATGTTGACCATCAATCAAATGCGCAGTAAATTCTACTTAATAGAGCAAGCAGTCGTAATTGTCACATTTTATTTCTCAAGAAGTCATTAAAAAATAAACATAAAATGACCAACCCTCTGAGCCTCACGCGATATACTGCGTCATACATATATGTATGTAGGTACTATCGCGGACTTTTGCGCCTGACCACTGTGAATCTCCGAATGATGAACTAAACGTGTAAATAAAGAACCAAGTAGTCAGATCAGAAGCCAGTAAGTCTGAAAACCAGTCTTACCTAGGGGTATCGGGTTGCCCGGGTAACTGGGTTGAAGAGATCAGATAGGCAGTCGCTCCTTGTAAAAAACTGGTACTCCGCTGCATCCAGTTAGACTGGAAGCCGACCCCAACATACCTAATTGGGAAAAAAGCTAGGCTAGATGACGATGATGATGAACAAGCAAAAAGGAACCTAATAGTGTTCAGGCCGCAGTGTCCCCGACAGTACATACACATATACATTTATTTTATGTCATAAAACATACAGATCACGTACCTACACTGAGTTGGATCTTGACTGCGTACAAACAGACATACAAATATTTGTGCTGTTGAGGAAACAAGAACACGTTGACCTTCAGAACGCCGTGATTGTTTTAAGTAAAGGGTTTTGGCAGGACGTTGGTGAATGCTGTCAATATCATCATACGTGGTTTATTCGAGGGCACAGTTATTTTTAGGACTCTTGTAGATGTTCGTTTTGTCAAAAGCTAGGTTGCAGTTTCTGGCCTGGATCTATGAGACTTGTATACTCATTATAGTTTGTAATAAATATCTCAATTTTCTTCTCTTGGCTTTGTCTTGTCTGCGCCATTTTGTGTCAATAAATGATTCTCTTTCATTCTTTCCTCTTCAAACCCAGAAAGGTACCTACCTCTCACTGCTTTCCACCCTTTGCTAAGTTACCTACTGTCCGAGCTTCATTTACCAATACGTATTTACCTACCTTTTGATATCCACGAGGTGTCATAATTTATGAAGTCAGTTCTTTATGGCATCTTTTATGTATGTATTCTAAAGTCTAGAATACCTACCAGTAACAGCTTTTATAATTGCTATTTCTTGACAGGAATGATCTTTGTTTTAACACATCAGTCCATCTCATTAGATGAGTAAGAACTCGTATCCTCAGTTAATAACCGATAGTGTAGGGAGAGGCAGGTAACCAAATAGTCAAATGGAATCCCGATTGGAAAGTTGTCCCAAACCCGTTGCGACAATGGATGCACTCACTTTGTAGTATCATGTTGCATTTGGACTTTCCTCTGACCACTTATACTTATCTATTATATCTACAGTTTCATTATTATTTCCTAAATCCTTCAAAATTACCGGTAAGTAAATATTACATCCTACAACGTAACTTCTGACGTCATATTATTATTTTTTTGTACTTTTTCGTCCATATTGTCACAAGAATGTACATTCCCTTTAAGTATTCAAATATCAAGGCTGGAAACTTTAATTCCTCGTTGAAAATGATCTTTAATAACTGGTTACCATCTGTGACCGTCCATTCTGGAGGTGAACTGGTGAAAGATAGCTTATTAACGTTAATTTTTGTCTTATAATGGCGGTTAATGGACGCCATATTGGAATTCGATGCTATTAACTTTTGGTTGTGTCATTTGTCAAGTCAAGAGTGAAGATTGTCGGGTTTTCGTTGACTGTATTTTATTTAACTCATTAATAAAGAAAAGTTATGTCACAATGTCAACCTGTTGACTACGTTAATTTAAAAACTTGTAGGAAATCGAAAGATAAGAAATTCTTCCGACTCCCTATTAACGATTTCAGAAGACCATATTAAGCCAATTTGTTTTTATGCTGTCTTTATCAACACCTAGATTGGCTTATAAGATTTATCACAGACTCTTCTGGCCTTTTAAATAAATACTTTTTTTTTTCTCTCGCAAAGAAAAACGTAAACTAGAAATACATTTATTTTCTTAAGCCCATGCATCTATGGAAATTGTGCACAGTAAGTATTATGTTTATGATGCTATTCCATTGTAAAAGAGATACAATGTTTTTCTACCAATCAAGAAATTTCCCAGCATTGAAGACATCGTTTAAATGTGCAATTTACTATTTCACGTAACATTGAACATAGGAAGTTAAAAGAAAAATAAAATAGGAATTGAAAACTCTTAATCTGAAGATATTTTAAGTTTCTAAGGCATTTAAATAAATAAGATAATCTCCATTCAAACAGCAAACGAGAAGTATGGAGGGGATCGCCTGATGTGGAAAGCTTAGAACCAGAAATTGTGGCGTAACTCAAACGCCTACCCAACAGATGCTTACTCATGGAAATAACCATAGAGAATCAATATATTAAGCCCTTGTAAACGTAAGGCCAAGAAAGCCCTTCGCCATTTATTAATTGAAATTCGAACGTTAAACGTGACGTAATATTTTGACCAGAGATAACATGCGCCACAGATGAAAAAGGTCCCGGCAAGTGAAAGGAGTCCGTATGCTTGCGTACTGCCAGTTATTATGTGATTACATAACGAGATGCCGGTATCAAACCAGTTTGTAACTGGGACGCGTGGAAATGGTACATTTTATAGAAAAAAAGGAATATTACCAGAATTTCTTAATCATAAGCCTTTTATTTGAGGCCGCACGTGCGTCGATATAATTTATAATTTGTTTTTATTTTCCTCGAAATGTTTTGCTCGCATTGAGTTGGACAACATACGATTTGGAGTTTATGCATTAAGTTAAGAATTTAGGCTTAACATTATATCTCACGCATTTGTTTATGATCTTACGCAAGCATTTGACTTAGTCGAAACTATTTGTCATTATGAATTCTTTAAATATCACATAATCTTTTAGACGCTTTTTAATAGAATAAATTAGTTAAAAGGAATTCATAATTCGAGGAATTAACAAGTCTATGATTTTTGTGCCTACCGCATATACCTGTAGGAGTGTCTCAAGGGTGCATACTGAGTTCTACTTAAAATTAATATGTTTAAACTTTTATTAGGTACTTTCATGAAACAAACAAGGTTGTTATTTCGTGTTTTGTGTCCGACTACAGCGTCCTATGTATTCCTTAAGTGCAACTGCCATTTTGGCTTATATGTGACATAGATCTTACCTATCATACTTCAAGGATCAAACACGTGTAGATTATTCTTATATAATAAGCATAATTATGGTGTAATAGAAAAATAATAGCAGCATAATAACTATTTTATTGCAAATAATTGCTTGTCCATCATTAGATGGCTTGACCAGCCAGGAGTTGCAACGAATAAATATTGACATAAAACTGCAGAGACGCATTTTGCATTCAAGACAGATACAAAGGATGGGCAATAGCTGCCGTACCTACCTATGTAGGTATGTGTAAAGTATAAACTGCAAAAACATACGACAAATAAAGATCTCATGCAACAAAAGGCCCTGGTTATTTGCATTAAATATAAAAACAAATCATCAAGTAATAAGACTCATTAGAGGATTATTAGATGAAGTGTGTCAGCCAAAGGTTTATTCAGTTTTTTTTTTTTTGTGAATGGTTGACAGTCTCTTAAAACAGAAAGAATCTTTAAAAAAAATTAAATACCTAGGTATCTTCTGTTTAATTCGTAGTTCCTCGTAACTTTCCTACTTCTTTAAGAAATATATCCTTAATATTTCTTATGCTGCTATTTATGCTGCTGATTCAGAACTTAGGTTTTATGTTGGTTACTTTTGCTGTTTGTACTAGGATTACCTCATTTCACATGCACGTGGCAAGCAAACAAGGCTGGACCATTTAGTTGTGTTTGGAAATATTAAGTGGTCAAATCTTGGTAGCAAGTTGTGTGCGTTTCATCATTGGCTTGAAGTATTTGAACACCATGGTCAATTGGCTATGAATAATATACGCCATTCATATTTATGTTTTTGCAACCTTTACATATTAAACCTTAACTTGACAGAAGAATCAGGACTTGATGGTTTATTTCCACTCAATATTTAGGTGTAAACGCAGCTTTTGCAGACACTGATCTCTAGAGAGGGATCAGATTGTAGGAAGAGAATAGTCAACCAAAATAATTTTACGTCATCAACCTCTACCCCTGTCCATATCCATAGGGCCTACACTGCTGATCACAAGCCTTCCCCTTGGTTTCTAAAATGATCGTTTAAAAGCGCCCAGCGTCCAGCGCCAACCAGCGACCTGTGCTGAATCTTCAGTCGACCAGCTCATCGGTGGGTGACCGTCCTAAGACCTAATACTTGTTATATAATATTAAACTAAGTGTAGCATGAACTGAATTTCCTAATTTACGACCTAAATGTAGAACTGTTGAAGTAGGTATAACAATTAATTAGATTGTAACTAACTATTGTACGCAAGTATCGGTGAAGTGGACTGATGCTTGCAAAATGTTCAATAGCACGGAAAACGGCCTGACCGGTCGGTAATGATACTAATTACTGTATTATAATTACGTTGTTGGAGTAATAATCTAATTTATTAAATGTCTTTGCAATGGTAGGTCGTTGTTAAGGAGATTAATGGTTTAGATGACAGAGTATCTAGTTAATTAGGGTAACATTATAAAAAAGAACTACTTGTTAGAATTATATAGTCACACTTTATTATAATTCTGAAAGTAACTCTGTAAAGCTTTACAATACTATGAAGCTAAGAACGGTTGAACCGATTTCGATAAATAATGGACTTAAAGATAACCCCTGTGAAAGCCCATACGATTTTATCGTTTTAATTCAGGTACGTGATATAGTACCTCCAGGGTAAGAGAAACCGTGTGACACAGCTAGTTCTAATCAGAATGTCCGTGAAACGCATAGCCATTCATGAACAAACAAACAAAAACAAGGAAGATGATTATGAAGTGCAACGGTATTGCGGTACCACGCATCGTGCACCAAAACCTGACATACTGTTACATGTGTATTCATGAATCAAGTACAGTCTTCAAAGGAAATTACATTTACATTCTCATATTATCATAATTACTTAATCTGTCTTTTCCCAATACATGCAGATGAACGTTAAGAGTGTTTGAGAAAGAGCGACTGCCTATTTTACCCTGGCAACCTCTTCATAAGACTTGTACTCCTTACTTTGTATTTTAGCAAAATAATGATATCCTTTATGTTTTTCAACTTTCATAACTGAACCGCTTTTCAGACTTCGTTTACCTATGTATTCTAGCGACTTATTCACAGCAGAGTACAATTCAAACCACATAAAAAAGAGTCAAAAGAGAAATAATATGTACCTACATGTATCCTGTGAAACAAACAAACGATAATGCCTGATGTAAGTAAGTAAGTAAATTGTAAAAACAAAAGATAAATACAGTGTACTCAGTATCAAGAAAATGTCAACTCAATACCTACCTACGTCTATGTTTATGCCTGTCAAAGTAATACTGGGCGGTCGCTAATGATATGTTAATTCGCTTGAAGACAGAAATAATATCGGTATTAATCCATCTAGGTTGCCATGGGCTTTTCCGCAAACAATGAAAGATTCTTGATTACCACATAATTGTAATAAGAGGTCATAAATATCAAGTGGATAATAAGATTATGATTAAAGTCAATGATGATGTATCTTTATTATAGTTCATCATTTGTTTCTTTCTTCTAATAAGGTAACGTTTAATTCAATTTTACCTAACAAATTATCTAGGTACTTAATTCAAAACCTAAACATTTTCGCAGACTTTTCATAAGAGCATACTCTCATTAGATAGCATTATTATAATATAAGGTCCCTGCTATAAACAGTAAATCTGGCGACATCTAAGTAGTCATCATTAATTAGCTTTCCAACTTAAAGGTTATCGGTTTCTATCTTACGCCTACGTAAAGCTTCAGTACTTTCCTGTATTTCGTAAGTTCTGTAAAAGCTATCTAAATGTGTTTGCAAAAGTTCAGCCTTTTCTTGTCTTTGAAGTCCAGGTTTCCTCAATATGTTTTCTGTTTATAACCTTAACTTTCCTCAGTCAAGGAGATCAGCATTTGCGCTGACACAAGAACACTCACTATTCCTTCACTCTCATAGCCCGGTAGGACGGCAATCCGACACGACCGGAGAGAGATCAGGCGCAGGGCCGACTTTAGCGTGCTCTCCGATTACCGGGGTCTGGATGTTAGTGATGTATAGCATGACTTCTTCTTCTTCTTAGCGTTTATCCCGTCTTGTGACTTTGTGACAGGGTCCGCTTTTCGTATCTTCTTCTTCCACTTCTTGATGTATAGCATGACTACCTTAATAAAATTTTAATAGTGTTAATTCAGTTGCACTTTGTTTAACAGGACTACAAAATTCTGTCTTTCCTTTAGTCGCCTTATCTGCTGTTCCTATTTAATTCAGTAATCATTTGTCTAGTACCGGCAAATGATTGCTGCATTCTCAGCCATCCGTGGCGATAGATAGTAAGTGTGCAAGCCACAAGCTGCATGCATACAACCTGTTTCAGTTAATTGCGTGCTGGCTGTTTGTAATCTGTGCACGCGCAACCGCGATGATCGTTGCTTAGTAAAGGGGAATTAAAAAGATAACTGTTTTGTAGTTAACTAGTTAAATTGTGAGGACTTCGTAACAGCCGCAAGGAGAACAACGCTTGAGACGGTCAGCATGGGAGACCATCTATTTTATAACAAACTAGCGACCCGCTCCGGTTTCTCACGGGATAACAGTATTTCCCCACTATTTAATGTATGTTGGTATACATACAAACCTTCCTCTTTAATCACTCTATCTATTTTAAAAAAACGCATGAAAATGGTTGTTTAGTTTTGAAGATTTAAGCGTACAACGGGACAACGGGACTGAAAAAGCAAAAAGGCCCCGGTAACGGTTTGAAAGAGATAGGTAGTCGCTCTAAATAAAGCACTGGTCTCTGCAGTCTTCGGTTAGCTGAGGCAAATAGAGTTTAGTGGTGTTATGTTCTACTTTAGATCCATAAACGTCATCATATTTTAAATGAATAATTGGATACCTACTCCACCAGATTGACCGGTTTGGAACCTTAATATAATTTTACGTTTAGGTATTTTGTTATTTATTTTGAATTGTTATTCTAAGGCAAGTAAGTATGTTTTGCAGCAAATAAAATAAATTACCGCAAGCGTAAAATACAATTTTATAGTTCTTACAGGTAGATAAATGATTATTCTTAGGTCCAATATGTAATTAAATAATATTTTAACCGTATCACCTAATTTCTATCGATGAAGTTTTGTTTTAATCTCTGGTTGTAAGGCACGACTAGACGCGGCAAGGGCAATAATGAAAAATACTGCATTTATAATCAAATTCACTCTTTCCGAATTTCTCTTAGCAATTACCATCTGGAATACTAATAGCGACCCACTGTTCACAGTCTACGGTACAAACTTACTACTAGTTTCCACTCACGCGCAAGTTTTCGCACGACGAAAATAAAAGTCATTCCTGTTTATCGATAACATAATAAGTTTTTAACGTAACATCGCCCTTCCTTACAAATGCAGAGGCAAGGGAAGACCCAAACTTTATATTTGTTTTTTTTTCTACTCAAGCGTGTCTATTGCCAGAAAACTTGATTACAAAAAGATACACCTGCGGATCAAAACTGTTTCTTTTTTTTATAAACAACAGATCGGTTTTTACGCATAAGCTCTGCGTCATCAACCCCACGCTTTGTTCAATAGTTTAGGTAGTAGTAGTGTTACTGAGGAAGTTGAATCAATTTCTAAGCTCAAAAATGCGTCAATAAACATCGCATACCAAGATCCGGAACAGCATGCACACCATAAAGAACTTATTGAGTTTATACACACAGGTAGACACCTCGGCCACAGCTGGGTCACTTTCTCCGACAACCTTGATTCCTTTGCTCCGTACGTTAACACCGGCTACGCAAAACGATGACAATTTCAACAATACACTGCTAAAAAACTTTTACTTTTTCCCGATTTAAAAGAAAGTGCTAAGCATGAGTAATATTTAACAGATTTTCTTCCACATTTCGTAACGTAACATCGTTTGGTTATATAAATGGATTTATTACTGCCGGAAATGGTTAAAGTAAACAATATACAAATATTTTTGTTGTTTTATGTTACTTACCTACTGTTTTATTTTATGTAAAAAAATAGGAAAAAGTTGACTTACCAAAAAAATCCAAAAGGAAATGTAGAAATAACAAAAAAAGTGTCACAGCTGATCACAAAAAGTCACTGTCACAATATTTTGGCGCGAAACCGCGCGTGCACAAACACTTTCTTTTTCAATAATTAAACGAAATTAAAAAACGGAACACAACATAAACAATTGGTACACGAGTCGGTGACTACGGTCGCCACGTACGTTACGGACAGTGGCGTCGCCGGTTGTGGTAAGACGATTTCTTGTTTACACATCAAACCGAGAAACTCCAGCTAACCGATCGCAGGGAAAAGCTATTGATGGAAATGTATTTCCGCATTTTGACGGTGTCGTTTCAATATGGCCGCGTAATAACGTTAACAAACCATATTAGCGTTGTGTCGCAATAGCTGTCTTGTCCGTTTTCGCAATTATGTCGTGCGGGTAGACAAACATTTGCTAATATTGGTAATCCTAAAATTGGAATGACAGAAGAGGAATTTGTATGTGATAGGCACCAAATAAAGTTAATTTGATGTCATTGTTCCTACCCTCTTTTTCGATATTAACTGTTTAAGGACTTATTTTATAAAAATATAAAAAAGTTAATAAGAAGTTTGTTTATTTAACCATTTATGTACCTACCTAAATTATTTTTACAAATAAGTAAGCTACCTGCTAAGATGGCCTTTAATCTGACAAACAAGTTGTTTACTAAACAAATTCTATACCTACCATTGTAGTCTAGATAAATTTTATTTGATGAGTAAGTATTTATTATTGTGATTCCGTACTTCGGATATGCAAAATATGCATGTACCCAAATCTGTGGGAAACGGCCAGTAAAAAGAGTATTTCATTTAAGAGTTCTAAAATTAAGCAACTTTTCTTATGACCAGCCTAAATCCAAAGTCCACCTACCAATTATTTTGTTGACCTACAGCCACAGTGATTAGGACAAACGTGAAACGGTACACAGAAGGCCGCGGAAGCTCCACATAATGCTAATAGATATGCAAAATATCCGTTATGAGCCCCTTTCTGAACTGGATTAACATAAGACGCACATTATACCAAAGATATTAGAAGGATTTCTATGAGACGTACATATCTACCAAATATGTAGATAGGCAAAGGACCAGTTATTGTTTTTAGTTAAAAGTTTAACAACAAGAATTAAGTAATTGTGCCTCTATATTTATAAACATGACGAAACTAAACGTGCCTGACGATACTCTGGCCACATCTTACTTTACATTGGTTTTCTTTTTTGGTGTAAAATCTTTAAATACTCTTTTAGGCTCCTTAGATAGAGCGGAGTGGGTAAACGCTTATTGACTGAAACTTACTAACTTTAACGCTTATTGGCTTATGATATTTAATTATCTTCTGCAGGTCCGCCACTTTCATTCTAGTTAAATAATGTCCGCCATACAGGCTCACAGGGTTACTGGTTGATAAAGTTAGAGTTAAAATGAGAAGTAAATGCTTAATTCACCTACGTACTATAGTGCCTACAAATTACTTCTTAGTACCTATGTATTTCATGTTAGTCATGTTACTATACAGACATATTTTATAAATCAAAGGGACATAGCAAACCCCATCAAGTCAGCAATTTAAGTTGTGCTATTTCATAGTTTCAGGCGTTTACATGCATGGTGCAAGAAGAATATCTTTTTGTTCGCGTTTTTCTCAGGAAAGGGAACAAACAGGTTCAATATTAGTAATTTATTCTTTTATTAAAACCTAGCGGTCGTATCTACGTGGCTAGGTAAATTCCTACGCAACTATACAATGACTAAAACTTTAATTAATGGCTTACAATGTAGTAGATTAGGTAGTTGTGATTAGCCGGATATTAGGAAATGTTACATTGCACTTTACCAACTAAGTACCTAATACATTAAAAATGCAACTTTAAGTGCGCCATTATTGATTAACAGTTAATTGGCAATTTAGCATTTGCATACCTAATTTAATGAAGAATTAATTAACTTAAACTGAGTGTACAATAAGTGCGTTCAAGGAGGATAAATTTTCATTTTAAATCGCAGTGGACAAAATTTATCTACTTCATTTGTACATAGCTTCATATTTGCCATACACCAAGAATAAAGACATTTGAGAATATATATGAGATTATAATATTTTAAATCGTATACGAGTAACTGGTAAGTACTACCAGTACTACTGGCACGCAAGTTCTGCTCTATCCTCAGTTAGACTGAAGCAGAAACTAAACGTAATGTCAAACTAACATCATTCATAATTCATAACTCTTTGAGGTTATGGTTATGTTGTTCTAATACTTTCTCTATTTTATCACATTTTAAAGTGAAATATAAAAGAAGATACAAAAATGGCTTTAATGAAAACACTATTGACTCGATTCGTTTGTAAGTTTGTGATTCCTTTGCTTTAGTATCGTAATAACTTCCTAACAGTGTTGTTGAAATTATAACCCAGTTTATAAGAATTTAAAGTTGAATAGCACTATTTTTTCGTAAGATATAAGAAATGAACTTCATAAGGATCAATTTAGCCAGCAATACTATAGAAATATCTTTATATTTTTAGTGCCAACCTCGTCCAGAGCAACTGCCGTCAGATTTTCATCTACCGAAGCAAAATTAACAACCTCTGATGACAGCCCAGTGGAAATGGAGAACCCTTACAAAAAGGAGCGTCGCCAGTGCATTCTTTGTAAACTAAATATAAAACCCGACTACAAAAACTATAGATTACTGTCTCAATTCCAGAGCCCTTACACGGGACGCATTTACGGCCGACATATTACTGGTTTATGTAAAGCTAAGCAAGATTTGGTCGAAAATGAGATCAAGAAGGCACAGAACTGTGCTCTTATGCCTTATTACTATAAAGAAAAGGTCTTCCTAAAGGATCCTAAACTCTTTGACCCCGAAAATCCCATCCGATCCCATAGATTCTAAGTTTTTGTAGCTGTAAATAGTGTGTTGATGTAGTAGTAAAGTTGTTATTGCAATAAATTATGTATAATATGAAGTCTTTTATTTATTGCTGCTATTAATAAAACACAAATTGTGTCTCATGTATATGTGCACTCTGCCATGCAATGGGTGAATAGGCTTGAAACTTAGGAAATCATGTAAATGCTTAAAACTAAAATATGGACTGAAAGTAAACACTGGCATTAATACTTAAAATAAAAACTTTAATTAAATTATGTAACAACTTCTTAGTATAAATTTTAGATAACTATATGCCTTCAAACTGGCCTAGAATGATACTGGCATCATTGGGTTCATTAAAACAATCATTTTCTGCGTCATATCCAACTAAGGAAGGTGGAATTTTCAACGTTTGCAACATTTGGGAGTAGTCCATATCCTGTTTATCATGGAGTTTGGTTTTCATTAAATCTAATAATTCTATTAAGGCATTCTGGCATCCTTTTTGCCATTTCTTTATTAGAGTTCTGAGTTCCTCAGTATCAGGATTGATAGATTGAGCTAACAGCAATTTCTTCTTCATTTCTATCCGAGCTCTAAGTTCATCAATATCTTTCTGAGTTATGGAGCCAGTTGATTTAGCTTTCAATGGCTTACTAACTTTCTCATAAGTCTTTCTTATAAGTATAGTTTTTTTACTGTTATCAAAATCATCATCGTCATCAAAAGAGGATTGTGATGATGGTTTGGGCTGTTCTTTGACTTTTTCTGGTTTGGTTTTGGTATTTTTGCTGGTTTTTAGTTTATTCTTTGAAGGTTTGCTGTCTTTATTTTTAATTGTGTTGATTTTAGTAGATTTGTCTATGAAATCATCATCTTCATTTGGTATTATAGGCTCTGTCTTATTATCTATTTGTTTATGTTCAGTTACACTATCAGCTTTGTTTTTACTTTCTTTGTTAAGTTGTTTTAAAGGCACCTCATCCGAGTCTGAATCAAATAATGCTTGAGAGGAAGATTTTGCGTCTTTAACTTCTTCTTTCACAGAATCTTCTGTTTTCTTAAATATTTTTCTTTGTATCACAACTATGCATTCTTTTCTAAGGTCATTGGGACTCTTTTCTTTGACTTGGTAAACCATATCTGTGGCTGCTGCAGAACTTTTATCAGGAGTATCAGTACTAGCCTTATCTTGTGTATCAATAATTGGTTTTGGATCAGTTTTAGCAATTTTTGTACTTACTTTCAGGCTTGGGGACCTTTTCTTGCTTTTTTTAGACTTGGTTCTTACAGGAGTTGCTACTTCTTCAATGTTTTCGTCATTTTGCCCTATTTCTTTCAAAGAAATGGTTTCATCTACAGCTACAGTAGTATTTTCATTAGTTACATCTGAGTGAGTACTTATATCCTCTTGAGATTTATTTATAGATGCTAAAAGTGTCTTAGATTTCTTTCTACGAGGTAATTCTACATTTCTAGATGGAGTTTTGTCTATATCATTGCTTTGTTCAAGTTCCACTTCGTCAGGGTCAGCAGTACAAGTTTCAGGTGTTTTTTCAACATTATCCTCCAATATACGTTGTTTCCGCTTCCTGGTCTCAACCTTCTCTTCCTTTACTTCTTGAGGAGTGCCAGACAAAGGTGATATGAACGGCGAAGGCCCTTTGTTTTTCCAATTTCGTGACAACCCAACTCTTCGACACGGAGTCAGTAGAGACTTGCTTATGCCGCCTGGTGTCTTCGGCGAATTAATAGCATTAGACTTCAATGATGATGCATTCTTCATTTTGGGTTAATGACTAAAAATAAACATTTATTTGTTTGTTTTGAAATATCTCCTTTTCGATATACGATACACCTGTCAAACTTTGAAAAGTCAAAATATAATTTCCCGCCATTGAACGAATGAACGACCTTATTTGACTTTCATTCATCAGGGCTGCCAGCCAGCAACTAAAGATTCTGCAGCAATTATTTGAAAAATCGTAAGAGGATAAAAATATTAATATTTTAAAATTAGATACTAACACAATCAGACGTTTTTGTAAATTATCTATATATAATAATTTATTAAATAGAAAACATATTTCTGTTTTTTTGTACCTCAAGGCTCCGAAATTACTGACCCGATTTAATATTTGTTTTCCCTGTTCGAAAGCTAGACTATCCCCGAGTAGAATAGGCTATATTTTCTTCGGGTACGGGAATAAGGTCTCCCAGGAGGCAGGTTAAGCTCCGGGGAAACAGCTAGTTACTTGCCCATAACAATGCAAAAGCAACTAAATGGCAATACTGTTGAATGAAATAGAATGGCGCCAGTCGATAATTAACTTTAAATGTTATTGCACAATATTTTACAGACATTATGAAATGCGGAGTTTCTTATGTAGTTAAAGCTTAAAGACATAAATTTAGATCCATAATTAATAAAACAAAGTGCTGAAACTTTAAAATAGCAATGGTTTATAAACAAAATAATTTCTGAAATCGCCTTGACCGACATTATGAGCAGGTTTCCATTTCCATTCACCTCTCCTCAAGTTCATGGATTGTGAATGCTTTTCTTTCACTCACTCATGTTTCATTTTCATTCGCTGTTCTCCTCTCTCGCTCGTCCATCTTTCAAAAAAAATATTCCGTGCTGTGGTGATAACGATACGATTGTTATTTTTAATTAAATATTCCGACTCGAAAGCCCATATTGAACGACTGCGTGTAACTGTATAATTGAGGTGCTGTCAGTTTTTAAGGCGTGTTATTTTCACAGCTCTTGTGAATAAAAACATTACATAATGCCGCTGCTGAGGTTGACAACGGGTACTTTCGGCCAGCTACGCACTTTCGCGACGTCACCAGCCCTTGGGAAGAGAGTGAAAACCTTCGCCGTGTACCGCTGGAATCCCGATGAGCCCGACAAGAAGCCCTACACCCAGAATTATGAGGTGGATTTGGACGATTGCGCGCCCATGGTGTTGGACGCCTTGCTGAAAATTAAAAATGAAATGGACCCGACGCTGACATTCAGGCGCTCATGCCGCGAGGGTGTGTGTGGTTCCTGTGCCATGAACATCGACGGTGTCAACACACTGGCGTGCATCAGCCACATCGACACGAACTTGAGCAAGCCTTCCAAAATCTACCCATTGCCTCATATGTACGTGGTAAAAGACCTCGTGCCGGATCTGACGAACTTTTACCGCCAGTACCAGTCGATAGAGCCGTGGCTGCAGCGCGACAAGGAGGCGGCTAAAGGTAAGGAGACTCAGCTGCTGCAGGACGTCGAGGACCGCGCCAAGTTGGACGGACTCTACGAGTGCGTGCTGTGCGCCTGCTGCTCCACCAGCTGTCCCTCGTACTGGTGGAACGGCGACAAGTACCTCGGCCCCGCAGTGCTCATGCAGGCCTACAGGTGGATCATCGACTCCCGTGACGACGCCACTGACAAACGTCTCTCCAAGCTTAAGGACACATACTCTGTGTACCGGTGTCACAC
Organism: Helicoverpa armigera; assembly: GCF_030705265.1. NCBI lineage: Eukaryota > Metazoa > Arthropoda > Insecta > Lepidoptera > Noctuidae > Helicoverpa > Helicoverpa armigera. The sequence goes on along the minus strand of NC_087140.1, from coordinate 9,830,830 downwards.
CATCATGAACTGCACACGAACATGCCCCAAGGGCCTGAACCCTGGCCGTGCTATTGCCCAGATCAAGACCCTGCTGTCAGGTATTGTCAAGAAGCAGCCACCGATCATGGACCCCGCAGGTCTTGAGAAGCAGGCAGCCCACAACTAAACCTCGCACTAACTGATGAAGGCTTGACATGCTTTTAGTCAGACAGTAGATGTACTTAATAGGTTCAGCAATGACAACCTCAATTAAGCTACCTTAGAAACGTTACCACGCATCTAAAACAGTAAGTAGTGATAAGATTGTTTTTGTATCCAATAAAAGTGTAAGGGCTGTAAATAATTCAAGATTTATACACAAAAGTAGTTTCAATCATGTGAAATTAGCAGCCATAAAGTAATGCCAAGTTTTTGTTTATTTATAAGCAGCGGGAATTGCTATCGATTTTCCTGAAACTTATTACAGAAAATACTTTTTGATGTTTATTGTTGGTCAGACAAACGTAATGTATTTATTTGATAGAAACCTTTTAGCATTTTTGGATCACTTTTCTTTCAACTCTATTGAGGCAAGGTAAGGCGGGGCCTTTATTCATGAAATTTTATGAAAATTACATCTGTGATCTTGCCAATATAATAATAATATGACAAATCTGACTTAAAATAGTCAAACTTGTAAAACTAATAACATTTTCAATAAACAAAAAGTGTTAAATGTATTCAAGGTCAAAAGATGACTATATTTGCATGTTTTTGTCTCACAAGAGGTTTTTTTTCTTATAAATAATGTGAAGTATAAAGCACAATTTAAAATTAAATTAATGTAAAGTTTGTGACATCATAAATTATTGGGTCGGCCAAATACAATTATGTAAAATATAAAATAATCATTTTACTTTGACTGCCATTTTCTTACAAAATGGCTATGTGGAAAGGTAAAATATTTTCTCTTAACAGACCTTATTTCCTTATTAATCATAATTATATAAATTTTCCTCAATTTGCAATCATAGTGGTCAAATAGGTCAACGTAATGTTGATTAATTAAATCTCTAGTACAAATGGACATTTGCAATAAACTGATAATTACTTTAATGATATTAAATTGTGAAATTAAATAAAAGTATTATAGTAGAAAGTATTTTAAAGTACTGATGCAACTTCATTTTTTAAATTATTGAGCATCGCATGTTGTATTTATTGTTCATTTCATGTGTTTTGGACGCATTGAATTGTATTAAAGTTGTTAATAAATAATCATGTAAGTAAGGAATTGCGTTTTCTTTATTGCATGTACATAAAAAGAAACAAGCCATTAATTTCAAGTGTAAATGGAATTTTGGATTATTGAAGATATTCTCAGTAGTAGTAAATGTTATGTAAACGTTGAAGGTAATCTGAGAGCATATGCACTGTAATGTTATGTAGTCCTTAAATCAAACAATAGAAGTTATGGGCGATTGTTCACGTTATTTCAACCTGTGTGTTCCATTGAATACATGAGTAGATGTGCTATAAAATATTACCATCTAATAGTAATAAAAGTTTATTGTATCCATTTTTCCTCAGCGTTGAAAATTGCTGTACTGATTATGCGGATGCGAGTATCCAAAAAATGCCCAGAAAATAATTAGAACTGAACAGATAAGATACGTACATATTACGTCAACAAACAATTACGAAACACGAAATGACTATAGCAAAGCCTGTTTTGTTAATAACACCTACGTACCTACGTTGTTCTATCTACGTATTTTTCCTCGTCATCACATTTGGATATAAGCCAAAAACTTTCTTTTAGCAGTGGAATTACAAGTGTAGATGCACCATCTGAAGGTGAAACATGGTGCTCTAAAAATAACACGCCGATTATAGAAAAATCCTTTCATTTTGAAGGGTTCTTGAAGTAAATACGTATCCCGCTAGTGCAAAGCATCGCCTACATGTAGCTAAGTACCTACTTAGTGAATTTTAATGTCTTGGAAAAAAACATCAAACTATATCGAAACCTCGCATAGTTAATGTTCATTTTATCGCTAAGTAAGAGTAAAATCTGGTTCTCTATTGATTGAAACTTGCCCGGTCAAAAAGCCACGTGGCTTGAGATCGAGACGAGAACTTTCGAAATGGGTAAAAAAAAAACAAAATTAGGTACAACAGTTGAGGAAGCGAGAATCTTTGAGCAACAAAAAAAACATTCAACTCCTCAACTCGATCATAGACAGGTAGACGAACGAACAGGTTTTTTTTCTTTGTGATTCCAATTACAAAAGGTAATACATTATACAGTCTGCATAACTGCTTCTCCTAAGGTTTCTGTTCGACTCCCGGGTGAGGCAATTACGTACTGCGGATATTTTTGAAGAGGCTGGAAGTTTTTACTATACCTATAGTTTTTAAAATTTTCTCAGAAGGTAGGTACTATTAATATCTGTGGCACAAGATGACCAATTCTAGAAGCATGAAACATTTCTGAAGCTGGAGTCCAAAAATAGTCTTAGGATCAGGATTCAGGAAAAAAAAAATATTCTTTGAATGTTTCACCGTATCACAAGGGAAGACGGTTGTCTGCGTCTATCATAGGTTTATTGTAAGATTGCCTGGCATTAGTCTTCATCACATGATGTGCAAATTGTCACGCGAGTCATAAGTCAGTAGCTGATGTGACTGTCGTCACCTAGCCCTAATTATTATCAAATAATATTAATTTATTTTACAAGGCGCCACGATGACGGGCCTCTTAAGAACACATTAACTTTCTATTTTATGGGTAGGGATATTTGCCGGCTGACATGGAGTGCAATAAAAACTTAACAAAATATTTTAAGGGTCTGAAAGTTTCTCACAGCAAAGCAATCAAACATGTGCTAAGCAGAACTTACAAGCGATGCCAACCGTTAAGGCAATTAGGACCTTGAGACAAAGGACTCAGTATTGAATAGAAGTGCACATGTGCCAAATGCCAAATGGACCCCGACAGCGATACTTAGAACAATTGAGAATGTGTACAAAAAGACTAATAAATCTATCTCGCAACAAATAAACGAATACGTGAAACAGGACCTTAAGAACAGGGTGGAGTCAGCGCCGAAGGTGGGACTTGCGAGGATCTAGGAAGGGGTAGCAGGCCACAAGGGTTTGGAGGAAACTGAAATGGGGATAGTCGGAGCTGAGTCACGAAGTGTACTAGTAACCAAATACTGTAGTCGAGTCTATTAGGGAGTCTATATTGAAGATATAATAGTTTCTATCAAGTAAGTGATGCGGGAAGAATGTGTGAGTACCGTGTTTGGTGATGGTCCGGTGAGTAAGACGAATACAAGTTACTATGAGCAGATATCTGGTGAGTGATCCCTATTATTACATTGGCTCCAGGTATACCAAAGACCGTGACTGGCATCCCAAGGCTGTTATTTCTAATTACTTTGATATTTGAACTTAATTATAGCAAAGCGTAAAACGAGACTTGGCAATAAGCGTAATGATACTGTGCACTGGCGTAAGCGTAAGGAAACTGAGCTTTCATTTATGTATTGCGCTTCTAAATATATGTATCTGTCTGGCATATTCTCTCTTGACTACATTGAGGTACCTCTGACATGCGTTTGGTTATAGGGAGGCGGAGAAGGCCTTCTACTACACTTGCATTAATAATACACCTACACACCCACAACATTGCCGTGGACTAGGGCATGAATACTATCATATCGAATACACATTTAGAAGGCAGAACCGCATTGACAGATCGCAATATATTTACTAAACGGCACTAGCCGTATGCCGTGCGCTATTTATAACTATACTTTATCTGGTACCGGGATCCAAATGAACCAAACGCTAGTTAAAGCTACTTCTCATGGACTGACAAACCGGCAGCTGGCCTTGTCTTGCATTTGTTGTACGCACTCTTCCAGGGAGGGGGGTAGGCTTCACCAACCAAGCTAAAACTGAACGTTAGACCCGTCCCGAGGGACGCTAGAGATCGTGCCGCGTCAGCTGCCACCATACCTTAGGGCCCATTTTGGATATTACGGTGGTAGATGACAAGACACGCATACTGGACAGGCTAGGTTTGGGGGATTGCCGATGCCTGTCAAGAACGGGGCAGATTAAAGGAAGAGGAAGTGACGAAATACCACTTCGGTGTATACCAATAGCGCTTCTAAGGAAAGTTGCCACCGACCGACGATACACTGCGCTTGCGTTAGATTTGTATATACCAGTAAAGGGTGAATAGGCTCGCGATGGGGCTTAATATGAGCACGCGCCCAGCATGGCTGGAGACTGTCTTGCCCAATGGCAGTTGTACTTCGTAGTACCCTGCCTTAGGATTGGGTGAGACATTTAGAACATAGGGAACGTGACCGCTAGAATCTTCTGTGTTAGTCCTGGCGGTACACGTACGACATGCCAACTGCCCTGTGGTAGCCCATGTCGCTAATCGGGGATTGTAGTTTTAAAGTGTAGATTGAAACATACATTGTTGTACGCAAGCGTTATGTATATTTTATGTTAGGTAGGGTTGCTACTCCTCTCACTCTCTACTAGTATCTGTTATTCAATTTGTACCCTGCATGTTAAGTTTGATTTGATTTGCTGACGTCCCGTCTACCCCTGTCCCTAGTTTTTATTAGGCGGGACTAATAGTAAAGTTAATGCATGGCCCTCTAAGGTGGAAGAGCGTCCAGTAAGGTGACGAGCTCTACAGGGTTGCGCGGATGGCGGGGCGCAACCTCTTCCCCTCCGGGGGAAGCCTGCGGTATTTATATATGTTAGGAAAAACGAAAATTTTTACAGCCTAGGGTTGTCTTGGAACAGTTACACTGAGCTGCATGTTATAGGTACGTAGGCTTGTACCTAGTGTTTAAGTTTGAAAGAACTTTGTTTATCTATATGGTCTCTCTCACAGACTAGCAACTCTTTATTCTGGATCCTTTTGTCTTCTGTTTAATCCGACCTCTCTATCTCAACTCGGATGCTTTTTGAATTCCAACAAAAAGGCTCAACTTTAAGTAGGTATTACAAGTTCACAACTCTATAAAAAATCAGCAGCAATCTAGCGTCAAATGTGCGAATTTTATTTTTATGCCTAGGGTTGTCTTGGAACAGTTACATTTGGTGCCGTGACCAGGATTCTCGTCATTAAATGTACTGATTCACATCAGTGCAACGAGAATAAAAGATCTAAATCGGTTACTACACAAAAACACAACGTAGATTTGATTTCATACTTATGGTCCTAGACGAGGCATTACGGCAATAAAACAGCATTGGGTTCGATTCCCTGTGATTTTTTTGTACAACGTGATGAACTGTGATGATTTCATATGGCGATGATTACGGTTGCGGGTTCGACTAACTAACAGAAATGTTGTATAAAACGAGTCATAATAACGACGAATTTTAGTTATGGGTTCGATTCCCTAACGAAGACCTAGACTCTGGCTAGAGGTGAAAGATGATGAAAAAAAAATTAAGAGAAATATAACTACGGTTATGATTTACGGTAATGGGTTCGATTCCCATATATTACCAAGGGCGTGAATTGTACATCCTTATGGATGGAAATACAGTTATGGGTTCGAGTCCCTAACAAAAATGTGCAGCCTAGAGGTATTTATGTATGTGATTGTAATTATGAAAGAAATGAATATGTGAAATACTAGGACAGAAAAAATTGGCAGATGGCTAGAGGCAGGACGTTGGTTCTTAAATATTAAAATAATGTTCTTCTGAAATTTCACTATAAGCGTAAAACTGTATCAATAAGCGTTATGACACTGCGTATTTGCATAAGCGTAAGGATAGAATTAGTGTAAGAATACTGAGCGTACCTACTTTAAAGAAAATAAACGTCATGGCTATACACCCCGCTTCTATATAAGTATATAACGACGTATATAATTACTTTTGGTTTAACTGACGAAGCGACAGCTCCCTCTAAGTTGTATTTACGTGTGATTTAAATATTAATCTTTGTAATTCCTCCACACGTAGGAAAACAATATATTGTGTGGCCATTGATAGCCTCTGTATTCTGTAAATAGATACTTGGCTGGTTATGTTTTAAATTCCAGGACACTAACAGTCTTCATGTACGAGCCTACATATTATGTAGTTTCGGCATAAATCTGCGTCGCTTGGGTTCAAAGTTTCATCAAAATCGTCGTGCGCGTTCGTCGGCTGATGTATCGACGTACTAGCAGCCCTAGTGTGGATGCGGTTCTGAAGCTAAGTTTCCAAATTATTTGAGTTAATCGATAGATAGTGGAATGCACAGTGTATCTTTTAATGACAGACATAGGTATATTGGTATTTCCATTTAAATCGGTTGGAAAAAAAAGAGAACTGAATTAATGTTTGTTCAATGTTCTGTCTTATTAGTTGATTTACAACCGGCTCTATCCTCTTAGAATCGGAGGGGGGTAAACCCAGTTGGGACGAATTTTTACATTCTTATAAATAAATTATACAACTATCATTATATTAACTTCCAATTAGAATCAACTTCTAATTAGTGCATGTGCGAACTATTCCAGGATAAAAATGCTGCAATAACTATTTGCAGCAGCTGTAGTAGGCTGAGTTGATAAGGGAAGGTAACGCGGTGCTGTAATGAAAAGCTCTAGTAGAAGAAACTCTGGTATGTATATTCAACTTATAAGCATGCGCAGATTCTTCTACTAGACCGGAACCAGTGTGATTTCATCAAAACGTTGTTTCGTCTAGTAAGAATCTTATTGGTGGAAATATTCCGTTAGAAAAGCCTTATGTTTTAACTGACTGATGCTAGGAGCTCTCCGGCCTATTGTGAAATCTCATACGCTGTACTGCGTCACGCGTCTGATTTTCAGAGGGGGGAATGTGACTGTCGTCACCTAGCCCTAATTATTATCAAATAATATTAATTTATTTTACAAGGCGCCACGATGACGGGCCTCTTAAGAACACATTAACTTTCTATTTTATGGGTAGGGATATTTGCCGGCTGACATGGAGTGCAATAAAAACTTAACAAAATATTTTAAGGGTCTGAAAGTTTCTCACAGCAAAGCAATCAAACATGTGCTAAGCAGAACTTACAAGCGATGCCAACCGTTAAGGCAATTAGGACCTTGAGACAAAGGACTCAGTATTGAATAGAAGTGCACATGTGCCAAATGCCAAATGGACCCCGACAGCGATACTTAGAACAATTGAGAATGTGTACAAAAAGACTAATAAATCTATCTCGCAACAAATAAACGAATACGTGAAACAGGACCTTAAGAACAGGGTGGAGTCAGCGCCGAAGGTGGGACTTGCGAGGATCTAGGAAGGGGTAGCAGGCCACAAGGGTTTGGAGGAAACTGAAATGGGGATAGTCGGAGCTGAGTCACGAAGTGTACTAGTAACCAAATACTGTAGTCGAGTCTATTAGGGAGTCTATATTGAAGATATAATAGTTTCTATCAAGTAAGTGATGCGGGAAGAATGTGTGAGTACCGTGTTTGGTGATGGTCCGGTGAGTAAGACGAATACAAGTTACTATGAGCAGATATCTGGTGAGTGATCCCTATTATTACATTGGCTCCAGGTATACCAAAGACCGTGACTGGCATCCCAAGGCTGTTATTTCTAATTACTTTGATATTTGAACTTAATTATAGCAAAGCGTAAAACGAGACTTGGCAATAAGCGTAATGATACTGTGCACTGGCGTAAGCGTAAGGAAACTGAGCTTTCATTTATGTATTGCGCTTCTAAATATATGTATCTGTCTGGCATATTCTCTCTTGACTACATTGAGGTACCTCTGACATGCGTTTGGTTATAGGGAGGCGGAGAAGGCCTTCTACTACACTTGCATTAATAATACACCTACACACCCACAACATTGCCGTGGACTAGGGCATGAATACTATCATATCGAATACACATTTAGAAGGCAGAACCGCATTGACAGATCGCAATATATTTACTAAACGGCACTAGCCGTATGCCGTGCGCTATTTATAACTATACTTTATCTGGTACCGGGATCCAAATGAACCAAACGCTAGTTAAAGCTACTTCTCATGGACTGACAAACCGGCAGCTGGCCTTGTCTTGCATTTGTTGTACGCACTCTTCCAGGGAGGGGGGTAGGCTTCACCAACCAAGCTAAAACTGAACGTTAGACCCGTCCCGAGGGACGCTAGAGATCGTGCCGCGTCAGCTGCCACCATACCTTAGGGCCCATTTTGGATATTACGGTGGTAGATGACAAGACACGCATACTGGACAGGCTAGGTTTGGGGGATTGCCGATGCCTGTCAAGAACGGGGCAGATTAAAGGAAGAGGAAGTGACGAAATACCACTTCGGTGTATACCAATAGCGCTTCTAAGGAAAGTTGCCACCGACCGACGATACACTGCGCTTGCGTTAGATTTGTATATACCAGTAAAGGGTGAATAGGCTCGCGATGGGGCTTAATATGAGCACGCGCCCAGCATGGCTGGAGACTGTCTTGCCCAATGGCAGTTGTACTTCGTAGTACCCTGCCTTAGGATTGGGTGAGACATTTAGAACATAGGGAACGTGACCGCTAGAATCTTCTGTGTTAGTCCTGGCGGTACACGTACGACATGCCAACTGCCCTGTGGTAGCCCATGTCGCTAATCGGGGATTGTAGTTTTAAAGTGTAGATTGAAACATACATTGTTGTACGCAAGCGTTATGTATATTTTATGTTAGGTAGGGTTGCTACTCCTCTCACTCTCTACTAGTATCTGTTATTCAATTTGTACCCTGCATGTTAAGTTTGATTTGATTTGCTGACGTCCCGTCTACCCCTGTCCCTAGTTTTTATTAGGCGGGACTAATAGTAAAGTTAATGCATGGCCCTCTAAGGTGGAAGAGCGTCCAGTAAGGTGACGAGCTCTACAGGGTTGCGCGGATGGCGGGGCGCAACCTCTTCCCCTCCGGGGGAAGCCTGCGGTATTTATATATGTTAGGAAAAACGAAAATTTTTACAGCCTAGGGTTGTCTTGGAACAGTTACACTGAGCTGCATGTTATAGGTACGTAGGCTTGTACCTAGTGTTTAAGTTTGAAAGAACTTTGTTTATCTATATGGTCTCTCTCACAGACTAGCAACTCTTTATTCTGGATCCTTTTGTCTTCTGTTTAATCCGACCTCTCTATCTCAACTCGGATGCTTTTTGAATTCCAACAAAAAGGCTCAACTTTAAGTAGGTATTACAAGTTCACAACTCTATAAAAAATCAGCAGCAATCTAGCGTCAAATGTGCGAATTTTATAAAGCACTATAAACGAGTTACTCATCCAATATTTTTATTAAATAATAATAAAGTTTTACATAATTTATTCTTATCTGCGGACGAACAATCCAGTAGTCTGGCTGACCCTGTCTGACTGCTACGTCAAAAACATGCCTCTATTTTATGTTATCTTCATTCATATTTATAGTATATTATATGGCCTATAAATATATTCGTATGTCTACTTAACTACCTACATAAAAAAATCTAGATAAAACTTGGTCAAGAGGTCGGTGGATCCCCAAGAGATAGGATAAAGAATTATTACGGGGCGAAGGCATGTAAGTAATAAGTAAATAGTTCACTTTTAGGGAGACCGATAAAAGCTAGCACCCCTATTAGTAATAGGTATTACCCATCGGCCATCAATTAAAGAGCGTCTACTTATCTTAGTATCTACCAAGTTCATGCCTGTGCTGTTATCATTAAAGTTAGCCGTTCAAAACAGTAGGTAACTTAGTGCCTACCAACAATACAAAAATTGCTTTAGCAACAAAGCTAAAATTACCAATTCGCATTATCATGTTTAATGTTCCAGAAACGGTTAATTCGAATGAATTTTTCCACGTAGTAAACTACAAAGTTTACTGGTAGTAGGTACCTACCTATTTAACAGTTGTAACTTTGTATTTTTTTTTAATTTGCATGCTTCATTGTAGAATAGTTACCATGCTGGTTTGGTGTAGGCACCACAAAGCGCGTCTACGGTGCACGAGGTCTTCAGTTCGATGTCCGGTTCGGGCCCAGCAGCCCGTGCTCTCTCCATCATCTGGCTCCTATTCTGAGCGGGCAAGGGGAAGGAAGGACAGGGATAAATATATTTCATATGTATGCTAGGAAGAGAATACCTAGGTGCGTATAGGTAGGTAGATCATTACCTTCCCTCATCCTTTTTACAAGACTGTCGGCTAAGGATGAGTTTTCTTTACCCTATGATTTCGATTTCTGTTTTTCGATCATCTAAATAAAAAAATCTCCATGTGAATCAGTGAATAACTGGAAAGTACGGCCGGAAAAACAAGCTTAGGTACGATTAAAGTAACAAAAATAGTACGAGTGCATGAATTAAATCCTCATTGCGGACGTATCAACGGTTACTAGGTTACTTCTCTCATATCAAAATAAACAATTACAATATCAAGTTACCTCCTCCATGTCCTAGGCTAATATCAACCGTAACTAATTCGCTATAAAGTTTAAAATTGCTCGTTTGCATATTTCCTGATTGCATAATTTAATTCAAATGTGCAGTGGCAATAACCTAATGACAGAATTAATCGTGACACACAAATAGAAGCTGGCCAATGACCAGTTTTATTTGTTCCGTTGCGGATTTTGGAACTCAATTTTATTGCCATAATGTTGTATAAAAAGATATTTTAGGTAGATAGGTACCTACCTACCTATTTATAAAATGGTAACTAAACGATGTTTTATAGATACCTATTAAAATCTTGTCGATTTACCACGAGAAGAGGAGACTCTACCTATTCCATCAAAGTAAAGAGTCTCATAGGCAACGAATCTTTTTTCAGGTTTTCTGGAATCTCCAAATGTACTTCGCAGCATCGAATACCTAATGTAAGTAAAAGGATAACAGGAAGGTCTCATAAAGGGACCACACAAGATGGTAATGACCCTTTGACGTAACCGTTCGTCGAATTGAGCTACATAAAAAAAGGACATTGTTCAATTTTGGCCTAAGAACCGATGTGAATATAAATTATACTATAATTTTTATTTATTTTTATATTGTTTAAAACATATTTTAGTATTCCACGGACACTTCAAATAAATAAATTCCAAATAAAAAGTAGGGTCACAATTATTGATGCCTTATAAAATGTTTCCGTCAGCCAGTGCTGCCAGTTTCGGAAGATTTCGCAATTTCGGTAAATACGGATCGAATTGAGAACCTCCTTTCCGAAATCGGTTATTAAAATTAGTTGGTAACACTTTATTCATTTAAATACTTAAACTGACTAGCTAGAAAAATACTAGTATTCTATATTTTTTTAAGCGAAATCGCGAATTTCTAGCTTGGCATTCGAGTATTAAGCCCCCTGCACACATTGGCCTGTGTTGGGCCAACCATTGCGATGCACAAATGTAGTGCCACGATCAAATAGTGTTAACACATTGGAGCATGGCTCATTGCTGCCTGGCAAACCACTTGCGATGGACGTCGAAGTAATTAAGGCTGCGGCTATTTATCTGTACACTATCTACTATATATATTTATATTATACTACACTACTATCATCATCATCCTCCTGCCCTTATCCCAATTTTATTTGGGGTCGGCGCAGCATGTTTTCTTCTTCCATACACTTCTATCTTTAATACGCAATCTAATCGTATTATACTACACTACTATATTTACTACTATATTCATTTTTACACGCAACACAAAAGTGTACTATTCTCAGCGGTCAGTGACGAACTAAACATTGGCCGAATGTGTAAACACCACACGCCAAGCTGGGCCACGATTCCTTTGATGTGTGCCCAAAAAACCTCGCCGAATGCGCGCCAACCTTGACAAATGTCCACCAACATGCACCAATACCCCGTGTACACATTGGTGATGGCGTGTATTGGCCACGCTAGGGCCAATGTGTACTGGGGGCTTTATACTTTCGTAATTGGCAACACTGGTGTACTTCAGTCAGTTTGCTAGTAGTCAGTTTGATTAGAATATAATTATGTCAATGGTTTGATTGCTTTGCAACTATCGTTTCTTTGTGATTTTCTATGCGTTTCATGGTTTTATTCTAACAACTTTGGCTTGATTACGGACTCCGATTAGATTGCGTACTTGGTAGACTCGGCTGTGTGTAAAGGAAAAGGATTTTCCTGGCATTTTCGGATATTGCTCTGTCTGTGATCGAATTTAGTTGTATTATAATTACAACAATGGATGCAGAATATAGTTTATATTGTGTGAATTGTGGATCTGCTGGAGGTTCTTTGGTATTAGAAAACGAAGAAATACTTCGTTGCATACAACAATGGATAAGCTGGGCGAGATACCAAAATTCAATTGAACCCCCTGCACAGTTCTTAGATAATATATTATTGAGAAATATTGATGATTAAAAACCTTTAATTGAATATAAATATTGTTTTATTACACATCTTCGAAAACCTCTTTCATTGTTATTGGTAAACCTTACTTTAACTGTTAAATTATTTTGTGTGGTAATGACATTTTTAGTATGGTCTGTCTGTGCCTTCTTGGTTCCGGACCTTCAGTGCCTTCAGTGCCTTCTTGGACCGCGGGTTATATTAAGAAACGTAACGTTGAAAGCAAAAGCGTTTAGGTAGTTGATTTTCATAAAAATTCTAAGCATTTATGAAAACTAGCCACACGCCCCGTCTTCGCACGGTGGCAATGTAAAACCTTAGTGTACAAACCTTCCTCTTGACCTACTCTATCTATTAAAAAAAATCGCACCCAAATCTAAGCATTCATAGGGACAGACAGAAAATGCAACTTTGTAAAATGATAATTGTCAAAGAATTATCTTAAACTTGACTAGGTAGTATCTCTTTTCCTAGTATCTAATAGAGTAGTCTTTTCCTAGATCTAGAAGAGAACATATAGAGCTGTACATAGTATTGTTGATATTTTGTATAGTGTAGTTTGATAATACTACTCTGATATTTCACGCAAGCTTGGTTATTTTTTATTTATAACCTCAAAATATTAACTTTTTTCGTAATTATTTTAGTTTCCTGAAGTGTCCGTTCGTGAAAACTTATTTCATAGGATTCCATATAATTTTAAGAGTTTATAGAAGTCACTTTAAATTCGAACGGTTCTTAGGCAGAACATGTATGGAGCCGGAACAATGTCCTTTATTAGCCGTTGAGACGAAAGTCTGACCTCAGTCTGGCATACTAAATACCTACCAGACGGCCAGTCTGCCAGCCATGACCTAGCCTAGCCATGTTTAATTGACTTGTTCCTTCCATTGACGAGTGGCCCATAGACTACGGGTGACGTTTGATTCATAAACTTTTAAACGAAAGTACCTAGTACAGTTATCGGCACGGATATCGAGCCATGACCTTCACCTGCGCAGAAGCGATTTACTGCCTTATTGCCTTATGCGTACGGGTGCGCAAAGCGATCCCCACTCTTCCGCCGAGAGCCCAATATCCGTGCCGGCATCTGTAGGTATTAAAACTATTTTGTTATTTCACTTTTAATGAAACATGCAGATATCAAGATGTATATAAATTAGCATAATAACCATTTGTGAATGTTTTGCTTTGATATACAAAATAAAATTAACGTTTCGTAATCTCTATTAGCAGCAGACAGACATTAATTAGAGCTGTGAGCTTGAGTTATCTTGCACAATGATTTCACCCACTCGTTCCTAGACTAGATTGACTAGAACTAGATTGTGCACTATGAAATACAGTAGCAGACAGTTATTGAAATAATCGATAAATGACTGTATCGCGTGCCTAATGGCGCGCTGAAATAATTGAAATAATTTTAACAGTGTAACGGCCAGTTTCTTCATCAAAAGTTAAAGCCAAAGTAATGTCTAAAGCAAAAGTTACGGTCAAGTTAGTTTTTTCTATTAGTTTTGCTGTCACTTTAGCCTTGAAAAAACGAATTTGACCGTTACTTTTATTTTAGACATTACTTTGAGTTTAACTTTTAATGAAGAAACTGGCCGTAGGTAAGCAGGTGCCTAAATGACGTTTACCATGTTTAGGTATGGAAATAACACTTTTACATGACATTTAAAAAAAATATCCTGGACTCGAACCTGGAACCCAGGGTTTGCGTTTATGACAAATATAAACTGAGCAAGTGAATCAATCAAGATAATAATACCGCAGCCATCAGACCGCCTTATCAACGACCGATAAAATGACCTTACAGGCTCTGACATTCACAGATAATGTCAAGTTTTGTGTTCCAAACACTTAATTAGTAATTACGGTGCAATTAGCAAGAAGGTAGGTGTTCCGTCAGGTGACCTGAGAGTTGGCGCTGCAGAATTATTCCTAATGAGATTACTTCGACCCTTGAACCTATAGGAGGATTGGAGGAAACAGACAGGTGGTATAAATAGTCAGTAGCAGACAATTCTGCCATGTTTTTTTAAGAGACTAAACTTTTAACACTGGAGGTAACTGACATAAACGTTATAACCGAATCAATTAGTTCATAATACCACAAAATAAGGAAATAGGTACGAAATTGAAAGCACAAGTAGGTACGTTCCGAATAAATTATATTTTATTATAATTATAACAACAAATTATAGTTTCACGACAAACAAACGTCGCGATTTTTATAATACAAAGGGCTGATAGAACACAGTCAAATCATTTAGTAGGTGAAGCTAACTTATACAATATTTACTATACAAATTAAAACATTTATTATCTATGTAAATAAATAGGCGGGAATCGCCATTGCAATTTGAAAATCACATGACTCCCGCCATTTTTTTGATAAAAAATCCAGATAACAAATTGGGATACTACAGTATTTAAATAGAAAGTAATACAAGATTAGTTATTGAGGAGTAAAATCATGAAAAAATACGGTGATTCTAAACATTGATACATGTCAAAATCACCGTTTGGAAGAGACAATTTTCTGAACTAATGCTAACCTTGAATACAAGTTTCTAGTTTGGAAGGCTAACCCTTACATGAGTTGTAGTAAAATTATAGACAGATTATCAAGGGGAGTGATTATAGAAAATTGGACTACAGAGACGAAAATAATC
The DNA here is from genome assembly GCF_030705265.1 of Helicoverpa armigera. Taxonomy (NCBI): domain Eukaryota; kingdom Metazoa; phylum Arthropoda; class Insecta; order Lepidoptera; family Noctuidae; genus Helicoverpa; species Helicoverpa armigera. Next base: position 9,815,780 of record NC_087140.1, on the reverse strand, counting down.
AGACCACATTAGGATCATTAAAATCATTATACACAGACTTTTTTAGATTTGCAGATATTTTTGGATGCACAACCTCAAATAAAATTGGAAACGGGGCAGGAAAAAAAGATTTTATTCGGTATTTTAAATAAGTTATTAGGCTATAATTTACTATAATGTTTTGAGTAACTAGTTTAGAAAAAGAACCAGTCTTGTGGTAGTTTTAGTTATTATTTGTTCAAGTGTCCACTAAGGGTATAGTAAGTCGTTACTCTGCAATATAAATTCTGATTATTTTCCACTCTGTACTACCGTTACATATTATTTTAACATGGGATATATGTTTGTATATGTACAAAGCTTTAATATTCATATAGGCATGTGCAAGGTACTACAAAAGAACGGTTTTAAACAGCAATAGAGAATATTTTTTCCACATCAGGCAGATTGTTAATAAATCGTTTTTAAATGTCTTTTTATATGTGGAAATCTGTAATTATTTTGGCAAGATTAAAATGAAATAAATATAAATAAACTTGTCTTTCTTTTGCAGTAAATTGCACATTACCTAAATATTTTTTTGTAACTTAAATATATTACTATGTTTAAAACCATACAGAACATATCAGGTTTTTATCACACAATATCTAGTAACTATTAAAATGAAGAAAACATAAAATTTCATCAGTTACTCACTTGTAATTATGTAATCTGTTTGATTAGGCACTTATTACAAACGTAAACTATCTTGATACGATTTTTTATAGAAATAAGTATTCAAAAAATAAACTACTGCTTAAAATTAGGATTCCATTGTTTAACTTACTGTTTTAAACATAGGTTTTTAGCCATATCAATTTTTTTTATTGAGTTTTCTTATTAAAAGTCATATCAATATTGTCTACCTTTTAAGTGCCTACTCAAACGGAGTACATATAGTAATAAAAGATTGATAACAAAGATCAAACTAGGGAACAGGTTTGAGGTTCCATAATAAATGTATTCCAGAGTTTATATGGTTTCACAATTAATTAAAATATTTCATGAATATAGAAAACAACAAACAAATGTATTCGAATCCTAATATGTCATGGAAATTATTCCCAGTTTGAAATAATGTTAAACTGAACGTTCCCAAATCGGGAACAATTATATTAAATAGTTCCTTAGTCGGGAACAGAATTTTAAATGTTCCTAACTAGGAAACAGCAATATTCCTTAAACGGGGAAGTTTGCAAAAAATGTAATAACAATAAGCATAAAACGTTTGCAAGTTGGTGATAGAACTTATTCGTAGAAATTCGAGTAGGTATATTGGTAAATAATTTCATTCATGCTGAACACAATCACTGATATATTGATGGTATTTTTTATAGTAATAGGTTTTATAATATTATGGTCAGATTATATCACCATTTTTTTATATTTGTGTGCAAATTATGATTTTAGAACCATAAAAAAACAATTGTTTCTCGCATATATCTGCGCTCCGACATACAGCGGCTTAATTATTACGCCATAATTTTGATAAAAGAATCTTCCCCTCCAAGCAAAATACATTACATCATAAAATAACGAAATAGTTAATTAAAGTTTTCATAAAATATTTATTTAATTTAATACTACATCATACTTCGTCGACTTAAAATTGCTACTACATTTAAAAGTTACGTTTTATTAGAAGAGATATTCCGTAGAAGTCCCAAAAAAAATTGCGAGTATTTCGGGGCGATTTGGAATTAGACTTTGCTTGTATCACAGTGAGAAAAAAAATCTTATTCAGAAACCGATAAAATCGATACAGATATTTAGATTTCTGGCAGTGATTAGATCAAATGGCGAAATACTGAAGGCGTCACTAGGGATTAGGTACACAAATCTTATAGAATTTCAGCACTAGCAACACTGGTTTTCATTAAACCTTTTGTGGGCTGCCAGAAAAGAAAATCATTTTTGCTATTTATGAAGCAAATTACAAAATTATTCATACTTTTGCAATCCCTAGCTAGGCTGCTTTTTGGTTGTAAATTCATTATTAACAAGAATCATTTAAGTTCCCAAATCCACATTTTATCCACAATAGTACCCTAAGCCACGATCCGAGTGTTACCCAATGAATTTAAACCATTCCGTATTTGTTCCTTTTTAAACAAAAAGGCAGGATTCATTAGAAATTTCATGGCAATTTATATGCATTTAAAAGAGAAATAATCTACTTTAGTTTAATTTTCTGAGAATGGAATATTAATACAGGCGTGTTTTCAAATTTTACATACATCCTTTCGCCTGTAGGATAACGAAATAAAGACAATTCTACGAGCGAACATGAAATGTACACAGTACAGAAATAAGAAGCATTTTGCACTCACAAGGAAGTAAGCAACTTTCAATACAACCTTTTTAGAGGCAAAATGAAATGTCAAAATACGTTTTTAAGTTCACAAAGATTTATAATCTCAATAAAATCTTCAAAAAGATTATGCATGAAGTTTAAGACATAACTAATATTTCTTTTATACAAATTATATTAAGCTCCAAAAATATAGCTGCCTACCATTTTTTGGTATGGCAACACAAATTAACAATCATCCCGAGTTGGCAACCTTACTTTTCAGGGTAAAAATAAACCATTGAAAGGTAAAGCAAGGTACACATTATAAGGTAAAATAAGTTACATATATGGTACCATTTTCAGGGGATGTTAGCCATTTTCACACAGAAAAATCAAGGTCAAAAATAAATGACTTAACTGATATTATTTCTTCTGGACAAATAATGTAGTTTCGGCTTGTATAGATCAGAAGTATCGTATCTCTGAACTTTGTTCCTTGTGACAGTTTTGAATTTCCCGTTTGGCGTTTGTGCGGTAGGTGTCGCTTGAGTGTTTTGTTCGTAATTCTCCACCGATTTGTCGCTTGAAGGACTGTTGGGTAGATCTGGAAATAGATGGGGTAATTTTAGTCTTTTGGGGTTTGAATAACTGTGAAGAAACCATAGGTGATCCCAGATTAAATAAGCCAAATCATTTAGTTTTTTACAGTAGGTATTTTTTTTTCCTAGACCAGTAACATTATCTTTTTTTAATTGCCTAATAATTTAGATATCTATAAGCCTACCAAAAAATAAAAACTATTCTTAGGTAACTAGTGACCTCTACAGCCCGTCTATTTAGACGTTTTTTTCAAAATGCAAACACAAGTACTCACTATTCCTCCTAGGTCTTGCCAAGCCGACCCGTCGTGCCCTACCCAGGTACTTTGACCTAGTAGGTTGGGATACCCTATTGTTGTTTGAAATCTCTTCACTTTCTGAAATATTTAGCAAACCATCTCGTTTCAGCATCAATTTTATGTTTAAATAAATCGCAAAGACGAGATTATAGGGTACTGTGAGATTTTTGTAATAAATATCTTTTTGCTGTAGCATTTTTATGCATTGTTTGTCAAATATGGGTCAACGTAAAATACATGTTTTATATTTTACATTGTATACTTGTGTTTCTAAATAGCAAATACTCATATCCTACTAATTCTTCAACTAAGTATACAGATAAAATGTATAAATTTCTCCCTAGCCGCATTTTTTACATAGTCCGTTCATTGGTTCTACCTTGAAAGTATAGCAAATAGACAGATAAAAAAAAAACTTTGCATTGAGTACATACACAGTTTACCTTAACTTTCGCAGGTGCATAAAAAATACAAATAGAAACTCACCTTCAGTAGTTGATGAAATCTGATCAGAATCGCTCAGTTTCCTAACTTTCTTCAAGACATGTTTATTATTATTCTCCGGACCATCTTCAACTATCTTCCGTTTAAGATTCAAGTCGTTATCAATACTCGACTCGGTACAATAATCTATGGAAGGATTCTCATCTATAACGTTGCCAAGTATGATTTCCATCACTTCTTGACGGGATGTTTTGTTCACCATCTCTTCTAATTTGGCATCATAATCACTTGATAGTTCGAAAGAACATTCAGATTTCACCGGACTGAAAACCAATGAAGGAGATTTGGACCCACAAGAATTGTCAACAGGCAATGATATTTCTGAAGCCAAGTTCACGTTTTTAATAACATTTTTAGATGTTTTTGGCAGTTTCAAATGGCCATTTTTGAAGTAGTTTATTACTTCGAAATTCCCGAACGAAGAGCAGACTTCTTTGATGATATTTTCTTCGTAAGGGTCGCAGTTTATTACGTGAATTTTGTCGGAGACTAGATTTCTTTCAGTGTAGGATTTTAGGAAGTCGCTGTATTGGTGTCTTTTTAGTTCTGCGTCGAATTTCTCGTGTTCAGCAAAGTATTTTAAGGTTTCTTCTTCTTTTTTGGCTGGTTCAGAAGGTTCGGGATTTGCAATTACTTCGGCTTTAGGGATTTCGGTTATTTCGACTTCAGGGATTTCGGTTATTTCGACTTTAGGAACTTCAACTATTTCGATTTTAATATCTTCGATTACTTCAACTTTAGAATCTTTAGATATTTCTCGTTCAGGGTTTTCGGTAATTTCAGGTTGGGGATTTTCGGGGTTTTCTATAATTTCTTGTTCAGGTTTAACCACAGCTTCAGGCATGGGTTCCGCAATAGAATCATCGGTTTCGGATAATTCCTCTGTAATGATAGTTACTTCAAAATATTCTGTGCGTTTCTTGTCATCATCGACTAAATTGTCTAACGCGTCTTTCTTATTTTTCTCTGAAGCTTTACTGTATTCTGATATTTCTTCCATGAGTTGAGAAAATGGTTTGTTTTCGTTGTAAGTTTCATTCTTGTCTGGAGTCGTAGGTTTCGTGTCTGTTTCATCAAACATTTGTGAGTCGTTAGTTAGAGTTTCTTCGAGTTCATCAATAATTTCATTTGTTACTTTGTTTTTATCAGCGGTTTGCATGATTTTGGTTGTTACGTCTTTAATGTTGCTTTCAGAATCTGTTACTTTGGGTTCTAAAGGAACAGTTTCTTCCGAAACGTGTTCTGTTTTAGTTATTTTACTTTGAACTATATTGTTGACTTCGTGAGCTATGCAAGCAAATTCTAACTCAGGCCCAGGAATACTAGAGTAGACCTGACTCAAACTGGGCCTAACATTAGCTTGAAATTCAAGAAGTAACGCAGCCTCTTGGTTCATTCTCTTCTGTTCTTCATCTAGGAACTTCCTCATTTTCATCATCCGTTTTGCTTCTTCCAAGTTAGCTGCGAATTTTGGTTTCTTTAACGTGACATCCGGCACGAAAGGCAGTCTTGGAGGACTGGCGATGGGAGTTTCTAAGTGATTTTCAACTCTTATAGGTTTTTGGTTATTTTTAGTCTCATTAGCTGTGATAATTCCATGTTCTTTGTCACTCGGGCTAGTAGATTCACCACTAGTTGTTGACGTATTATCTGATTTAGAGCTTGAACCTTTCGATTCTTTCTTGTTTTCCGTCGGTTTTGTTCCAGATTGATTTTGGGATCCTTTGGACGAAGAGCTGCCATCGTTGGAATCTCTATCGGTAGACCGTCTTCCGTGATTCCCTCTACCAGACAAACTGTAATGGTCGTCAGTTTCTTTCTTTTCCTTTTTCTTATCTTTGTCATCATGTTTGCTCCTACTGCTGCTACTCTTCCTATCTTTGTCTGATCGATGAGAGCTGGATTTTGAGTCCCTTTTGTCTCTAGAGCTTCTGTCGGAACTTTTCTCCGAACTTCTTTCAGATTTTTGGCTAGAAGAGGACTTTTTGTCATCTGAAGATCTTTTCTCACTTGAGTGTTTCTGGCTGGAGCTTGAGCTTCGGTGAGATTTCGAGTCCCTGTGGCTAGAACTGCTCTTATGAGAAGAACTCCTATGTTTAGATGAATCCCTGCTATCCTTCTTATCGCTTCTCTCCCTGGACTTCTCTCTTTCCCTATGACTGGATTTAGATTTGCTGTGCTCATCTTTAGACTTCTTGTCATGCCTGCTGCTGTCTCGGGAGTTGCCTTGTTTAGAATCAGATCTTTTATCTTTGCTGCTAGAATGTCTGTGCGAATCCCTGGACCTATGGGAGCTTTTGTGGCTACTTTTCCTGTCATCACTCTTCTTATCTCTCTTGTCTTCTGAATTCTGATCTGCTTCTGGCACTTTTTCTGCATTCAACTTACTGTTGACGTCGCTCTCGTAATCTATATGTAAATTGTTGCTGTTTGAACTGTCGTCGTACAATGGCGTGTTAAACGTGTTAATGTTCACCTGATTATTGAACTGATAAGCGAGGTTTGCTTGCTCAGCATCTTTCTTTTCCGGTTTTCCGTCTTGACTGTTCTCAGCAGACTTAGCATCTATAGCGAACCTAAAAGAACTAGGCTCTTTTTTGTCATTGCTTTTGCTATCAGAATCATTTTCAAACGCTTGTTGGGCATCACAAGAATTCTCGTTGTTATAATTTCGGATTGGTGTTAATGGCGACATATTTCTACGCAAAGATGAATCGCTGCTTGAATCATCGTCACTTGGGACGCCTATTGGCTTGAAGAATTGCTCTTTGTCATCCTTAGGAAGTGGTATTTCACCAGGGTTCGGCACTTCAGTACCAATGTTGGGTTCTTTTGGAAGTTCGATTTTTTCGATATCAATGTTCTCGAGTTCAACTTTCGGTGGGCTATTATCAGGCGGAGGTATGTTCTCAAGCTTTATATCTTCATGCATTGTCATGGGTTTTTCTGTTTCCATATCAGAATCGGTGTTTATTTCAATGATTGTGGGTTGTGAATCTCCTTCAACTTTTGGTTTTTCTATTTCTGAAATGGAGGTTTTATCTTCATTTTTAATGTCCACATCCATTTTATTCTCTTCGCCAAAATCATCGTCCATAGCTTCTGACTTGTCATCATTGCTCTTAACTGAACCTGGGCTAACAGCTTCTAAGTCTGTGGGTAGGAGATCATCTGTGCTTAGTTTTCCGTTGGAAGTTTCTGCAGTGACTGATTTCTTCCGAGATATGCCTAAGTAGTTGTACACTAGGTCTTCAACTTGTGGTATGAATACGGATGCAACCTTTGGGTTTACCACTTGATCCACGATCCTTTCGACTCCCTGCTCTAGGTAGTTGCCACTGTAATTATAGTTATGCGATTTTAGTATGAAGTTATTAATACATATGAAGAAATTACAACTGTAATCTTTCGGTTGCACATTATTACATTCTATTGTTATATTATTATGACCTATTTATCAAATGATTCACATAGCAACTACAGACAATACTTAGATGTTATAATAAATAGCTACAAGTAATTATCAGTTCAACGTTTTAATTTATGCTTAAAAATTTCAACTGCGGTTGTTGTTTGTTCAAAAGATGTTTTACAAAGTTTTCCAACTTACTCAAGAATATGTTTCCTAAGTTTCTCCCGCAGCTGGTTCTTGTTGAGGTCTGGCTTCCAGCACTGGCGGGACAGGAACGAAGACACAGAGTTCTCCACGCGCTGTCGCAAGTTCTGGTAAGCTGGCCTTGTGTCTACGTCTGCGATGCAGTCTTTACGGAACTGGAATAGAGAGACATCTTGGTAAAACACTGACTCACAGTGACATAATTTTAGCTAATTGGGAAGAAAAAAGAAAAATGAAAGAAATATAACTAATAGATTATCTTATATTGACATTTATTAATTATAATAAATATTTTTTTATAAATGAGCTTCAAAAATTAAAACGTTGAGATATCATAATTTTAAATAAAACCAATTTAACTACTATCTCATCCATATGCAATATGAACCTTTTATATGAACTGGAGATATAGAAATGATTAGAAAAAAACACTTTCAATGCTTCTTCAGGTCTAAAAGATCATGAGATCTCTTACAAAAGATAAAAGCTTCACAAAAATGTTCTAGAATTTATTATTTAGTAATTTACTTAGACAGGTCTATGTATATTACTGGTTGATGTCAGATAGGCAGTAGCTCCCTGTAAAACACTGGTACTCAGTTGCATCCAGTTAGACTGGAAGCCAACCCCAACATAGTTGGGAAAATGCTAGGCAGATGATGAGTTTCCAAGGACCTTTTATTAAATTTTCAGTGTTATCCAAGTTCCTGATATTACTAAATTGCAATAGAAACCTTGTATATGTTCTAAACACTAAAATTAAATCCGCAAAGCATAGCACGCTAACTAGTTTGATCTGATTATATTGTGACTATTGTGAGATTTGTGAGCCAAAAGCTTAAAGTCATGAACAGAGTCAAGTATCTAATTCATAAAGATCAAAGTATGCTTGAAAGCAAATTTTACAGTGTGTGTTATCCTTAATTTTAGTTCACAAATACCAATAAGTATTAAATTGATGGAATTAATGGAGTTGGTACTGATGATAATGAGATTGAAGAAAGGGACACAAGGTCACTGAAAAATGGCGACTCGAGCCCTAGGTACACCCAAAGGGTATAACATCAAGACATAATACTCTTATTTATCTCACCTGATCAAAAATACCCTTCGACTTTAACTCATAAACCAGTTGATCGACGAGACGAGGATCTCCGGGCATGTATTGCAAATGCGCCATATTTACGACATTAAATAACTTTGTTGTAAAACAATTTTTACTCTAACACTTCAAGCTATAAATTACAGCTACTATTTTAATTAATATCAGCACAGAAATTATTTAAAACATCTGCGAAAAAGAAATACGACAAACACAGTCAATATTTAAGGGATGCCAACTGTCACAACATGAGCGCAGAAGGTATCGATGATTGCTTTGAATCGATAATTGTGTCTACGACTATTGATCGCATGTTTAGCCTAAATAATTAATTAGACTGTTTTAAAAACTTGACTACTATGTGAAAAACTAATTAATGATTGATAGATAAATAAAAGGAAGTTCCTAATCATCATACTGTTCCTACCCTAGGTTACCCTTCGCAATTTTATTTGAGTACGGCGCAAGATGTTTTCATATAACAGTCATATAAAACACATTTTTTATAAGTAAGAACACATTCTTTCAGTAAAAGTTCTCAACGTAGAGATTAAATGTATGTTTCTATTGAATATAATTTTGTTGTTATTATTTTTACTGTACCTATTATATGTATATGAACCAATATTCATTGTTACTATATTTGTAATAAATTCGGGCCAAATGTAAAAAGTACCTTCCGGATAATTACTTCAAATACCAATCTGATAGATGCTCTCTCCTTGACTTAGCATATTTTTGCAGAAACACATCGCGCAGCAAATGTAAAATGTGTATAAAGTACCGAGAGAGGATTTTGCATTTATTCCGATGATCAATTAATGTATTTTACTTCTGGTAGATTTTAAATATTAGCTAAGTATTAAATCTATAAGTAAGAGCATAACTCAAGAATGCCTGGACCAATTTGGCCAATTCTTTTTCTATTGTATTTGTTATTGCCAGGAGAAGGTTCTTATAAAGAAAAAAAAATAGGGTATAGTAGGGGCGAGTTGGGTAGAGTAGGGTAGGATAGGTTAGAGTAGTCAGTTCACAGAAGCGAAGCTGCGGGTAAAAGCTAGTACAAAAAAAATAAAGCCCCGAGCCCATTATTCCATTATTTTTCGATATTTTTCTTCTAAGGTACAACCCTATTACTTTTTTAAGTAAAAATTGGCAGACGACGGTGTATTGATCAAACAGTCTGAGTATAAAATGTTTTGTCGCAAACGAAACTACATTTTTGAGAATAAAGAGAACAAAAATAATGAATCCTAGAATAATTGTTTATAAGCATTAATTCTGAAATAGGAAAAACTTAATTGTCTTTGTTTACTTTACGAAAACTGAACGCTGTGGACTGTGCTGTCTAATGTCAACTGTCTTTTGTCAACAGTCAAGTCAAACATTTTCAAAATAGCGGTTTTAAACTTCGATCAATTTCGAAAGAAATACGTGTAAAATGAAAACTATTTCGACGAATAATGAAGAACACAGCAGGATACTTTCTGGTTTAATTCAGCGAGAGCAACATGAAGGCGTCGCTACGGGTAAGCAATAGAAATAATATGTTGTGTTGTGTATAGCCAGCCCAAATTGTCAAAACCTTTCTGATTGACGTTTAAATTTTTCTTGTTTAGTCTTCTGCAAATCGGTAGTAAAATTTTGTAAATAACCTATGCCATCACAATTTAGTTAATAATTTGAAAAATAAATCTTTTAAAACCAAAAAATGAATAAATTGACGTCATATACAATACAAAAGGTTCACAAAGCCTATTCAGACAAAATTTTGACACCAACGAGCTTCGTCGATTTAAGTCTACAGAAAGCGAAGAAGACCAGAGATTTAAATGCATTTGTGACTTTAACAGAAGATGTAGCCGAAACCCACAGTATTGAAAGTGAAAAAAGGTTTTATGTCACGAAGGATCCTAGAATGTTAGATGGCATTCCGATTGGCATCAAGGATAATTTTTGTACCAATAATATTTTGACTACTTGTGCGTCCGAAATGCTCAAGAACTTCGTGCCGACTTATGACGCGACTGTATACTCAAGGTTGAGGCGCGCTGGTGCATGTTTGGTTGGCAAATGTAATCTCGACGAGTTTGCAATGGGCTCTGGAACTGTGGACTCGACATTTGGTCCGACTCGAAACCCCTGGTTATACGACGAACATAATTGGAGGATCGCAGGAGGCAGTTCAGGAGGTAGTGCAGTTGCAGTAGCCTCAGGGTCCTGCGTTGCAGCCATTGGTTCAGACACCGGTGGATCCACAAGAAACCCTGCAGCGCTATGTGGTGTTGTTGGCTTAAAACCAACTTATGGTCTAGTGTCCAGACATGGGCTGATTCCACTGGTCAACTCAATGGATGTACCCGGTATCCTAGCTAGAACTGTTGAAGACGCAACAAAGGTGCTGAATGTCATTGCTGGACCAGACGAAAATGATTCAACAACAATAAAAAAACCCTTTAGCCCAATCACATTACGAGATCATGATCTTTTAAATGTCAAGATTGGTATACCAAGGGAATATCATTGCGAGGGTATGAGCAATGAGGTCATAGAAGCATGGAGCTATGTAACAGATTTACTGGAAAAAGAGCATGCCACAATAAGGTCTGTGTCAATGCCACATACATCAGTTTCTATAGCAGTCTACTCAATATTAAATCAATGTGAAGTTGCCAGCAACATGGCTAGGTATGATGGCATAGAATACGGCCTCAGAGCAAACGCAAATAACTCCACCGAGGAGTTATATGCTACAACCAGGCATGCAGGCTTCAACAAAGTAGTCCGATCAAGAATCCTGGCTGGCAACTACTTCTTACTGACCAGAAACTATGTAAAATACTTCATCAAAACTCTCAAACTAAGGAGGTTGATACAGAATGATTTCAAAAATGTTTTCAATAGAGAGAATGGAGTTCATTTGCTTTTGACACCAACCACTCTGTCCGATGCTCCGTTATATGAAGACTTTATTGCTAGATATAATAGGGAACAGTGTGCCTTGCAAGATTATTGCACTCAACCTGCAAATATGGCTGGGATTCCAGCTATTTCCATCCCGGTAAAGTTGTCATCAAATAAGTTACCCATATCCCTGCAACTGATGGGTCCTGCTTTGTCTGAAGAATTAATGCTGAATGTGGCTAAGAAAATTCAAAGGCTTGTAAACTTTCCTATTTTACAAAATGAACAGAATAGCTAAATAATTAATTTTGAAAATAAATTGTCTTTTAGGAAGTAGATTTTTTTGTTTTATTTCTACATAAACTGTCCTTTCTCAGACTTTATTTCTAGCATTACTATTATCTGCGAGGCGAGAATATGCCAATGGCAGAAAGACAGAGCTATACTTTCGCATTTATATTACAGTAAGGATGTAAATGTTGGTATTCAAGTTAGGTGGATCTTCTTCTTGATTATATAATAGTTAAATTATAAATGCATATTTGATTAACATCTCAACAGATGACTAAAATATACAGATCCTTGCTATAGATTCATATGAACAGTATTATTTAGAAAGTGGTCTTCCTACACATCAATATAGGTGCAACTATTAGAGAAGTAATATATAATGTAGTAACAATATATTTTTTCACATATTTTCCAGCGGCACTTACATCGGAGATCCTCTCGAAGCTCAACATATCCATCGATGCTTTGCCGCCAAAATGCCAGCAGGTCCTCAAACAAGCAGCCGAAGCACAGCAAGCAATGGACATCAGCCAACTAGATCCCATCGCCATATCTCTACACCAAACTAAAGAAATGTCCCAAAAACTAGAGGATGAATACGAGATTTTAAAACTTAAACAGAAAAACGTCGAGCTACAAGCAAAAATCGACCGTAACAACAAATTTTTGGAGGAACTGAGGAAAGAATTGCAAAATTCAAGAGATTCGTTGGCGAGTCAGAATCCGAATCCTGATAATATTCAAGAGCAAATTAGACAGTTGAAGCAGAAGGTGGCTTCTTATGAAGACAGCTGTGTGAAGGCTAATGTAAGTAAAATCTAGGGTCTATTACGGCAAATGATGTAGGTCCATTGCTAGATGTCTGAATCTCACATCTTGTAGCATGGACACAAAAACGGTTTCAAAAAACATGAAAACTGCGCCTTTAAATTTATTCCCTCTCAGCCAGTCCTGGAGCTCAATTCTGCTAATTTAATAATTCAGTTGGATATCAATTGAATCTCAATGGCAGTGTTAATCTTAGCGTGAGTTCTGCTGGGTATAAGACCAATCGGTTTCCAATGACAAAACGTTAGAAACACAATAAGCAAATGGCTAGTCAAATTTTATAGTCATACATCTATTTTTATTTTTCCAGTCAAAATTCTCAAAGCTGTCGGTACCGGACGCCATCTTGCCGACGTCCCTCTCGGCGCTTGTGACGTCACTAGTCGCGTTGCGGGAAGAAGCTGCGTCATTGAAACTTCGAGCCGATGATGTAGAATTGGCCAGAGAAGCTAGGGACACTTTTATTCGATTACGAAGATAGATTCTTTTGCATGAAGAAGGTAACTAAGAATAATATAATCATGTAGAAGATAAAAAAATACTCTTAGGGGAAGTTCATATATGACGTGAGTATATATTGATTGAGAAGGAGTCAAATGTAATCTCAAAGGGAAATAAAATATACTTAGTACTGTTTTTAATGTAAGTATCAAATGTACGATGAAGTTACTTTCTAGATTCTTTGTAATTGTAAAGTTCAATTTATAGTTAAGTTAAATAAAAATATTGCATCTCAAATGTTTTATTAAATTAAATTTTAATCGAATTGTAATATCGTTTGACGATCTTCGTGTAATCATATGACTCTCTCTACTCTCGGCTTGGGGCTGCATAAATAACACAAGCAGATAATTTTCATAATATTTATTGTATTCGTTCGTTCCTCTCGAAGAAGTACAACCTCAGTCTAGCAATAATTCGACTTACAATCAACGCCCCACAACACATCCCGCCTCAAGAGCCTCGAGGCTTCACAAACTTACGATTAAACATAACGAGATATTTTATCGATAAAATGCTGGCATACAAAACTGAAATATTAACCCACACCTCCATATTATGAAGATCACTATCTACGCAGGACAACAGTCATCGAATTCAGTGTCAATTCTCGATTTTTAGCTTTGCAATTTATCGATAAAATCCCTCAACCTGACTATTTACAAGGTATAAGAACTTACGCTAAATGTAAAAGCTGTCGACAAGCAGATTAAGTAGGACAATTAAACTTGTATATTTTATCATGATTTGAATATGCTTGGTAAGCAGATCGAAACTTGTATCACTATCAAGAATTTTATTTTAACATCTAAAATTACAATTACAGTCGCAAAGCTATCTAAAAGTAAGAATAATATCGATATGTTTATTATGGCGAATGCAGATAAAATAGTTCTACTTTAAAATTGTGGCAAGTTTTTTAACCTAAGGTTTTTTTTCTGTTACCGAAATTGCATCTATGAGACTTATGCAAACAGTTTTAAGGTCTAAAATTGAATGAATCATTATTATTGCTTATGAGTAAAATCTGAACTATGATATTAAAATGTTTAGAATTACAATGAAAAATGGATCTTAAATATTCGGAATAAGGTTAATTTTTAAAATGAAATCTATGACGATATTTCTCACACATGCCTTAAGAAATATTTATTTGCATCCAAATCCACGTGTAAAATATCAAAGATCAATAAATAATTTATTTTCATATATTTAATTAGTCCTTTCAAATAAAATATCGCCTAGTTCTTGTATAATTTCAAAAACTAGCATCACTTGTCTTATTCATTTTATTTTACGAAGATTTGGATACACAAGTACCATTGGCTTTAAGTTAACAAAAATAAATGCAATGTACAATGCAACAAATTCAATATTAGATCAAATCTAATTTATTAAAAAGACAGGCAACCTTAAAATGGATAGATACGTCTAAAAATACTAATTATTGTTGAAACTTAAAGCTGCACTAACATAATATAAAAAAAGAAAACTTGTGGTTTTTATTACCTTTTAGGTATGTAATCTTACAGATATTGAAAAAGATCACCGTTTAAAGAAAGCTAGCACTTTAAGAGAGCCTCAAATCTATCAATATATTGAAACATTCAGATGTCGAAAAGTATTATTATTAGATAAACATTATATTGCGAGTTACAGTTATGTAACCTTGTGTGAAATGAATCAACCAACTACGAACCAGATTGGTTAAAAATGGGAGTTCTACTAATACCATAAAATTGACTGAATCCTCAATGTGTAGCTTTTAGCTTATTTTGAAAAACCCCTTAAGAACATTATCAGAACAACATACGGGAGACGTACATTGTCAAAAATGCGAAGACATCACCAAATACTGACTTAGATCCATCCAGTCTTACCAACTACAAAGTTTAATCCAAGAAATGATTTTTTAAGTATTTCATCATGCTGAACGTGTGAAAGCTCTCCTCACCTATGACTTTGAAGAGTGCTTTGTCGCAGATGGCAAACTGTCTGTTCTTGGGGTCGAAGAGTTGTTTCTCCTTGATGATCGCCCATACGCGTTTGACGACCTCGTGTCTGGGTAGTTCGCTCTCGCCCATAAGTTCTGCGAGGGCTGGGGATAGCTTGCAAGCTTTTGTGTAGCCGCTGCCCTTACGACGTTTCGTTACTCCACCGCCGCCCTGGAAATGATTGCACAATTTATTAGCTATATAGATTTTATACCAAGAGTATTGTGGCCCAGATAGGTACCAGATATTTGTAGGTGTTCGTGTTGTCTAAGGTGGAGGAGGCCAAACAGAAAGGACGTTTTGGGGGTGCTGTCCTTTCTATGGATTGGTTATCTTAAAGACTTCTTCCATCTATATATGGCAAGCCTCGTTTAGCAAGTTGTGTGTCAAATGTTTCTTTCTATAAACTCACCTTCTTAGCCTTTTCTTTCTTAGATTTAGGAGCTGCTTTCTTTTTCTTTTCTTCAACCTTCTTCTTCTTGCCACCAGACTGTAACAAAATCGATGTTTTGTTACAAAACTGCATTTATTATACATATTATTATTACGTAGAGTCAAAGTTCTCTTAGGTGCCCTGAAGCTAGATGATTCCTAAAGGCAAGAATTACAGCTGCTCTTTATTACATAAGATAGCAAAATAAACAGATGGGTTTTAGTCAAAGAGTTACACACACCCACTCCACCCGTAATGGAAGGACTTATTTTTGAAGTGTTTGGTATTCCTCCAAAAAATACAGGGATTTGTAAATACATCTTCTGTTTGGGAAGTCGGTTAAGAGCTGAAAATCGAACTCAGTTCCAAGACATAGGAGTATTGATGCCTGCAGTTAGGTCTGAGGACTGACATGAAAATTATTAAGAATGCATTTAACCTTACAAAGTGTGAATTTAACTAATTAGTATAAAAAAGGATCATAAAATAAAACGTAAAATTGGAATCAATAGTTTTTATTTAATGTTTATAGTAAATGCCGACTAGGCATACGGTCACAGCCGTTTGAAGTTTTTTACACACAAAACCTTTGATTTTTATTATTATATATCTTAACCAAAATAAATGTGAGATTCTTTTACACACTTACAATCTAGATAGCTGAATTAAGGGTATAATGTAAACACTAGGTAGGTCTAGTGGTCATTTTGCTTACAAAAATATGGACAGTACTTTGTAAAGTTAACATAGTTTTAATACTGTTTCAAGCAATATTACTAGAGTGATGGCTGTATTTTAAGTACTTGGACAGTTTATCTGTCGGTATATTAGTATGTTCAGAAATTGACCATTAGAAGCTTAACAAATTTCTAAGACTATAATATTAGTGAGATACATAAGTCTTTTAGCTTATAAACTATAAATTTATCACACAGATCCTTGTTTCAAGAGTATAAGAGGGAATTTTATTCACACACTTTTTTATCCTATCCTTACTAGTGGTGTAAAGAATGTTAATTTCATGTTCTTTTTTTAATCAAAGGGCCATTTTGGCCTGCCAACACTGTTCAACAGTGTTGCAAATAGACGTCATATTGCAGATTTTTATAGACTTTACTGTGAAGTTGGAAAAAAATTGTTTTTAATTTCCGTTATGCAACATTCGCAGGAAATTTTGCGAATGCGAATGTTCAAAAACCCGAAGCGATTATTCGTTACATCACTAATCCTTAACAAAATAATCAAATATCTGTTTTACTTACAAACTAATTGCACACGATCAATTATATAAATCCTTTTCAAAGGAGCGAAGAGATCAAAAAAATCAAACTTAACCTACTTGAAAGAGCAACAAAAGAATAATACTAACAAAACTTTTTCAAAAAGTCAGCTTAGCCCGTTTGTATTAAAATCCGTGATTTTTAGCTCAGCTGAAGTTTTACTAACGAGCTACACAACCCTAATAAATATCATTAAGGCAAATAAGCTACCGAATATTAAGTCATTCATAATTTATACATAGATTTCAGGAACGATTTTTTTTGTCATTTCTTCTGCTTCAAGCAAAACATTAATTGAATGAATTCGAAGACTATTTTTAAGTGAATAATAAGGCTCTAGCTAGACAGACGGACTGCATTTCGACTGCAATCCAACTGCAATTTGCAGTTCAAGGGCAGTTTGAATGCAGTTGACACGACTGCAATAGACCTGCAAATCAAACGTGCAGTCCGATTGCAGTTGGGATGCAGTTCAAATCGTTATCGTTTATTTATAATTTACAACATCATGTGTAAAGCAGATAAAGTTAGGAGTATCGAATATTTTGATCAGTTGACAGCTGTTAGTTTTCAAGGGAGAATTTCAGTTTTTGTAATGACTGACTTTTATATGCTGTTCTAATTTTCGCAAACTTTGTTCTATTTACCTTGTTTAAAAATTTCATTTTTTTTTTATTTTTACGTATTTTTCGTTTTTCTTTGTGTCAATCGACATATATTAACGCATTTAATTTAATGTGATTATGAACGAAACACCCGATATTATTATGTTAAAGGAGATCATTCAAGTCTCGAACATTTTGTACCCAAAAATGAAAGTAAAAAAAGAGCCAGAGTAAAAAATAGTAGATTCTCATAGAGAATAATGTCCTGAACACTTTTTACTATTACAAGAATCGTCTACAATTAACCCCGAGGACTTTGAAAATACAAAAAAAGTTTGAACATTATATAACGGCCCCGAACTGGAGGAGTCAGGCGCTGCCTTTAAGCAACTCCTGCCCAACCTGAGGGGCCCAAACGCTTTAATTTTTTTCTTTGATGGGAACTCATCAAATGACCCTTCCCGCTGTAGGTCTCTTACCCTTACTCTTAGAGGTAGACTCTTACTGACTGTCTGACACTCCATCACGCTGCTGACCTACAGCGGGAGGGGTCATTTGATGAGTGTCCATCAAAGAAAAAAAAGAAAGCGTTTGGGTCCCTCAGGTTGGGCAGGAGGTGCTTGAAGGCAGCGCTGGTCTCCTGAAGTTTGGGGCCGTAATGTGATGTTCAAACATTGCGGGATTTTTTTGTATTTTCAAAGTCAAATAGCAGCCTGGGGATTAATTGTAGACGATTCTTGTAATAGTAAAAAATCTTCAGAGCATTATTCTCTACAAGAATCTACTACTTTTTTACTCCGGCACTTTCAGTTTTAGGTACGAAATGAATGATGTCCTTAGTTTTGATTCTTAATTACATAAAGCTACACGTCTGGTAAACTTTTTCCCAAGATTTTTCACAGATAAATATTATCGTACAGCAACTCGTCTATTTGTATCATTACATCGTGTCTCTGTTCGTTAGGAAGCCGCCTAAGTTTCATAGCAGTCAGTTTCCCAAATAAATCTGCTTCATCTTCACAGTGCGGATTGACTCGTTTTAAAACAATTGCTTTTCTCGGGTGATTGGGCTGCTGGTTTCTTGTAGAAGTGATGGTTGGTTCTTGTTCTAATGTCTGAGAGTTTTCTTCTGAAGATTCTTCGGAGAATAAGTGTCCAGGATCTCCAACACTCACACAGTCAACGCTTCTCCAACACTGGAAGAGGAAATTGGTAATATTAACAAATTGGTTTTGACGAGGAACTAAGCCAAGGAGTGGTAGCAAAGAAAAAGCAGGTAAGGTAAAAAGTTATTTTCCTTTGAAACTAAAGAATCTACGTGAAATAATGGAGCATGAAAAGTTATCGCTATACAGTTTCGTTATAATGTTGTTTATTTATTTATTATTTGGAGGACCAACAGCAGTAACATTTAACAGTTATAAAACAATTTATGTAACATGCAGCCAATTATAATGTTGTAATGATGAAGAGATATCTTATATAAAAAAAAGCTGAGAATGGAAGTATGGTAGGAAGCGATCAGCAAACTATTAGCCAAGCATTGTGAAATAGGCGATGGTTTCCCATAGAAAGTGCACTTAGTATCTTTATCAAAGTAATCTAATAGAATAAAAAAAAGGTAAGAATTAACTTATAATTTAATGAATAACATAGGAATGATAATGGAAGAAAAGGTATTTCATACAGTGGTAGGAAAAAGCTAGGACTTAGGACTACAGATGATAACTGGTGCGCTGTAAATGTATGCTGTTAAATAAAGTAGCAAAACTTAAGATTAATAGATTTTTACATTTACATACCTCCAGAGGTTGTTAATATAAAACCCATTTTAATTTCACTGCACCAAAGTTATAACTGAAAATGGTATTGTAAACGGACAGAGCCTGTCAATTATTACACATTTGCAAACATTTGCAAAAAAGCATTTTTTTTCTGTTTTTTTTTGCCAGGTAATGATGCTTTAATTCACGAAACCGGGTGACTGCTACTGTGCACTCCCGAGCTTATGCACACAAAAACAATGTGAATTTCATTCGTGGAATAAAACATCGAATAGGCTGATCGTACCAACACACCCTCAATCTTTCTCTGTGCCCAACAGTGGGATATTATAAAGGCCAATTGTGATTCTGGGTATATTTAATCTATAATTTTAGGAAAATAACCACAGGAGCCAATACCATAGTCACTATGCAAGGCAAGTTTGTTGAAAGCTGGTAGATGTACATGTGTGGTATATGTGTGTCTAATGGATGTCCCTAAGTTGATTTTGCCACCGACTTCTAGGCAGATGCAAATTAGTTTTATTCGGCTTTATAGTGTTTTTGGAAGTCGGTTTATAAAAACTTTTTATTTTCAGCTTTTCAGTGATGCGAATAGCTGTCACTATCCGGATAACTGGAAAATTCTCCTCAATACGAATAATATAAGCCCAAACACGAGGCAGTTTACATAATTCGATTGTCGAGTTCCCACCTTCTCTCTCCATCATCAGGTCAGCTCCAAACCTTCACTGTTGCAAAGGTCTCGTCAATACAAAAAATATAAGCCCAAACACGAGGTAGTTTACACATTCAGTTGTCGAGTTCCCTCGACCTTCTTGGGTCTCCATCATCAAGTCAGCTCCAAACCATCACTGTTGAATAGTGCTATCAGGCATACATATGAGTGTCAAGGTTTAACCCTATGTATTACTAAAACTTTCGAAAGTTGCCTTCGATTTCTCAGGGTTTCCATCATCACATCCTGACCTGATAACTATGGGACTAACTAGCAGCTATTCCGCGTCGAACAAAAAAAGAATCACGTACAATCGGTCTATAAACCTCGGCGTAATTGATACACATACATAGAAAAAAAAAAAAACATACGGGCCGAATTGAGAACCTCCTCCTTTTTGGGAAGTTGGTTAAAAAAATAAACATTTTTTTTTATATGAACTGACTATGCACAGATTGATATGCACTTACTACAAAGCTGTAATTTTAATATTACAAATAGATACTTCAATTTAATCTATTACCTATCACAAGTTTTTTTTTAATTTTCTTTAGTTTGAATGATTAAATCATTGAATTATAATCTCTTACTTAACATAATCTTAGTACTAAGAATAATTTCAGACCTTCGGAAAATGTTATGTAGAAAACTGCCAATTTCAAAAATCCCCATTTTAGTAAGTTGGTAATATTTATAATAACAAAGTTCCTCCTAGTTTTTTGTGTACCATTACAGGACACCTAAATGAAGTTTTAAATTCACAAGTGATATGCAAACGCATATAATTGCAGTAAAAAATAGTAATATGTCTATTATCTACTCACCCCCCA
The DNA here is from genome assembly GCF_030705265.1 of Helicoverpa armigera. NCBI lineage: Eukaryota > Metazoa > Arthropoda > Insecta > Lepidoptera > Noctuidae > Helicoverpa > Helicoverpa armigera. The sequence goes on along the minus strand of NC_087140.1, from coordinate 9,795,181 downwards.
ATCACTATCATTGCTATCATCATTTTCTTCATCATCGTCATCATCATTGCGTTGTTTCTTTGTCTTCTTCACCGCTTTAGGTGGTGGTGCTGGTGCTTCTTCTTCATCATCCATTGAACCCTCGTCTTCCGACTCCATGTCATTGACATAGTCCATCACCATCTGGTCGATCATTGTCTTCTTCTTCGATAAGTCTACTCCTAACTTCTGCTCCAGCTGTTGTATGACCTTTTTGGTCGAGATCTTGTCAAGACTAGCATGGTCGAGGATTTCTGTTGACAAGTTAATTAATAAAATCTTTAATTTATTCATAACTAAACGCAATTATTGTCCGCTCACCTGGCCATTTGTTTTGTTTGATTTGACGGGGGGTAGGTAAATAATAAAGTTACATTAATATCACAAAATTATGATTATATCCTTTCAGAATGGGTACTACCTACTTACAATAAAAAAATATTAACTTTTAATAAAATATTACCTACTTTTTACAAAATTTCGAGTTGTACAGGTCAACACAAAATTACAGGCTCATGAAAACACGAGTACCTACTTATGTAAAAATAAACCAACAAAATGTCTTAATACGCTGAATTGAGTCGAGTTAATCAGCTACTACAGAAACGAATTCCTGTGTTCATACATTTTGTCCTTCATTTCATCAACTTTGTGTTATTATAACAATAACAAATCAATGTTTTGACCAAAACAAGCGAAAAATTTTAACTCACTTCCATTTCACTGTCGGAAGCCATTTTAAATCCCAGAGCAGATCATTAAATTTCAGCGATTTCGTTATAATTGTTAGCAGAAACCTCCCAAATTGTTAAACTAACCTTCAATTTGTTTTTGAAGTTCCTCCTTACTAATTTCAGGCTCCGAATCAGCCATTTTTCTTCACTTCACCGGGTACTTTTCTTTCTTGAGAAACTGAGAAGAGCTAGCGTGCGCGAGCCACACAATAATATACCTACGCGCTATGTGCAACACGGCGTCATTGCGAAATTATCCGAATACCACTTCGGGGCGCTTCGGTCGCCTTATAAAATGAAGTTTCAGGATCTTAATCGAAAAAGAATAAACCTTACTCCAAAGCAACAAAGTTTATATTTGGAGAACAAAAAAAATACACAACGATCAATCTGGTGGCAGCAGTGTTTGTTATTGAATGCGTTCAGACTGTCATGATAGCAGATGAACTGCAAATTATGCAAATTGGCCATATTTTTCTTAAAACTATGTTAGCTTAGCCTTGTACTTAGTAGAATCTTCACCGCAACTACAATTTGCATGGATTAATATTATAAAAGTGTTATGTATGTATTAATAAAAATTGAGATGAACGCATTCCTTACCATCGAAACGTCAAAACCATGTGAGTTTTGTTTTGATGTCTGTCAATAATTGTCATCATTCTGTCTGTACAAGAAATGCGCTTTTATGCAGTAAGTATTTGTTTTGGTTTTAGTTATACTTCAATCACATAGAGTATATAGGTACTCTGAACTACTCTGTGCTTCAAAATGGCTTCAATCAGCATCAGTAATCAGTTAAAAAGTATGGCTCCAAACACAAAATCCCGAGCTCCGCAGACAATTATCTAGGTAAAGATGAAACCGTTGCAAGTTTTTAGAACAAGAATGTCGAGGCATAACATTCATGTCAATTCTATGAAATAACAGGAATTATCGTCCCTGTATTCACCCAACTCTCAGCTGGACATCGCATGGTGATTAGACCAGTGCCTTCAATCAAGGGCTATGTGTCAGTATTGTTGCCTCCTTTTACATAGCCAGTGATGGTGCCTTTCTTAGGAAGTTTGTTTTTAAATTCTTTGTATTTCACAAACTCAACTGGTTCCTGCAGTTACCCAATATAAAAAGTAGTAACCAGCACCAGTATGGTTTCTTCTGTGCTGTAGGTATGTGTAATATGTACCCAATTGGTTCAGTAATTTTACTGCTATTTAAAATATTTTCTCATAATATGTTTCTATAGGAAAGGCAGGCCTAGGCAGATACAACTGTCTTTTTTTTCTTTTGCCTTACTGGCTGCACTTTTTACCAACATGTAATAGGCTCTAGGTCTCCTCTCATGTCAGATTTTGTTTAGTTAAAAAAAAAACAACGATACAATAGTTATAATTTAATTTTAATAAAACGGAACCCTAACACAAAATATTATCAATAATCGTGATCATCATGCTTGGGGAAGTAGAAGGTCCTGCTGTCAGCACTCATGATGGAGTAGTCATCCTCTGTGTCGATCTTGCCCACGCATGGCCACGTGCAGGCTGTCACGGATTCCGCTGATGACATAAATTATGGGTATATTAATAATCCTGGACACCTATTACACATGTTCTTACCAAGGGGTATTCGGTTTCGTAACTGGGTTGAGGAGATCAAATAGGCAGACATTCCTTTAAAAACATTGGTACTCAGCTACATCCGGTTAGGCTGGAAGGTAACCCCAACATTTTGTTGCTGGTAAATGATGAGGAATGCTAGACGTACTATGATTTCTTGTGCACCTACTAGTAAAACCTTGGAGGAGTCTTTTGGACTCGCTTGCCTGGATCGGTTGATGATTGGAATATCTTACCTCTCCAACAGTTTTGGCCTCATGTGTGTATAAAACTGTTGTGTAGCTAGATTTAGGGAAGGTCAGCTAATATAGTTTAGGCTATTGCCTAAGGTTCGCTTGTTAAGTGTTAAACCAGTCACAGTCCTACATAGAACAGGACAGACCCTATGCAGAACAGATGTTCCTTATCAAACACTTCAATCAAAAAAAATAAAAAATAGATATATTTTCTATTTCTTGTTAAAATATAGATGTAAATAGTGCTATAGTGACAAAAAAAAACACTTTCTGCCTTTCCCATAGGGTAGTTGACTATTTTAGAAATTATTTGCTAATATTTAACCAAGTGCTTGAATTGTCGTGGAGAGCGAACCCTGGCAAAAACCTTAACTACGTCGAAATTTTATTTGGAAATTAAAATTAACTAGATTTTATGTGAAAAGTAGGGGAGACAAAAAAAACAAAGAGATTTTCTTCAGGGTTTATTCTTCAAAGTCTTACCTCTAAACTAAATAACATTTTATAAATAAGTATAGTATATTAAGGAGCTGATCAACAAGGTTTTTTGCCCTTACAAAACATGTATTAAAGCAAGAAAAAATCTAACAAGTCATACCTAGTTATGCAAAATTGTGAAGCTCAAATGATTTCATTTACAATAGTGGAAATTACTTTTTAAAGTAAATATTAATGTCAATATAAAATAGTCACGGAAACCAGCTATATTATAAAGTAGCTACGTATTTTTTTTTCTTGTTTAACGTGTGGAAATCCTCATGGATGTCCTGCGACTTGGGGATGCCGCAGGAGTCTGTCAGACTCCTACTGACTAAAACCACACGGTGTTACAAAGTTGAACTATCCGTCACATGGGCCATGGGTTTGTTACAAATGTGAACTGTTCGTGTATGAACTACTTGCCCCCTGAATATCGCCCTCACCTAGTTAGTATCAAGGATATCTCAACGATTTTACATTAATTCAGAAAATCGTTTGTGGAACACTTTCGGGATAGAGCGTTTCTGTAGGCCCAAGGACGAGCGATACAGTCATTTTAAAGGTCCCACTAAGTAGATGCGACCTTTTTTGCCTTTGTATTTCGTCACAATCATCACACTGGAGCCCTCTTGCATTGGCATTGCTGTTAAACGTCACAGCACTTGCCCCCATGGTCCCATGCCATTAAAGAGTGGCATTCGCGGAACACTGCGCGACGCCAACACAGGTCTTTTTATTAGACCCATTTTCGCCGACAACATAAACGACCGTTTTTCTTAAAACAATTGCTTACTTTGAAAATTGAACGTAAAAATTCACAATAAACAGTTGTCTTAAGATAACTGACGTGTAAGTTGTCGCAAACTTGGGCCTTAGGCTCACGGACTCCCCATATCCCTTACCCTCAGACCGATGATAATAATAATGGCTCGTCGCCGTTCCACATGATGAAAACCTCGTGAAAGCTGAGAAAGGGACACAAATAAAGAATCTCGACTTAGCACACGAGGTTGTTGCCATGTGGAATGTCGACACGGCTGTTATTGTGCTGATTGTCGTCACTGCCAATGGCCTAATAGCCAAGAGCCACGACCACCACTTCATGAGGCTCTCGTCAGGCGGCTGGATCAAGGGACTCAGAAGGGATTCAGAAGGCAGTACTCCTTGATATGTCGCGTGTTGTGTGGAGGTTTCTGTCTCCGGGGCCCTAACTATGGGTACCTTGGACCCTGAGCCCGATATCGGTGGCCGCCTATATTTATATTTTAAAGACTTTTTTTGTCGATTGCAGCCATTACTGGCACTTTTTATTCGGAGTTACGAAGTAGGTCGTAGTCTCCATGGCTAGTAGGTACTGGCCATCTGACATACAACAACCATCTAGGATGCCTTTTCCAACTATGTTGGGGGTCGGCTTCCTATTTGGACTACCGCTTGGACCTGGACGTTTAGAGTGACTGCCTATTTGACCCTCTCAACCCATTTAGCATTGTGACTCCGGAATTGTTGGAACGGCATGACATTTGCCCAGCCACCATAATAAATAATTCCTACGAGAAATCATCATGATCTCCATGACTGTTTTATATTCGTAATTTTAATTAAATTAATTATTAAAAATGTAAAAAATATAATAAAAATTTAAAATAAACGTAATATATCATCCGCTATAATATGTATTTTTGGATTTACTTTGATTTAATTTTTTTTTTTATATATTTTGAGTGTAGGTATATAGAGATACCAATAGAGATAAAAAATATTGATTAGTTCTTTGATTGTTTAAAATAGTTTTGATTAAAACTCCCAAATAAATCAAAAAATAATCTCTAAAAAGACTGTTATTCAGAAAATCCTCGGTACGATAATGCACCATACCTATTCAAAAGTTAATTTCAGTCAGGGCAAAAAACCTTTTCGACCTAGCACCATCATAATATTGACAAAAAATCTCGTATGTTTCCTAATTTAAACACTTGCTTTCCATCTTTAGCACCTCTGTAGAGCTGGATTCGTACTCCAGACAAGGCAAGCGTATTGTACGTTCAGCTGTCAGACAAAAAGTTAGACTTTAGCCCGGAATCATGGTATAAAAATATGTCAACTACCCTATATTTGGTAAGCAACCTAGCGAGTAGGAGACCCGTGTAGCCTACAAATATTCTTGAGAATAAGGGTGACTTGATCATAGTATATAGAAACCACTGACTAAACTAAAAATAGCGAGTTCTTTAGGAACTTCACGTAGCTCGGTATTCTCGTAACTTGTAACTCCATCAGGAATTTCTATAAAACTCAGAACTCCGTTTCCCCAAAAACCTATGGTTTTGATGAAATCATAACTCTTATGGACCCCAAGGTTCGTAAAGTCAGAAAATCTCGTTAGATTCTTTTGGAAACCTCTTCAAAACTAAAACTGATGTTTGAAGAAAAAATAAATACGTACGTTTTAACTTCTCCGCCGAATGCTGGGGTCTAAGGTCCATGGAGTGCTGCCCATAGCCGCGTTGTCCCCTCAGACCCCATAGGAAGTAGTTATCAGGTATGGTGTTGATCCCCACGTCCTTGTTCGTCTGCAGACACTTGTCGCGAGGCTCCACGGTCTGACATTGTATGTCAGAACGCAGGTGACTGTAGTTCGTTTGGGTTGAATGTGTTTGGCAGTTTACAATGGTTGCCTGTAAATTAGAATGTTTTTTGTTGTCAATGAACCACGATCCTTCTTGGTCAGGACGCAAGACTTCACGACATGCTATTAGAATAGGTATAATTATTCCTTCAAATTAATTTATTTCAATTTTTTCTGGGTTACGAGAGAACTACAAAGTAAAACCTATTCAATTAGGTGAGAAATTGCCTACTAGAGAATATATGCCTACTAGGAGAAATTACCTACTTATTGACCTAGAAAACAAATGATAACAGACCCATTGGCAGGCCCTCCTCTTCCACTCCCAGAGGTCCCAGGTGTAGTTCTTTGCTTTATAGGATTCCAAAGGATGATCTTCAGTCTGAATATCCTTATCAAATACCTTAGCTGCAAAATTAGAAAAATGTTCATAAGGTACAAGTATTTCAATGCTGAAGTTTGTATGACTGGTTCAAAGCGCTGATCTTGGGAACATACAAGAGATTGCTTTGTTCAAAAAGTATTCAGAAATGTTAACTCACTTTTTGGCACACGAATAACAATGAGATCGTCGACATCTTTGACATGGTACACGTTTTCCACGATGTTCAGTAAATTGATCAGATGAGGGTTGTTACGCGCGTAATTCAGGACCTCGTTGATGTACCTGGAGAAAAAAGACAACGTACAACAAGACTTTCTAAATGGACTCATGCAATTTGGTAAAATTGTTATCTTTTATCTGCTTGCTTCCGTCAAAGACCCAAGATCCCAAAAGAATAGCGACATACCTCTCGGGCTCCTTACTGAATCTGGAAGCCATCTTGACGTTGCAAAATCCGTAGTACCCGCCCTTAGCCCTGATCAGGCCAAGCTTCGCGTTACTCGGGACTAAGGCGCCCACACTCAAACATAGCGCACAAAATCCTAAAAACTGGAAGAGATAGAATAATTAAGACAAGTCTATTCCACTTGGCAAAAACATATTCGAATAAGCCAACTGAAACCGTTCCGTTCCTAAGAACTCGCTATGTAATATAATATAATAATGATTCTGCAAATACATACTTCTGCCTGCTTTATACCGAGGATCTCGGAGCTGCTGGAAGTAGCCACGTAGTTCGATAACGAGCCGAGGGATAAGCGGTCCTGCACGCTCGGCCGGGCATTCACTCGGCTCTGATTTGTAAAGAAATAACAATCATTAGGTTACGTGTCCCAATTTTAATAAAGGCCCCTATATAGAGGCACATGCCATGCGTAAAAAAGTGGGTAGGAAGGTATTCTACTATTCTATAAAACATCTCGAAAATAAACTTTTCCCTTTGTTTTGAAAATCAAAGCGATGTCTTCTGCGTTCATTAGACATTAGACTAGATTTCGCTGAAGTTTACCATTCCAAATAAGCTGTAGGCTCTAGCAAAATCCAGTTAAAAGAGACCAACTAGAGACAAATATCGGCAAATTAAGGTGTTACTCAAAATCCTATGAACCTTACATGATCAGATATAACAGTTCTGCCCTTCAGCATCTTGTTGATGACCTTGGACGGCATCTTGATCTGATCCTGGATGCTGCCCATGATAGCCATGAGCCTGTTCACGGTGGACACTAGGAACATCACGTTCTGCATCGCGCGCCAAACTTCCCATAGTTTGGTGAACAGAGGCTGAAATTATTCAATTCGTGTTGTTGAACAAATGGGGAAGATACGACAGCTGCTACCAAGAAAAAAACCCTTTAAGATTTGGCTTATTAGGGGAGGAAAATCCAAGATCAATCAGAGAGTAAGTGCTAGTGAAAATAAACTAATTCTCGAGACAATTAAATGGACTGAAGCTAATACTTTTGTTTTATAATAGGGTGGCTAGTAGTCGTCAAGCGTGAGTGTCCAAGAAACAAAAAGAAAGTCGTAAACCAAAATACTTACAAAAACATTCTGAACAGGCACAGCAGCCTTATACTTGACGGCCGCATGCAACTCCTGGAGAACTGCCTTCACTCTCTCGACGTACTGAGCGCCGTTATGCGTCATAGACTCCACGTCAGCTAACAGCTTGCGAATGAAGACTTCGTATTGGCGGTTGAATGCTAGCAGGTCGAAGATTTCTTTGTAATCCTCTCTGGGAAATCGCAAAATGCAAGGAGTTAAGCCATCCTACGGTGAGTGGGTCGGGCGCGACCAGTGGTTCGTGGTGTCCTACGCTACAGAGTGGAAATATGGCAAATTGAATCTCGCGATTATATCTTCTACAGTGAGTTCAGGAAGATTTTTTCTCATATTAGCTAAATAATAATGCTAATAATGCAGATGCATAGTCAAACACTAAACAGGATAGCGATAAATTGTCATCTGTTTCAGCCATTTCCAAATTACATTAGAAGGATTGAAGTATAAATAAATGAAAAATCTCACAAAGTAACTTCAGTATTCTTCGTAATGTCTATCACAACATTGCCGGTCTCCTCCTGTATGGTGATAGCCTCTTCAATGGCTGTAGTGAGGTTATTGACTCGCTGCATCACCGTGATTAGGGAGTTCGAGAGAGACGCCATGCAGGCCTTGCCGGCGTCTACCAGGTTATGTGGCACTGTAAAAGAGGAACATGATGATTAGGTGAAAATGTGGTGGATTGACGCGATCGGCGATCTTTAGTGAAGGAAGTGGATATGATGAGAAGAAGTGTATACAAAACCTCATTGGTTGATAGCTACCTCATAACCTTCTAAGTAAAGTCTTGAAACTTACAGTCAGGTATTCCTTCTCCCCCCTTCTTGCAGTCTCCATTAAACAGCCTGACTCCCGAAGTAATTCCCAGCAGCACTTCTAGTTGAGCAGTCTTCTCCTTGCGAGGCAGTGCCACGAACAGCTTCAGGTCTTCCATACCGAACACGCTTTCTAGAGCCGCCATGCCTTCTTTTAAGGTCTGAAATATTTTACCTTACCTCAAAACGCTGTTATGGATATCATGATGTCTGTGTGTGGGGGTAAGGGTATATATACGTATAGAGTAACGATTTTTTTTTGAGAAAGTAACCACCTACCTTACTGGTACCAAGATTTTATATAGAATACTTACTATAGAAATGTGGAGTGATGTATTTAATTAGAGACGTAAGAAATATATTTCTTGAAAGGTGAAAGAAAAATATTTCTTACGTCTCTAATTAAATACATCACTCCACATTTCTATAGATGTATGAGAATTATTGTACTCACAGTGATAAACCCAGGATTCCCTAATCCACTAGCAAGTATAATATAAATAGATATCTTCCTAAACAGCTTATGAAATTCAGGCTCATTGGTCAATTCAGGGTCCATATCCAGAATCTCATTGACGAGGGGGCGCAAACACTTCTCAATGGTGTCCAAATGTTTATCGATCAAATGTTGCAGTTTGTCGTAGTTCGTTTGGAGTATAAACTGCATTTTCAATGTGTTTAGTGCAGTTCCACCATCTGAAAAAGGTTGATGATGGATTTAAATAGTAAGCTAAAGAATTCACAGGTGGTCAAAACAGACGGGCATGTGGGTACCTAGTCTAAACTTGGACCATTCATTTAACCTGTACCTACTATGCTATGAAGGTACCTACTTATGTATTCGTCTCAGGAATTATAGTGTTGATACTTTAGAATAGATGAAGAAGATGGTAGCTTAATGTCTATTAGATGAACTCTCACCGTCTAAAAAGCGGTAGTCACTTACGTGTAAGCATAGAAACACACTCATCCACAAAATACGCCAAGTTATTCCTATTAATGGTTTTAGCGAAGAGCTTGCCGTACTTAGGGTTCAGAAGCAACAAGTCGATCATATAAATAACGAACTCAGGGTCGACGGTCAGCGCGTGGCCCTGGCAGTTCCTCGTTATTTCATTCGCCATGTTCTTAATAACGTTCTCGTTACACGCCATTTTAATAATTATATGAAATAATACTCAGAAAATGAAATAAAATGGTTGATATAAAATATATTGTGTGATACCGTTGCTAAGCGCAGTTTTTCGTTGCGTAGGTAATTTTGAAAAGTTTAATCAATGTTCTTTCTCGTTATCAAGCATATCAAGTGATTTCAAAATAGGTTGAATGCATAAACAAGTAACTACTCGTAGTACATATTTATGCTCCTAACTGTTGAAGAGTTCCTTTATGAGCCACAAGCATCCATTCAGGGTTTCATTCGCCAAAGTCCCGAGGAAACTGCTCCACGGACCCTAATAAACGTAACTGACCTATGTGTAAGCTCACATTAAGCTTATGCATGTTGATTGACAAGACGCCAATAAGACGATATCCATTGACCCAGTTTTGTGTTTATGTTAACCAGTAGTCAGTAGTAGTAAATTGTGAAATAATGGTAAATTTTTACTGAAAAGGAACGCAGCAATCAGAAACGTCAAAACCACGCGTATTTTTGTGTCAATGTCAGAATTATAACCTAAAAACGCACCTTGAATTTCAGTGGAGTTCAGTAGACCACAGCAAGATTTATTTTGTTAATTTTTTTAAAATAAAGTATATAAGTGTGGTATATTAAAATGGCGAAAGTGAAAAATAAGAGAAATTCTGGTCTCGCTGACAAAGTTCACAACAAAAGGAAGACAGAAATTAACAAGAAAAAGATGAATCCATTCGAAGTTCATATTAACAGAGAGAAATTGAAGGTTTTGGGCAAAAAGTCGAAGCATGACAGGGGATTGCCTGGTGTTTCTCGAGCTAAAGCTATACAGAAGGTAACTACTACTTAAAATTTACCTCCCTCTGTTTTAAATCGCATTAAATTTAACACGTATTTTTCCAGCGCGTAGTTCTGTAACTTATTCTATAATTACACTAACAATGTATGAAATAACTATCCTAAAAGTACCCTAAAGAACTACAAAGCGAAGAAAACTACACTGACTTACATTTAACATAAAACTTATTTGTGCTACAGAGAAAAGAGACGTTAGGAACAGAAATGAAGTTGATGCACAAAACAAACGCGTTTATTGACCGACGTATCGGAGAGAAGGACACTCAGTTGTCGGCTGAAGACCGCATGGTGGCCAGATTTGCGGCCGAGAGAGCTAAACAACACAACAAGAAGAATATCTACAATCTAGCTGACGATGAGGTTTTGACGCACAGGTTTGTATATATTATATGCTTTTTTATTAGAAAAGTTGTCATTTAAAAATGTAGGTGATTGTGACCAATATATGACACAGGTTCCAAAACTGTTTCTTCAAATTATTGTGTGGGCTGCATTCTTCATTCTTATTGATATAAAAAAAAAATCAAGGTTTATGATGTATGGATGGTTTATGAAGCTTATTAACCACATAATAGTCTTGAAACCCATCTATGAGTTTCCAGCTGTTTCTTATTGAACATACTACTTGCCAAAGTCTTAGCTGCATGGTATTTTGGGGTTATTCCCGCTCGGTAACACCCTTTCATCAACACTGTTGACGATCGCGAAAAAAAAGTTTCGTTCGTTCACAGTGTTGACAAACGCTACTCATTATTTTAGTGTAAAATGGTTATTATGCACATGATAAGGCCACTTTTATTTTCTAGTTAATTGTGTTTCAAAAGGTCTAACATAATCTATTAAAACATTTTAAAAATCCATGACAAGTCTTTTCATATTTTAAAAATAAAAACCAGCATTCGTCAACACTGTGAACAAACAAAACTTTTTTTTCCCGATCGTCAACAGTGTTGACGAAAGGGTGTTACCGAGCGGGAATAACCCGTATTTTGTGTTTAAACACAGGCTGGTTTGAGATCTATATATCTATAATTTTACATACTCATTTATATTTCAAAATGGAGAACACCAACTGAAATACATTATGTAAATTATTCCAGAGGCCAAACACTGGAGCAGATAGAAAAGTTTGATGATCCCAGATCTGATGATGAAGAAGATGAAGATGGCAGGAAGTTTGGTGGACTAGGAGGTGAGACTCTATTTGACATTTCCTCATCCCAAAAATAGATGGAGAAGAATGGGCAAGAAAATCATGTTTTCTCTATAAAATAACAACGTTCATTTCACTCCTCAGATGATTTCGTAGCAGAAGGCCACTTTGGTGGTGGAATGCTAACCAAAACAGACTCAAAGGACGGAGCGAAATCACACAAGGACTTAATAGAGCAGCTGATAGCCGAATCAAAGAAAAGAAAAGCAGAGAAACAGAAAGAAAAAGAACAAACGCTAGATTTGACAGAGAAATTGGATACAGAGTGGAAAGATCTCCAACCAGTTGTGTTTAAGAAAATGAGAACAGAAGAGAAAGAGTCAGCAATTGAGAAGTTATTGAGTCAAGCGGAGAAGAAGAGTATGGATTACGATAAAATGATGAGGGAATTGAAATTTGAGAAAAGAGGCACTGTAAGTAATACCGCCTGTAGTCAGATGAAAAGTAGCCTTTGTCTTCTCTATCATGTTTGAGAAGTCTAGACTGTCTGTGTACCAAATTTTAAAATCGGTTTTTGAAATCGGTGGGGTATTTTGGTGCAAAAGCCAACAGATATACAGAGTTACTTTGCATTTTTAATATTAGTATGAAATATTCAAAGCATTCAACATTTATTTAATCAACATGTGGTTATATTGTAGCCTTCAGATGGTTTGAAGAACGATGAAAAGCAAGCTAAAGAAGAGTTAGCGCGATTGGAACAACTGGAGAAGGAGAGGCAATTGAGAATGATGGGTGATTCAGAGAAGGTTGTGGTCAAAGCTCAGCAGACTGCTACTAAACATAGGTAAAGTAAAAGTAAATAAATTATATGGATCCTCGACAGCCAGGGGCTGGATCCCTACATAACACATAATGTAAATGTTATTTTTTTTTCTAATACAATTTATTGGTTATTAGTCAGACTACAAGTGAAAATTCCTTTGAATTTATTATTATCGGGACATTTTAGTCTGTCCTGCAAAACGTGTGCTGATTAAATGTGGAAAGTTTTCAAACTGTATGGTATTGCAATATATCTAATGGAGTGGTGGTTATTTCTTATATCTTATTGTAATTTAAAAATGTTGGAAACAAGATCTGCTGAGTGTACATACAACTATTGAAAACAATGTAAAAGGTCTTTTCAGAATCACAAAATTTATTAGTAACACTATGATTTTAATTAAGATTAATATTTTCAGATCTGCAGAAGACTTGGACGATAATTTCGAGCTGGACAATGAACATGACTTCATGTTGGCTTATGATAAAGATGGAAAGCCTTTAGTGCCTGAAAATGTGCTGAAAGATTTTTCAGGTTAGTGTTTCTTATGTAGTCAATCACGCTGAAATTATAAAGGCGAAACTTTGTTACTTCTTCACGTGCAAATAGCTGCACGGATTTAATTTTATTACGGATTACGGATTTGATTTTTAATGAAGCTAAATAATTAGGCTAGGTGCGGGAATACTTTCCCTCTGTTATCATATGATTTGTGAAACAGAAAAGAATAGCAGGACATCGAAATATCTTTTTGGATAATGTTATCCTGATTCATGGCTTTAAATATTCATGTTTATTTTGTTGTTCTTTGAGATAATGACTTTTTAATAATACAGGACAGTTGGAGTTAACAAAAACTCTTTTATGTATTAGTGATTTAATAATTTCAGTTCCAAACGCAAAGCCGAAATTTGACGATGGCATATCAGACACTTCTGATGAAGATGATGAAGGGAAAGACGCCAGTGATGATGATGATGATGATGACGACAATAATGATGAAAACGGGAATGATTCTGAAGCTGAATCTAATGACGGCAGTGACGATAGTGATGACGAAGAAAAAACAACAAATAAAAGAGTTAAATTAATATCTAATAACAAACATGGCGACTCTGATTCAGATGAAGAATCTAGTGATGATGAAAAACCAGAAATAAAAACTAAACCTAAAGATAAAGCCAAACCAGTAGAAAAGAATATTAAAAAGCAAGATAATAAAACTGTAAATAAAGATGATGATAAAACAATACTGTTTCAAAATTCAAAAGATGATGATGAATCTGGAGAAGATGAAGAAAGTAGTGAAGAAGAAAGTGGTAGTGAGGAAGATGGGGAAGGAAATGAAATAGACTTGAATGATTTGAAGGATTTAAAGGAATCTGATGTTGAGAGTGATGATGAAGTTTTGGAAGATGTGGAGAATATTGGGTCTTTCTTTGATTTTAAGGCTGGAGAAGCTGATAAATTAAAGGTATGTTTATTACCTTTACATGTATTCTGTATGGAATAACATAATTTATTTATTTTTTATAATTGGATCATTGGCCAGTGGATATACACTGAAAAGTTTTTACTATAGTTGTAAAGGGTGCCCAAAAATAGTTATATATTCTTTATATTATGAAAATATTCTGAGGTAGATGCTGTTTATAATGTAACCTTTTATTATTTTCAGGAACTCCTAACTGGTAAAACACCGGCCCAACAATCCAGTGCCTTACAAAGTCTTATAAAAAGTTACGATCCAAGTCTCGCAGAAAATAACAAAGATAAACTAAGCAAACTCTTTGCGTACATGCTACAGTACATAAACGATATATTCACTAATTTAAAAGAAGAAAGTGACGTTATCAAATCTTTTCTTATTTTTGACAGATTAGCCCCACATTTCTATGATTTAGCCCACACAAATAAAGTGTCAACAAAGAAATATATTGTAGAACTATTAAAAGAAAAATACGGTAATTTCAAAAAGAGACAAAAACGTGTCCCAGATATGGATACGTTGATATTTTTCAAATTAATATCTATATTGTATCCGACGTCGGATTTCCGACATCCAGTTACGACGCCATCTTTGATTTTCATGTCAGAAATCTTAACTTATTGTAGGTTTAACGACGCGTATTCTTTATCAAGAGGTTTATTTGTTACCACATTAATTTTAGAATATACAATGCTATCGAAAAGATTAGTGCCAGCAGCTATTAATTTTCTACGAGGCATTTTATATTTAAGCGCGAATACTTCCATTTTAAATCCAATACAAGTTGTCCCGCCTTTTAGATTACACAAAGATTCAAATCTTTTGAATTTAGAAGAGAACTGTTCTAAAAAAGATGTCGATAGCAAGATGGCGGCTCGCGATTTGACTCTAACAGAATTGAACGATGATTTCAAAATACGTATTCTATCATCAAGTATGGGGATTTTAAAAGAATTTTTCGACTATTTCAATGATATAGAGGCCCAAGTTTATTTATTTGAACCACATTTAAGGTTAATAGGTAGGATTGATTTGGATATGTACCCGATTAAAGTAGCGCATAGAGTAAATCAGATTGTTAAGTATATGAGGGCTGGATTAGAGGTGAAAACGTTTACGCCTCTGTGCAGAGAGAAAAAGAGGCCGAAGGCTTTGAGGCTGTATGAGCCAGATATACAAGAAGTGTGAGTATAAATAAGTTGTTTTTTTTTGTACGTTGCCAGTAAATGTGCGACGGAGCTGCCAGATACAAAAAAAAGTATATAAAATAAAAACTAGGTTTCGACACCAGTTTACCTATTGCTGTATTTTTACCAACTTACAAAAAGAGAGGTTCTCAATTCGATTGTTATTTTTGCCTTTGTTACTTGAATTTTAGCCAACGATTCTTATTTATCATTTCGAATATACTTCATGGCTAATATACCCCAGTATACAAAATGTACCTTACTCATTATTATTTTATTCACAGTTTCACCGGCAGCAAGAGTTCTAAACTATCTCGCGAACAGGCAGAATCCCAACGTCTTAAGACTAAGTACAAGAAGGAAATGAAGGGCGCACTCAGAGAGATCAGACGCGACAAGTCCTACATCGGTTCTGTTAAAATACGACAGAAGATTCATAGGTGAGTTTTAACGTTCATTTTTTGGTTGTCGTGGTCAAGTCACGGGTCGATTGATGGTTAAGCAACATTTAAAGCGGTGGTCTTTGAGGTATCGTGGCTCTAAAACACAGGGTCCAAGCTATTATCGATATTATTTTCATAAAAATAAAGTTTAAATTCAAATAACACGACAAAACTGCGGCTAGGAGCCAATCTTGACTCCAAACAAAAATTTTGGTACTTACACTTTTTATAACATAAGAGAGTCTGAATCGATTAGGCTGAAAATTGGGGAGAAGTTAGCTTAGAACCAAAAGACAGACATGGGACTTTTTATGCCCATCCGAGTAACGGAAGTAGTTACCTCAAGACTCCATGAAAGATCCACTCCCAAAAGAGTGTCCATGGAGTTTCTTTCCGGTTCTTCTCCATGAGACCAACTCTTTGGAACCGTGCACCACTTTGACTTTCGAAAGAGCTTTCATAGGCTTATTTGAAATAAAAAAATTGAGTTTGAACTTAGGCGAAACCGCAGTAAACTAAACTGTATCTAACAGTAGTATAGTAACTAGTCTATAACTACCATGCTAATGTTTTTTCATCTCCTTTCAGCGACAACATAAGAAGAGAGAAGGTGAAACAGATATACAAGGACGCGTCAATACAGCAAGGAGAGCTCAACAAAATAAAACGCGGGAAATGATAATATCTGTCTGTATATTTGTTAAATAAAATTAACTTGAACTATATACTATTTTTTTACTTCTATGTTAAAAGCATTAAGAGGTAATATCAGTTTGTACGTTCGTTTGTGTGGGGTTGTTTTCGAAACTGCTGGACGGCCACGAAAATTCTGTTATTTTCATTAGTTCGAATATTCTATTGCATTTCTTGTTCAAGTGCATGATAGTCAAGTGTAAGTTTCTTTGGTGTATGTATAAAGATTTTGTTATTATGTTTCTTCTAAACAATCATAATGTAAATATTGCATAGTCTTTTTAAAATATACTCTTCACTTTCACTTAAAAACTAATACTGTAAAAAGACCTGATTGTGCAAGTACCCATCATTATGTTATTAAATCAATCAAGGCCAAATAATCTTTGATACTGACAAACTTTAAAATAATAAGTTGTCATGAACAAGGTCTGGAGAGACAAATGTAATGTAAACGCCTTCGAAAAATTCTATCATACATGATTAATATCACTATATTAATATCCTTGAAAATATCCTATACGTTCTACTAGCTCAATGCAATCAGGCCTTCATAAATGCACTTAGAGGCAGCTTACACTATTAATTAAATTGCGCAACATTACGTTGCTTATTGACCATAATATAAGGAGTTAATATTGAAGATTGCGCAATGATTTTAAGCTCAATTTAATTGATCATCAGGAGCTCAATTCTGTTACTTTAATAATGTGTAAATTGGAAATCAATGGAATCTCAACAGAGTTTAATACTGTTAAAATTCCTTAACATTTTGCATTCTGCTACTAATAAGACCAGATTACGACTCAAGTATTTTCGTCACTCGGATTTCATACTTCAATCGTAATTGAATATCAATCGTATATCGCTTAAGTAAAATTAGCAGAATCGAGCCCCTGCTTGCTCTTAATCTAGTCGCCATTAACCTTCTTCTCATTAACAGGCTTGTTAAGTTGCCAAATAGAGTAATTAAGGCAGGTAGCGAATGATAGCCAGGCGAGGTAAGGTATCATTAGATAGCCTGACGTGGCTGATACGTTGAAGAAACTGATGGTGCAGGCGACCGCTGCCGCGTCCAGGACAAACATATGGAGAAGACCCTGGGAATGAGAAATTGGTTGTTAAGTATTTTGTGAGGTGGTTGAATTTGAATGAGTGTCAAGGCCCTTGAATATTGAAGAAGGAAGGTCGTAACTTTCCGTTTCTGAACTTAGCCATTTGACGCCTTACTCATGGGCGTTGTGTTTTCTTAATACATTTTATGTGTTATATGTATGAGCAAGGAGTGTGATGGCTAACTTTAGTAATGCAAAGTTAATTGGTGCGGAAGTCTGCCGTTCTCTGCTCCGCCCACAGCAGTTCATAACTCAAGTAAAAAGAGGACGTATTAAGTCGCCTGTGAATGATGTTTAAACTTCTGGATTGGGCTTACTTCACTGGTGGGGGTGAAACTCATGACCGCGCGGCCGCTACGCCATAGTAATTGGACTATTGTTAGTATAATAATGTTGAAATAGAGTATAATTACCAGTCCAATGCGGTGCATGCCGAAGAACACAGGCGTCCATGTCCAGTTGAGTATGAGTTGACCACCGTACAACGCTAGCGGCACTATGGCGTCATCTGCAAATGCATTAAAAGATAAATTAATTAGAAGTCACGAGACGTTATAAAACTTCAAGGCATACTATTTTTTTCTTATCGATTGTGTTTTGTTATTACGTGAAAATGTAGTATTATTTGCTTTAAACTTGATACTAAACTTTATTCAATCACCTACTACCTAACGCAAAGTAAATAACCACCTACTAATTACCGTCATGTCCTAGTTCGCAAATAAAATAATATAGCGATGTTTATCCGGTCATCGAACCCAAGAACATCATCAGTTGAGTACCTATATCGATCTGTCTAAGTATGTAAGAATCCATAAGTATGAAATAAATTGCTTATTTTATTTGAATTAGGTAGGTTAGTACCTGTAAAACCACCACACTCAGCATAAACAAGGTACGACGCGTATCCCATCCCGGAATACAGCACCGTCCACGCAGGTCCGAACACCCAAGCAGGTGGGGTCCAAGTAGGTTTCTTGATAGTCTGGTACCAAGCCCTACCGTCAGGCCTTTTTACTTGGCCTCTCATTGTGAACGCGCTCACCCATCCGCCCATGTTGGGCGCCAGAATAGCTCCTAGGATACCCCAGTTCACCATTTTGTCTGGAATGTTAGATGTCTTTGAGTATTTATTTAAATTTTTTAATAATTCATGGTTAATAAAGAATTACTAAGGTACCTAACTATGGCAGTAAATAGGTTATTCTTCCGTGTTATAGAGACATTGCCCAAATGGTATTGTGATTGTGAGGAACAATTTATACTTGGACTGATCGAGAGTAATGAATTCGATATTCGGAAGGGGTGGGTGTAGCTATTACTAGCTATACAGAGTGAGTCAAAGCAAAGCAAAGCATGAACAAGTACCTATTCATTTACAGCGTTAAGAGACTTTGTGTGGTCGGTATTCCGTTATGTTTATTAATTGAGTTTACGGTTATTTATTCTCATGGCATATTACCAATTCCCGTGGGTCTGCTTCCACTTAGCTTGGAAGAACTGGGAGGTGGAACGTGATGAAAATAATATTTGCGTTCCGTTTATGGCGAGTTCATGGTGTCTTACAACTTTCACATTTTGTTAGAAAATATGTACAAAAGCATAAATTAGATAAATAAACTAAGATTGTTAGTGAACTTTTAAATAACAGCTGAATTTGCGATGGCAAAAAAACAACAAATAACAGATACTTTCATCAATCTAGGTGACCGCAATTCATCTTAAAACGGAACGATGCAGTCATCTGACAATAAGTGACATAACGTCACTCAATTATTATCCTACAAAAATAAAAATACCAAAAAGGCCATGAATTTCTAACAAGATTGCATCCTTTACAAATTGCTAGTGTAGTATTTGTTCCGGGAAGCTGATTTCACAATAGAAATTTTATATTCATCTCAGTTCACATTTACAACGTTTTGTACAACTATCGACAAGATTTCTTAAGCTTAAATTAATATTAGGTGAGTATTTTTTATCAATACAAAATTTTCTTACCTTTCTAGAAGTCGACCGGTTTTTGTAATGTAAATAAATTGCGTAATGTATGCCGTGTCTCACTCACGAATAACTTAACTGTGTACTAAAATTTTGCCTCAATCATCGTTGATAATAGCATATATTACGTCACACATAATTAAGAGTCGAAGTGTTACTGGTGGTAAGTATTTTTATTCGTATATGTAATCTAATCGTGGACTTTAATCGATACTTGGGGACCGGCCGTAAATTACTATCATTTATTTGAACACATTCCGGCCGGCTTACCACATAAGTGCCGTAATATTTATCTTAAGTGTGTGTCGAAATATTTTGGAACCATGAGCCTGTTGGAAAACGAACATTTTGAAAGGTATGATAAGTTTAGCAATGGTATTTTGATAAGGAATTGCAAAAGATTCGTAAAATTGTGTGCAGTCTGTAGTGGCCACTTGAATGTATTATGTAAATGAAGGTATTGAAGTTACAGAAAATTCTGGAGCTATAGCTGGAAAATCTAAATTAATCTTATTTGTAAATGAAAGGAAATGTCTGATATGTGTTTATAATGGTTCTAAGAATTTTCCACATTTAGTAAATGTACTATTTCTTGTCTTACTGTTCTGACAGAACCACTTCAAACACATGGATAAAACCTATTCCAATTTATTCCTAAAGTACCTATAGTTGATGATTATTCCGAACATAGTTCAGATATGTTCAATAATTTTTCTGTGAAAATATGACAAGCAAAAAAATAGACAATTTGTAGCAAAAGATTTCTTTATTTTAAAATATGAATAGAATAATCTAGAAGTTACTATTTGGTAATATTAGGTATTAAATAAAACAAAGTCTTTGTTTACGACAAAACCAAACCACTTCTTATCTCTTAATCACTACAAAAGAAACTGATTGAATTGTTAATCCATGCAGACATATCACAGGTTCTTCTGAAACAAAATTTAAAAAACATATAAGTCATAAAAAATCACATAACAGAAAATTTAATAAACAGACAATTCATCATAATCATCATCACCCTTTTTATCGTCCCACTGCTGGGCACAGGCCTCCTCTCACACAGAGAAGGATTGAGGGTTAATCACCACGCTTGCTCCATGTGGGTTGGTCATTTCAGACTATATAATCCAGGTTCACTCTAGTTTGCCTTCACCTTAATCAGCTGTTGTTGTCTAAGGTATAACACAACAAGAATAGACAATAATCAAGGTAAAATATTTATCAATTCATTATTCCGATATGCAATTCCAGATTCCACACTTTCATGATGGCGAACTGGTCAGCAATGGGTTCCATAATCCTGCCCAACGTTGGTGGATGGGCTAACGGTTTATACTTTGCCGGTCAAATCCGCAAGGGTGAAGACAAAGCTTGGTACGATGAGCTGAAGAAACCATCGTGGAACCCCCCCAAGTGGGTGTTTGGACCTGCATGGACGGTTTTGTACAGCAGCATGGGTTACGCTTCGTATTTAGTTTATGAAGAAGTTGGAGGATTCCAAGGTGAGTTATATTTGACGCAGTGGACGCTATTATTATATTTGTTATTTTTGGGTCTTACCTATTAGTTAACTATAGAAGACAAAACCTATAGTAGAGCTGGGCTGTATTTTATCCCCTATTCTGTTGATTGGATAAGGCAATAACTTTATACTGTACCCATTTACTTTTGTAATAATATTTGCTCATAAGTACTACTTCTTACTACTTTGATTTGATTGTCCTCCTCTGCAAGACATAACAAGAAATATTTGACTGAAAGTAATGTTGTAGTTAGATTTATATTTATCTCTGATATTAATAGTAATTCTGAAGTTTACTACAAAGTAATAAAATCAATAAATAAGGAAAAGATGCAAAGATTATCATTTATGTATGTGTAAACATATAAACAAGCAATCTACCTTAACGGAACCAGCCTTACATAATCAAGATAATACAATTTCTGCATATCTCACCTGTTATTGTGATGTGATAAGATTATCTTTGTAAAGTGAGTAAGATATTGCTTGTAAGAACTGAAAGGCTGAACTCTCTATGTATAGACTTGTATGAACTATGTGCATCAAACATAGTCCCCACAGAAATACAAAATTAGATGAAAAAATATTACCTTTATTTAATTAATTTTTCCTGATTTAAACTTGAAAACATGCAAAGAAGCAATAAAAGTCAAAGTTATACAAAATTTAACCGACTTCCCAGAAGGAAGGGGGTTCTCAATTCTCTTTAATCTATCTATACATATAATAAATCTGTAGAAAAGTAATTTTTGTACATTGAAGAAATTGACAAAAAAAATAGCCAGCGTGTTAAAGGATAACTAACAGAACCCATTTCCATCATTTTTGTCATTTTTGTCTGTTTGTCTGTTTGTCTGTTTATCTGTTTATCTGTTTGTTCGTTCGGGATTCACGTAAAATCTACGGAATCAATGCAAACAATGCTTATATACAAACATTCTACGTAACTTGGGGTATTACTTAGATTTTGTTTCATCGAAATCGATTCACTCTATCAAAAGATATGATTAATTTTGTGAATTCAAGATGTAAAATATTACGACACGCAATCTGTTTGTCAAAACTGTACATTTGAATGTTGTACGGTTGTACTTATATTAGTTGATCGGCCTATTATTAACCTTTACACAGAAAATCACACCTTCATAACTTCGGAAGAAAAAAAAAAAAATGAAAATTTTGTTTAGCCAAGGTTAAAGTAGCTCCATCTGTGGTAATCTGTGTTAAATAAAATACATAAAATTTGTCAAAGGAGCGAGGTGGTAAATGACAAAAAATTACCATACATTCTTAATAGAGGATTATTATTTCAACAGATGGAGTTATGTATTTTCCGTAATTCACCATATTTTAACACGTAGTGTAATTTTTTCGATAGACATTTCAATAGTGTTTGTCAGTTTGCCGTGCCACATCAAAATCCAATTATAATTATTACCTTGATGAAAGGAAAATTAATAGTTCTCAGCCAAATTTAAAACGGTGCTATCTAAATTATGTTTTGAACATTATGTCAAAAATGATGACTTTAGTATAACAATTAATTATAATTTAAAGTTACAGATGGAGTTCATATCAGGATTTTTTCATAAACATAGTTTAGCTTATCTTCCACTAATGTGGTGGCCTTAAAACAAATTACTTTGAGTGAGTAGTATTAAGTAGACCTTAATTATTTTTTCTGATGCAAAATATGTAAACTTAATCCTAGAAGAAAGGAGGATCTGTCCCTCGCAAGCGCTGCTAAGCGTGAGGTAGGTGGGTAATGTAGGATTCTGTAGCTTTAAGAACAAGCCCAGATACAAAGTGCAGATAAGAAATGGGAGCTTTCTCGATTTAATACCATACACACGTAAAATGCTTTATGCGTCTGAAAACGTACAAATTGCGCGTCGCATACCAGAGACATGCTTACTTTCAACTTCTGATCGCAAATACACTGGTCACGATTACGAACAGTCTCAGTAAGACCCGAGCCAAGTCTAAAAAAACACCTTTTATATAAAACTACGTTTGATGTCATTCAATCACAAAGACAGAATTTTTTGCTGTTGCAAATCCTATCCACCTGTATCCTATCCTAATCCAGCATGCATTGCAGGTGTGCATTGCACAAAAACCAATGGTATCCTATTCGAGAAGTCAAAAGAGTCGACCTGCCAACGTCAGCTTCTGCGCTAAGCAAGTGTTCTTAATAGTACCATCAGAATTACATTCATCGTTGAATGAGGTGAATAAATTTTCAGAAACCACAATAACAGTAGGAGCCAAAGCATATGATCGCTTCATAGAGCTCTGATTGGCCCCAGGTGACCAAGTCAGGTCTGATTTGTTCGTTCATCAGATCTTTGAAAGTGTTTCGGTGGATACTTACTGTCGTCCTGTGTGACACAAAATATGGTATATAAACGTCCTCCGCAAGAGCGAAATTTTCCCGGTGTGCGGTAGTGACGCACAGTATACAACACTTATGTTTCTTTCGATTTGTTGGCTCCACCAAGAAATGACAAATTGCAAGCGTACATTTTGAAAATCTTGGCAAAACTGCAGGTTTCAAGTACGAACACATGAAGTGGACTCTCACAGATACGTACATTTAGCCTATTCGTGAACTCATGCAAACATTTCGGTGGAGTCCCGGCTTAGGCCTCCCCCACATTAGGCTTGCGCGATCCTCGGGCGTGTGAGTAGCGCGGGCGCCGTGCGTGCGTCGCGAGCGCGTTGCGTGAGCGTCGCGTTTTGCTGCCCTGCGGCATTTACCTACAGCGCGCTCGCGGCGCGCACGCGCCGCTCTCCTTGACGTTTAACTGCTAAGGCGTTTAGCGGGCGGCGG
The DNA here is from genome assembly GCF_030705265.1 of Helicoverpa armigera. Lineage (NCBI taxonomy): Eukaryota > Metazoa > Arthropoda > Insecta > Lepidoptera > Noctuidae > Helicoverpa > Helicoverpa armigera. The sequence continues at coordinate 9,771,438 of NC_087140.1, read as the reverse complement.
GGATAGCGGGCGAATAGGGGTAAGAACGCAACTCGAGCGCCGCGAGCGCGTCGCTTGCACTCTTCACACATGCCGCAGGGCAACAAAACGCGACGTTCATGCAGCGTGCTCGCGACGCCCGCGCTACTCACACGCCCGAGGATCGCGCACGCCTAAGGTGGGGTCAGCCTTACCATAGTGAGTAAGTGCACAGTAAATCCCCGTCATACAACTGTTTCTCCCCAGTAGTGAAACTATCCTACCCTATGCGCCTGCTGATGATGATGACTCATTTTATCATCCATCCAGCTATTCCCCAACTATGTTGGTGTTGCCTTCCAGTCACCGAATCTATTTGAGTACCAATATCTTGCTTGGAGCGACTACCTATCTTCAATCCAGTCTCACTACACAAGACGATATCCATGGTGAAACTGACAGTTTTTCTGGCTTCTGATTAGTCGCAGCAGCTGCACAAAATGTACAAATGACAGCTTTGTCAGACTCAAAGCATATAGACATAGATTATAACTGTTTCCTGTGAAAATTACTTACGCACCATACGTAATAATTTTCCAAATTGGCTGACTAGATCCAGAGATATTCACAACGTCACAAACTTTACTTCTTTTGTTTAGATTAATGGTCACATCCACAACACAACCTTGATCAATGAATCTATGCGACTGCTAAGTGCTAATCCTAATTATACTGTCACGTGAAAGAATGCACCTACGGGATAAGTAGTATTTTGACTATTCTATATTGCCTACGCAGACGAAGTTGCGGGCAACAGCTAGTACTTAATAATTCAATAAATAGGAAACGTTGTTTTGTTTCTGTGTTTGCTGGCTCGAAAACTATTGATCCAACTTGAGAAAAAAGTCCACTCTAGGAAAGCTACACTATCCCAGAGTACCAAAGGCTATATTTTATCCGAGCACGGGACCTGAGTGAAATAGCGGGGAAACAGCTAGTTATAAATATGACGCCATCAAGTTTACGGAAAATCTTTCGTGCCCACAGTTTGAGTGAATTGGTAGATGTTAATTAGTCTTCAATAGTTCAGTGGCTCTTTGTACAGCCTTTATAAAATGTTAATCATGCGATAAATAAAGTTTTCCTCATTATTACATCAGAACTTCATTACGTTTTTTCAAATCACATCTTTAAGATTACATCATTTGCTTAAATGTGTCAAGTCAGTTCTTAGTTACTTCGTCATGATGACTAAAAGAATACACAGAAAATCGAACCATATTTTTTTATTTTTGGTAAAGATAACAATTTTACCTAAACTTACCAATTAAAGCAGATTTTATTAACTTACCTATATAATCACAGTATTTTTGGGATACCTATGCTACCTCAAAAATATATGGTTCCACGTGTCTTATCCAGAAACTCATAAGATCCCAATACAGTATTTCTAACTAAAGTCCAATATTAAGATCTTTCTTAATCGTAATAGGCTTGCAAAGGAATTCCTAGTTCACGCTGAAATCGCTTTTTGGGTTTTGGAAACGTCTACAAATCAGCAGTCTTTCCAATTCCACGTCAGAGGCCGACAGGCAGTTTTGAGATGCTCTTGCAATGCTTATTAGGTCATTACCTAACCCTGCAGGTCACTTGAAAAAGTTCCTTAATACATAAAACCTTTTTTGTTCCTTTCAGATGAAGCAGTTTTGCCCCTGACTCTGTACGGAGGTCAGTTGCTGCTCAACTGGGCGTGGACACCCATCTTCTTTGGCTTGAAGGACTTCAAATTGGTTTGTATATTCATGTTATCATCATCACCATCTCAGCCATAGGACGTCCACTGCTGAACATAGGTCTCCCCCTTAGATCTCCATAGATACCTGTTGGAGGCGACCTGCATCCAGCGTCATATATATTCATGTTATACTCAAAACTATTTTTTACTTGTAGAAAATAGTTAAATAGGTATATTGAGGTTACAGCTTAGCTTTTCCTCAAAGTCGTAGTTTTAGTTAAAGGTATTAATAGAACAGTACAATTGTCTGAGTTTCCAAGAATTGTTTGTTAACAATGGCCCAATTATGCAGTTTTTGCTAAAAAATCACATAGGCCTTTAACAAACTTCCCAGCGTAGGTAATGGGTGGAAAGAAGAAGCGGTGACGCATATGTCACCGGAAAATAACGAGACTCTTAAGTTGATCAATTTTCTGGGTAGTTGATCAACTCTCAGATAATAATAAACGTTAGTTGAAATATACTATTTAACGTAGGTATGCATATTAGTAAGTGGACAAAAAGAAGTTTCTTTCTAATAATCTTTAATATTATTTCCAGGCCTTCATCGAGATCTCAGTACTCTCCGGAGCGGCCCTCGCGACCACACTTTCCTTCTTCCCCGTGAACCGCACGGCCGGGCTTCTCATGCTGCCGTACCTCGCGTGGCTGGGGTACGCCAGCTCGCTGTCTTACTACATCTGGAAGAACAACCCCAAGGTTGAGGTCCGGGAAATCAAGGATGAGAAGAGTCAGTGAAGGTTTGTAGCTTTGTTAAAATAATAAATTTTAAAATGTGAAATTATTTATTATATAGAAAGGATATACAGATATCAGATATGTAGGATGACTGGTAATTATTGACCAACACTAACACATACTCATGATTACTAACAACTTTTTTTGTCAATTAATAATAATTACCAGTCATCCTACATAAGTTAAAATATAAAAAAGTGCAGTTATCTATTCCAAAATTATCTTCCTGTGGAGGAAAATGGCCAAGACTCCATCTTTACCTACTATTTATAAAAAATATCATCATCTGGTTTCCCAAGCTAAGTTGGCATTGGATTCCAGTCTCACCAGTTGCAGCGAGTACAAGTGTTTTGCATGGAGCGACTGTCTATCTGACCTCCTCAACTCAATTACACTGGCAACTTGATACGACTTTGTGAAACTGGTCCTCTTAACTTGTAATTGTTTTTACTATTAAATAAGTGAAAGCAGTTACTAAGAAAAGATTTGGATAAATCCGGTTGCATTGCAGGCAAAATTGCTGCAAACAGTCAGTTTTCAATAAGGAAACTGTGTTAATTAATGTTGACTTCTGTTAATCTCATCTTTACATATTATAAAATAACTTGTAATCTTTCTTTTACAGATAACAATCACCAATAAAAAGCGCTTATAACTTAACTATTTTCTTAAGTCAACGATCAAGAACGTGTTCTTAGTTTTAGACGCATATTTCACGCGACAAGTGCAATTTCTATCAATTTATTTTAAGTAATAATAATAATAACTAGGTGATAGCTTGCTATTGGTAAGGTTTTGGACTGTTAAGACAGTAAATTGGGTCAAAATAACATAAAGAGCATATGAAGCCCCTGAATTGTGGCCTAACCATATAGGACCGTTTAAACTGACGGGTTGTAATGCGGCCTAGGTGGTTATAATGCGGCCTAGGTGGTTATAATGCGGCTTAGGTGGTTATAATGCAGCCTAGCTGGTTACAATAAGGCCTGGCTGGGTCTAGTCAACATTTATAACGGCCCATTCAAACATTTTCCAACACTCGTAATCAAATTGCATTTATATCGCACAAATTAACTAACAACTGTTATTTATTTGGCCCTAATTCACTGTCTTATAGCTAAAATGAAATGTTGTTCATCACAATAAATACAGCACAACTTTGTGAACAAAATCGTTGTCTAAATATCGTCAGTATTTAAGCCGCATTTAATGTCAATATTCAACAATGTCTTAGAAATGGTATGTATTGCTTCTAACCCTTTGATGTTGTGAAAACTTATATATTTTATGTAAAACACCATGGGCCATATGTCCCGGCTGTCATTGAACATCTTTGGCAGTCGTTACGGGTAGTCAGAAGCCAGTAAGTCTGACACCAGTCTAACCAAGGGGTATTGGGTTGCCCGGGTAACTTGGTTGAGGAGGTCAGACAGGCAGTCGCTTCTTGTAAAGCACTGGTACCCAGCTGTATCCGGTTAGACTGGAAGCCGACCCCGACATAGTTGGGAAAAAGGCTCGGAGGACCATGAGCCATATGCCACGATGCTAAAGACACAAAGCTTCCTTATGTCGACAGACTAAAAGTACAGTACAGTACCTCGACCTACCTCAAGCTGTCAAATTTCTTCAATAGATATTCAACCTTATCACAATAGTGGAAGGTTATATTTCGATTGGTAAAATTTGACAGTTTGGGGTAGGTTTCTACATTTGATGTTTCACATTTATCAGGCGTCGTATTACACCTAAGGATGTATAATATCAAATATTGTAGATCAGTATTGTTCAATAACCAGAAGTACATTTATTTAAAGCATTTTAAGGTCTAATAGAAATACTATTTATTTTGTGGGTCACCTACGAAAAGCATTTTTTTTTTATTTTTTCCAGTGAAAAATCAATTAATTATTACGTTTTTTGGTCATTGGTCATAAATAAAGCAATTTAATGTTCGTGATTATAAGAATACCCGCAAAATAAATAGTATTTCCATTAATGTACCGTTTAATATTTTTTTCAATAACAAAGTTGTTTTTATTTATCCCTAATATGTATAGATTTAAGTAAAAAGTGTCCTTCGAAGCACAATTATATATTTATATACTTTTTATGTAAGCATTCCTGCCTTGCATTTAATTTCATATTTTTTTAAACCAAATTTAAACTAGTAGATAATCGACAAGATACTTGTAAACTGTTAATTTTTGAGTATTTATTGTTTAGAGTTATTTGAGTATCAATAAATTACTGAAATAACAGTGGTTTGTTTTTAATTTATTACTCAAGAAAACCTAAAAGTTAGTTCTCACTAGGTGGGTAAAAATAGGTCTTTAATGACATACTTTTTCGTTGAGTATCGCTCGAGTCCCGGGAGAGTTTTTTCCCGATCCCGGACAAAATAAAGCCTATGTTAGTTGAAGATATTCTAGCTACGCAACAGTGACAGTATTTTTCAAACGGTAATTTCAGAGCCAAGGAAAAAAGTATAGATTATCAAAAAGTTAAACAGTCACACACATATACCTAAGCACTCTACTATTTGAAAACACGTTTTTTACGTAACTGGTGAGCCATTACTTTCCAAGATTCATCTACGGCTAACCGTTTTCATAGAAAAAAAAACATAAAACCCCTCAAACTATTATCGGCCATTTAAAACTAATGGCACTATAAATACGGCTTATCTCTTCGAATCTGGTCTTACAGTCGTTGAAATATGGTCTCTTTTTGCACAAAAACTTTTCAGAAGGATTAGCCGGTCAGATTTGTCGATAGATTCGAAACTTTGATTTATTTTGCTCTTACCTACTACTGGGTCGGTATTTTAGTTTAGGTATTTGAGTCTGGGTGGGGGATTCAGGGGCGGATACAGACCTTAAAAATGGTTGTGGACACATCTATTTGGTATGGCATTCACATACATTCTCATTCATTAAATTATGTACCTCCGTACCTTATCTTATGTACTAACTTCCGCATTTAGGTAATGCCTCTATGTAGGCACTCCCTTATTTATTACTCCTATATAATTCTTATGTATTATCTGAACAGGCTTTGGGATACTTCCTTTCCATAGCTGGGCACCGTTACTAAAATTGTTAACTTCGTTAATCGTTAATCCGCTACAAAAAAAGTTAGCTTCGTTAAACGTTAAAGCGTTACATTTCGGAAGAATTAACGCAAGTTAAAGTTAATCGTTAATCCGTTAACTACGTGTAAAATTGCATTTTTATATCGTTACGTTAGTGAACTTATAAAACCTGTTGGTTGGTTTAGGTTCTGGAAGTTATCAGGATAGGAACAAAACAAAATACTTGTATAATAATTCAAATAAATGTGTAATTTAATCGTTGGACATAAGGTGCATATTCCCCTTCATAAACATTAGCAAGTTGAAGTTCTCGTCTGAAAGCGAGGCTCATTTTGGTGTTAAAAAACCCGTGGAAAACAGACGTTCTACTGCAGTGCTTGAGGGTATAGCAGTATTGTATTTAATAAATAGATTTATAAATATCTGTTCTCCAAGGAATTCGGTGCTCCAATACTCTTGACATTGAAAGAGCAATTGAGCTGAATCGTGGGTCAAAGGTGTTCGTACAATCTTTTGGAAGAAGGCACCATACACCACATCCACACAGTGCGGCAGATTATACAAAAGACCGAGGAGTATAATCAGCCCCTGTGTCTAGCATTTGTGGACTATGAGAAGGCCTTTTGACTCGGTTGAAATCTGGTGTTTCACTCGCTGCCACGCGCCGCGCTCGCAGCGCACGGCACTTGTCTGAACCTGATTTTCGCGCCTCGTCCCGCGAAGCCGTGCGGTAAATAGTAGGCATTGGATTAACGATTAACGGACTTCTGCATAATTAACGGAAGTTAACATGTCCGTTAACATTTTTTAAAGTTAACTTAAAAGTTAATCCGCTAATCAAAATGTTAACTTCGTTAATTAACGATTAACGGATTAACGAGTTAATGCCCAGCTATGTTCCTTTCCCATCCTTTTCCCTCCCTATTCTACATAATCATAATGCTACTGCTCCACCTGCGTCTTAACGCGTTAAATTTTGGCATTACGCAGATGTGGCCAACGTTTTAATGTCAATTTATACTAATGGCAATATTAATAGCATTAAACGTTAAGCGATAACTCGGGTGTCGGTTTTTTGGACACATCAAAGGGTTTTTGTGCGTAGCTTAGAGCGCTAAGTGATGTTGGCTACATTAATGCCATCTCATTGCACGCATGCAAGGACGAGTGTAGATACTTTGTTAAAGTTGTAACTGCATTTTACGAGCACGATAATGGAATGGTCAAATGAGAAAGCTTTAGTTTTTAGAATTATTTTGTGTGTCTGAGTTTAACCTCTTTAATGTGTGTTAACGCGTTACTTCATGAGGGATTAACTCTTTGCGCAAGTGTAGCCAACACGCATTTTTAATGCAATAAGTAACGCGTAGTTGGCCATTGACATTAACGTTAACGCTAACGCAGGTGGAGCAGGAGCATAAAGCACCGAACGCAACCATAACTGCGCAACGAACGCCATCTATGGAACTCATAGACAAAACTCCAGTTTCAAACTCAGCAATGGCCGGCCGGCATCGATAACTGCGCGCGCGGTGTAAAAAATCAAGTTAAACCTGTGAATACGACTAAAAGTGCTCTGGTGTTGTGATCCCTGTGTTCCTGGCATCCTGTAAGTACTTGATCTTTCATTCATTGAATCTCACAGCCTGTTTCTAGCAAAATACCTAAATCAAGGCGTCCCCGGCTGGACGCCAAACTCAATCATATTTGTGGTCCATTTCGAGCGCGAATGCCTGTAGATTACAGTTTATTCAAGCATTCTCAGGTTCAATTTCTATCGAAAACTCTGAGATTATCTAGATTTTTCAATTTTAAAAGTATTACCAACTAAATATTGTTAGTCATACTCGCCGTGAGTAACCTATGCGGATTCACAGGTCATCTTCATTTAGTCGGGTTATATTACAACAATTTTCGTAACTATTTACAAAGTAAACTGTTTACTATCTTATTATATGAATATAACTTATCACAATTAAAACTATTTCACCTAAACGTATTGATTTACACCTAATACAATCTCAACTTAGGTTCGCATTTCATACGTGATTTCTTAATACCTACATACCTACTTTACGAAACAAAAACAAAACGGAGGAGGGCAAACTAAAACTTCTTCAATCTCAACGCGAATATGTCTATCGTGATATTATTCCTTTATGACTTGATACTGATATCAATAGCTATGATTCAAGATCATTCAAAGGTATCGTCGTTCAAGGCGAGATATTCTCGGATACATTCAATTCGCGAAGAATTTGTTTCGTTATGTAGTAAAATACAAGCATTGGAGTTAGCTATAAAACCTGATGCGCAAGTGTCCCAAAAATCTTTGAGTTCGTTTGATGATTTGTACAATGCCGTAATCAGTGCAGCGGCTAACTTGCCTACCTACTACCGAGAAGAGCGGCAACGTCGACGGAACGTCCTTGCATACGTCATCGGTTCTAGACCGAGCGGAAGTAAAATCTAACTCGGGACGTAACGCGCGGCTACCTAAACTTGAGTTGCCTAAATTCGATAGCAAAATAAACCTGGCAAACATTTTATGATATTTACAAAAGTTTAATTCACGATAATAACTCGATTTCGGAAATAGAAAAATTACATTATTTAGCGTCTTGTTTACAAGGCCCCGCTTTGTCTATTGTCAAAGGAGTTCCGATGACCGCCGATAATTACGAAGTCGTTTTTAATAGTTTAATCGAAGGTTATCAAAACAAGCGTCTTATAGCTTTATCATATCTTGATAAATTTTTCAACCTGCCACCTGTAAAACAGGGTAACTTCCAAGATCTGCAAAAGTTAACAGCCGAGGCTTATGAGGCTTACCATGCTCTCCAATCAATGAAAATCGAAAACTTGGGTGATTTTGTTTTGTTTTATTTAACATCGCGGTCGCTCGATCCGGACACGCGCATTCGATTCGAAACTCAAACAAACATTTCGCAAATTACCTTTTGTGAATTGTTAAAGTTTCTTCAAGATTATGTTAAAATCTTAGAAACCAATCAGCTATCTTCTAAATCTACAAATAATAATAATTCTAGTACCCCGCGTAAACTCGCGTATACAAAATTTCCGATCGGACCCGCACCGCGCGGGCAAAAACGCTTATCTTATCTCGCTAAATCTAACTCACTTGCAAATGTGGCTTGTGCTTATTGCAATAATGGGCACTCAATTTATCATTGCCCTACCTTTCAATCTTTAGACTCTCGTGCTAGACTCGCATTAATAAAAACCGACTTCCAAAAACACTAAAAAGTAAAAAAAAAACGAATTTTAGGTGCATCGGCCTAGAAGTCGGTGTCTAATGGATGTTACTAAGTTAATTTTGCCACCGACTTCTAGGCCGATGCACCTAAAATTCGTTTTTTTTTTTACTTTTTAGTGTTTTTGGAAGTCGGTTTAATTTTTTTGTAAAAAAGTTTTTTATTTACAACTTTTCAGTGATACGAATAGTTGTCACTATCCATATATGTGGAAAGTTCTCATCAATACAAAGAATATAAGGCCAAAAACGAGGTATTTTACATATTCAGTTGTCGAATTCCCTCGACCTTCTCTGGTCTCCATCTTCAGGTCAGCTCCAAACCTGCACTGTTGCAAAGGTCTCGTCAATACAAATAATATAAGCCCAAACACGAGGTAGTTTACATATTCAGTTGTCGAGTTCCCTCGATCCTCTCTGGTCTCCATCATCAGGTCAGCTTCAAACCTTCACTGTTGAATAGTGCTTTCAGGCATGCACCTGAATGTCAAGTTTTTACCCTAAGTATGCCTACAACTTCCGAAGGTTGCCTTCGATTTCTCAGGGTTTCCATCATCAGATCCTGACCTGATGACGATGGGACCAAATGACAAGCATACCCTTTCAAATAAAAAAAGAATTTTTGAAATCGGTCCAGGCGTCTTTGAGAAATCGAGTAACAAACATAAAAAAAAAAAATACAGCCGAATTGAGAACCTCCTCCTTTTTTTGAAGTCGGTTGAAAACTAAAAATAATATGTGTACAACAGTGGCGTAGCTTGCCTTGTCGGGGCCCCGTATAAAAAATTGTTTGGAGGCCCTTATATGGCACTTTTTTTATAACCTCTTCCCTTTTCTGTTAACTTTTTCTTTTCTCAGCGCCACTGGGATAATCTATTTTCCTTTCACTCATTTAATGCACATTTATATAAAGCGCGTAAATAAACAGTGCACTGCACTCCGTGCGGTGGCGGCGTAGCATCGGGTGGCACCCGCGGCGGACTAACTATTGAGCACCCAATAATCATGGATTAAAATTGTAAATAAAAGTACTTAAAAATCGTGTAGAAATCATTCGTGGTGGTTTTTGCTAGGTTTAATTTAACGTAAAGAAACCGGAAACGGGTCATTGCAAACTTATAAAGAGCTATTTTTGAAATTTGGGATATAAAAAACCCAAACATGTTTTATAAAAACCGGCCAAGTGCGAGTCGGACTCGCGCATGAAGGGTTCCGTAGGTACCATTATTTATAAAACGGACAAAAAAATCATGCTTGTTGTATGGGAGCCCCCCAAAATATTTATTTAATTCTAGTTTTCAGTATTTTTTGTTATAGCGGCAACAGAAATACATCATCTGTGAAAATATCAGCTCTCTAACTATACCCTAAAAATCAGTGTAAAATTTTAAAGTTTTGAGAAAAAAATAATTTAATAAAATATTCCATAAATAGTCCCATGAACGATGTTTTCGTAACAGCGCCTAAACAATCTTTAAAGCATTTTTTTCATATGAAGGTGTGAAAAAAAGAAATTAGAGAGTACCTATGCCATATTATTTTTAACATTTTTATCTTTTTTTGAGATTCGTCACATTGTTATAGGACGTGGGGCAACCTAGGCTTTGCAGATTAGAATGGCACCCTCAGTGACTTGTCCCTTCTGCCCGTGCCATCCTGGTCGTGCAGATATGTGTCGACCGAGATGGCACCCCCCGAGACGTGGTACCAGTGGCGGACCGCCCTCTATAAGGGGGGGCCTTATGCTGCTACTAACTCCGTGGTTTAATATCCAATGTAAAGTACAACAACGTACACGTAAATCGCGATATCGATGAAGGATTCCCCGCTGAGTTGAAGATGAAGTAAGTAAAACGGGGAAGTCCCGCAGCCCGCCATAACGATGTAGAGTGTTGTTAACTTTTGAACGCACGCTTAAGGCGGGAAAAAAAAAGAATTGCTTTTCAGAATTTTGATATTTGTAAAATAAAATAAATAAGGAAGTTTTTATTTTTTGTTCTTACACACTTTTGGGGCCCCCGTGGCCCGGGGGCCCCGTATAATTGATACGGCAGATACGGCGGTAGCTACGCCCCTGGTGTACAAACTGTTTACGTACAAATCACGTCATAGAAAAATGCTTATCAAAAATGACTTGTACGGTGTGTGGTTTACGTCATCATACCCTGCTGCATATAGACCTAGCGCCATCCACCAGCGCTGAAGCGAACGTTACAGCTCATTCTCACGCTGCAATTCCCAATCGCGACATGGTTTTACTAGGAACCTGTCAGGTGCGCGCGCTCAACACCGCCGCCGGCACTCAATGTACCGTGCGCGCACTCGTTGACAGTGGGGCGCAGGATTGTTTTATTACTTCTGCATGCGCAAAAACACTTGGGTTGAAACTCCGCCGGTGTAATCTTACCATAGCCGGACTAGGACAAAACTCAGTTACACACGTAAAGGGGGTGACAGACTGCACTATACTACCTGTACATGGTGATGCTCCGCACTTTAATATCAAACCAGTCGTATTAGATAACATCACAGCTCTAATACCTAGCGTTAAAGTACCATCAGTCGTTCGAGAACGCTCCAAACATCTCGTGTTAGCTGATCGCGACTATGATGTTCCCGCCAAAATTGATTTATTAATAGGTGCGGAGCTATTCCACGATATTTATGACGGCCAACGTATCAATCTGGGGCCCGGTTTACCTACCGCTCTGCATAGCGTTTTCGGGTGGATTTTGACAGGGGCAGTCAATTCTAATTCTGTACCCTTGAACACAGCGTGCTCCTTAGTGGCCACCACATTTAAATTAGAGGAACAAATTCAAAAATTTTGGGAAGTGGAGGAACCACCACGCGCTGTTATCACCGTACCCGAGAATGATACCTGCGAACGCATGTACACAGATCTAACCTATCGCGAACCTAACGGCCGATATGTCGTACCTATCCTTTTAAAGGAAGGCGATCAGTCATTGGGTGAATCATACAATAATACACTCTCGCGTTTTACTAATCTTGAAATGAAACTTAATCGTCAGACTGAACTTAAATCCGATTACCTATGTAAACTTTATGCGCGAGTACGAGAATTTAAATCATATGTGATGATGATGATGATGTCCTCCTAGCCGATTATCGGCTACGGCGGCTGTTCTCATTTAAGGAGATCAGCCAATTGCGCAGGACATATTATAGTGCACAAGCATTTGCGCAGACGCAGGTGCACTCCCTATTCCTTCACTCTCATAATCCGATGGGACGGCAATCCGACACGACCGGAGAGAGATCAGGCGCAGGACCGACATTTACGTGCTCTCCGATGCACGGGTGTATCAATCACCAACTTCCAGGCTCCGGGCTGCTTTGTGAAAGTCTTCTAAAACCCACAAAGCGATTTCGGCCCGACTCGGGAATCGAACCCGAGACCTCGTGCTCAGCAGCCGCACTTGCGACAGCTAGACCAACGAGGCAGTAAATCATATGTATCCTGCACCTGACCCTGCAGTACCTATTCTCAATCGTTATCTCATCCCTCACAGTTGCGTCGTTCGCCCAGAGAGCACGACCACTAAATTGAGAGTAGTATTCGATGCTAGCTCTAAAACTACTAACGGTCTTTCTTTAAATGACGTTGTTTATATGGCCCAAAGCTTCAAGTAGATATTGTAGACATCATAACTGGCCTCAGATTACACACAGTAGTTTTAACGTGTGACATATCCAAAACGTATAGAGGGATCTTAATAAGACCGGAGGACCGGAATTATCAACACATACTTTGGCAAGAATCTCCCAGTGATCCAGTAAAAGAGTACGAACTCGCGACTGTCACCTACGGAGTTAGTAGTTCACCTTATCTGGCCATCCGCACTCTCCACCAATTAGCTGTCGATCATGGCGCCGCGTATCCACGCGCAGCTGAAGCTCTTCTTCATGAGACATATGTCGACGACATAACCAGTGGCGCGCCTTCTGTACGTGAAGCTATAGAACTAAAAAATCAACTTATCGCTTTGCTAGGTTGTGCTCAACTTGAGTTCCGAGAATGGAGTAGTAATTCACAATCTGTTCTTAATACTTTGCCAGAAGATCATTGTCAAAAACCTAAACTTTTTTCTGATGAAAGCGATAAATCAACTTTAAAAATCTTAGGAGTCCAATATGATCCTGTGAGTGACAACTTCAGTTACTCACACTCCCCTATCGAGGACGGTGAATGTACCAAGCGTTCAATCTTATCTAGCATGGCGCGTATTTTCGATCCTCTAGGGTGGCTTACACCTTGTATCCTAAAAGCCAAATTGCTCCTTCAAGATTTGTGGCGTCTTAATCTTTCATGGGACGAACCTGTGCCCAGAGATGTAGCTGTAGAATGGCAAACCTTTATAGCTGATCTCCATAAGTTAAATCTAATACAAATCCCTCGTAGGATTATACCTTCTGAATCTAAAACATTTCAACTCATCGGATTTTGTGATGGATCCACGAAAGCATATGGCTGTTGTGTTTATCTTCGTGTCGTCACCTCTCATGGTGTTCAAGTTTATCTTTTAATTGCTAAGTCCAAAGTTGCACCTCTGAAAGTGTTGACTGTTAACCGTTTAGAGTTGTGCAGTGCTGTATTGCTGATCAAAGTAGTAAATCGCATTCACTCCTTGCTTAGTTCTAAAATCATCTTAAATAAATCTATCTTGTTTACAGACAGCTCGACTGTATTTTCGTGGTTGAATACTGAGCCACACAAACTTAAGACCTTCGTTGCGCACAGAGTGGTCCTGATTAAGGGCAGTCCTGTGCCAACTGAGTGGCACATGTGTCCACCCATGACAACCCAGCCGACGTCTGTAGTCGTGGCTTATCATGCCTATCTCTATCTTCAGCTCAAATTTGGTGGTCTGGTCCTCAGTGGTTGCAGCATGAACCCTTTAACTGGCCTGTATCAGCAGTTGAAGTGTTAGATAACGTGCCAGAACTTAAGCCCTCATCACGCGCGTGTCACACAACTGTGACACCTTTTTTTATCGACGTAAAATCATCAAATGACCCTCCCGTTGTGGGTTAGCAGCGGTGAGGGAGTGTCGAACTCTTACTGACTAAAATCGTCGTGTTCCGTCATAGGCCTTTTATGTACCAGGGCCGCGGTATCTCTTTCGAACAACCCGCAGCCCCGGCAGGCCTGGCCCTGCTGGCCCCGCTGGGTTGCTGACATCTCTTTGAGGAGCGCGTGGAACAACGCGCGCCGTCGACACGGGTCTGTCGTCTAGAAAGACAGAGGGACGATGAGCCACCCGAACTCACCGCCCACAGACCCACGCCTACGGTGGCCGGGAGTCATCTCGCGACACCCGGCGCCCATGGTGTCTACCTGGTCCAGCGCGGCGGCCGGGATGAGAGGTGCGGACTCTCTGGCGTTCCGCCTCCTCCTTCTCGAGCATGACCGCTTCGCAGAAGGAGGCGACGGCATCCCATTCCCTCTCGCCCCGGACCATGGCCTGAACCAGGGCCGGACGCGAGAGGTCGCCGCCGCCCAAAGCCTCGACGAGGACCCGGCGGTGCCCTTCCCATGCGGGGCACACCTGGACTGTGTGGTCCACCGTGTCCTCGGGGCTGTCCGCACAGTGGTGACACCCGGGCGCCTCCTCACGACCGATGCGGTGCAGGTACCTCCCGAAACAACCGTGTCCGGTGAGGACCTGCGTCATGCGGTACGTGAGGGCGCCGTGACTCCTCCCGAGCCACTCCTCAAAGAAGGGACTTACCGCCACGATGGTGGCGTGCCCTGCACTGGGTTGCGACAGTCGCTCCCTCCAGGCCACCATGAGATCGCGCCGGAGCTCCGCCCGCTGCACGACAACTTGCCGCGGCAACGGGGTTTCTCCCCGGCGCTGAGCCTCCTCGCGCCAGTCGTACAGGCGCAAGAAGACCCTCGCCTCCAGATCCCACGGTGGCAGTCCAGCAAGTAGGCTAGCTGCTTCGCGGGAAATCGTGCGGTACCCCCGGATTAGCCTAATGGCTATCACCCTTTGGGGCACGTTCAGGTAGTGTAAAGCCCGCGGCCGTACCGAACGTGCCCATACCGGGGCCCCGTAAAGGGCCATGGACCGCATGACCCCCGCGTAGAGTCTGCGGCAGGGGGCGTTTGGGCCGCCCAGGTTGGGCAGGAGCCGCTTGAATGCAGCACCTGCCTTCTCCAGTTTGGGGCCCAAACGTCGGAAATGCTCGACGAAGTTCCACCGGCCGTCGAGGACGAGTCCCAGGTATTTCATCGCCCTCTCGACGCCGATGGTAACCCCCCCCACCGTGACCTGGGAGCCTGAAGGTGGCGCGTTCCGAAGCCCATGAAAGCACATGGCCTCGGATTTGTGCAAGGCCACCTCCAGGCCCAGCAGCTGGATCCTCTCGATGACTGTCGCAACCCCGCGCGTCATTATGTCGGCCGCCTCCTGGTGCGACCTCCCTTGTGCCAGAACCAGCGTGTCGTCAGCGTAGCAGACCACGCTGACGCCGCTAGGGAGGTCGGCGCGCAGCACCCAGTCGTAGCCGATGTTCCACAAGAGCGGCCCCAGTACCGACCCCTGCGGAACACCGCACGACATCTCTCGCCGGTTCCATTCCCCATTGTGACCGGGGTAAATCACCTGTGACCTGTGACACCTGAAGCTGACTTACTCGATTCCATCATGGAACGCCACTCCTCTCTTTCCCACGTGTAAAGAGTGGTTGCATGGATCTACCGTTTCATCAAAAATGCGAAAGCAAAACGTTCTGACCGTAACTCACTACCTTACCTCACAGCCGCTGAACTAAGTCAATCTCTGGACCATCTAACAAAATATGTTCAACATCAAAGTTTTAATGATGTCATATCTTTGATTGCATCAAATAAACCTTTACCAAAACATTTATCTAAACTCTCTCCTTTTGTGGACACTCGCGGAATCTTGCGAGTGGCGGGACGTCTTAAGCACGCGTCGTTACCTTGTCGCGTCAAACATCCATATCTACTACCTAAAACTTCCCGACTAAGTAATCTTCTTATCGACCACTTTCATACAACTTACCTTCATTGTGGGCCTCGTCTACTCCAATCGTTAATTATGCGTCGATATTGGATACTCGGCGTCAGGAATCTCATCAGATCACGTTTATCAAAATGCGTGATTTGTTTTAAAATCAAACCGATTCCACTTCAACCTTTTCATGGTGATCTTCCACCTTCCCGACTACAACCGGGTCATTGTTTTCAAACAATCGGCATCGACTTCGGAGGTCCGTTTATCATAAAAGAAAGTAGACGCCGTAACGCCAAAACTTACAAAGCATATCTTTGCCTCATAGTATGCCACGCTACCAAGCCAGTTCATCTCGAGATCGTTACCGAGCTCACATCTGAAGCGTTTATAGCGGCCTTGGATCGTTTTGTATCACGCAGAGGACTTTGTCACTCTATAGTCACAGATGGCGGTACTAACTTCGTGGGTGCCAGACGTTATTTATCAGAAGTCAGCGAAATGCTCAACCGCGATAGCAACAGTATTTCCAATCAGCTCGCTTCTCGAGGAATTACGTGGAAGCTCAATCCTCCTTCGGGCCCTCACTTCGGAGGCATATTCGAGAGCGGTATAAAATCTACCAAATACCATCTCAAACGTATAATCGGATCGCAGGTTCTTACCTTTGAAGAATTTTAAACGATCTTAACGAAAGTAGAAGCCATGTTAAACTCTAGACCTTTAGTGGAATTATCTTCCGATCCCGATGAGGTTGTCGCTCTTACAGCTGGCCACTTCCTCATCGGTCGACCTTTTATATCTCTACCTGAACCGGTACAGTCTGAAAATGTTAGTTTACGTACTCGTTGGCAGCTCTTACAGTGCCTATCTCAGAGTTTTTGGCGCACTTGGCAAAGGGACTATTTACATACCTTGCAACAGCGAATAAAATGGTTTAAACATGGCAACCATCAGCCAAAGTTGAATGATCTTGTTTACTTGATCTTGTTGTGATTTACGAACCAAACTTACCTGCTAACGAATGGAGGTTGGGTCGTGTCGTACAGCTCCATCCGGGTAAAGATAACATTACTCGTGTGGTAACAGTTAAAACATCAATAGGCTTACTTACAAGACCTGCTGTCAAAATTTGTCCTCTTCCAATTGAACAAAACAATTTAATAACTACACTACTTTAACTACACAATTTTATTATTACCACAGATTATATAATAGTTACTACGTTTATTACATTATCTTTATTATATTATTAACTTTGTGTTTATTGTTACTCACCTATCTCAAAACTTATACGTATCTATTATCTTATTATTAATCTATTAACTAAAAATCTTACAACGATGACATATGAATCTGCATAGGCCCTCGATCTTAAATCTTAAATTATCAAACCGTATCTTATGAAATCCCTGGGTGATTTCAAGTGGGGGGATATGAACAGGCTTTGGGATACTTCCTTTCCCATCCTTTTCCCTCCCTATTCTACATAATCATAAAGCACCGAACGCAACCATAACTGCGCAACGAACGCCATCTATTGAACTCATAGACAAAACTCCAGTTTCAAACTCAGCAATGGCCGGCCGGCATTGATAACTGCGCGCGCGGTGTAAAAAATCAAGTTAAACCTGTGAATACGACTAAAAGTGCTCTGGTGTTGTGATCCCTGTGTTCCTGGCATCCTGTAAGTACTTGATCTTTCATTCATTGAATCTCACAGCCTGTTTCTAGTAAAATACCTAAATCAAGGCGTCCCCGGCTGGACGCCAAACTCAATCACTATCTCTATGTACCTTACGGACTTATTTAGGTGCTAGGTACTCCTATATAGGTACTCCCATATGTTTGACCCTTCTGTAGTTCCTCTATGTATAACTTTTAGAATGTAAATCCCAATGTACTACTAGTCTACTTCTATGCACTCCACCTGCATACATCCTTATGTAAGTATATCCCACCCAAAACAAAAATGTGAAAGACTGCCAAGTTCGATAATATGGGAATGCTTCGCCTATAAAAGAAGTGAGATCTGAATAAGTACCAAGTTCTATACACATACCTCAGTTAAAATAGTTACTTTTTAATGATGTTACTTGGCAAGTTTTCATACACCTTGTTTTAAACCTACTAAACGCAATGAATCAAGTATTTAATTTTCTATTAAAACTTGCCAAGTAATCATCATTAAAAAGTAACTATTTTTAACTGAGGTATGTGTATGGAACTTGGTACTTATTCAGATCTCACTTCTTTTATAGGCGAAGCATTCCCATATTATCGAACTTGGCAGTCTTTCACATTTTTGTTTTGGGTGGGATTTCATTTATTTTTGTAAGGTTGTTTATTTTATTTTTTTCTTATGATGAAGTTAGTTAAAGAAATGTCTCATTTATACTATCTTTTAGATTTTTTAATATGCACTATGTTTCTTACAAAGAAATGAACTAGATTAACTATGACTAGATTTACCAACTGACTGACATGACATGTTATCATATATGTATTATGTTCGTGGATCAAAGTTACACATTCGTTATTTTCGAAAGTGATTCACACTTGGCCGTTTTCAGATTTTTACTTTACTTTGACTAAATACAAACCTTTGTACCATTCGAAGATATATTATAAATATAGATAAATTTAGTTCGTTTTAGTTCCTTAGGGGTATAAATTGGCTTATTATATTCCTGGTGACTAATAACTTAAAAGTCGACAAATGTTGGCAACAAATAAAATAACTTGCCAGCGATTAAATATTTTCGCGACTATTATAATATGTAAAGTTCAAAATTAAGGGTGTTATAAAAACTAAAAACTGGCAGCTGCGTTTGGGTGGCAAATAAACTATACCAGTCAATTGAAATATTAGGTGAGGAGCTATTTATAATGACTTGGCGACTAATAATGTTAGTTGGGTGGCAAAAATAATATGTTACCAACTATTTCGTGCCGACTAAAAACCCAGTTTCAGGCTTCGCTTTGTGGATAGCGCTAAATATTAAAAGGAGTACAATAAAAAATTGGTAAGTTTTAAGTTAAACGGTTTTATCTTATGTGCACTGAAAACTAGAAAATAAAAAAAAACTGTTACTTACCTATAAACCTACATAGGTGGTCCCGGTCATATTGGACTAAAATAAAAACGTGGGGCCCATTACCTAACTATTGCTGTAATACTTTCTTCTAGAGGTATAATAGGTGTGGATTTCTACTTACTATAATCGTAACTGGAGATTTTGACAATCAATAATCAGCCGTAGCGGCTTCACCAGCGAACGCCGAGCTCATGATCTACCAAAGTATAAAGATATGCTTTGCCATAGGT
Organism: Helicoverpa armigera; assembly: GCF_030705265.1. Classification (NCBI taxonomy): domain Eukaryota; kingdom Metazoa; phylum Arthropoda; class Insecta; order Lepidoptera; family Noctuidae; genus Helicoverpa; species Helicoverpa armigera. Next base: position 9,752,247 of record NC_087140.1, on the reverse strand, counting down.
AGGATTTCAGAGGGCCCCCACGTTTTTATTTTAGTCTAATATGACCGGGACCACCTATGTAGGTTTATAGGTAAGTAACAGTTTTTTTTATTTTCTAGTTTTCAGTGCACATAAGATAAAACCGTTTAACTTAAAAGTTTTTTTACCAATTTTTTATTTTCTAGTTTTTAGTATTTAATGAAAATGCCTACCGAATATTCCTCATTCTATATTTGGGTCAGCAGCGGTGAGGGAGTGCCAGACTCTTACTGACTAAAAACCGTTGTGTTTCGTCGTAGGCCTTTTATGTACCAGGACAATCCCGCAGCCCAGGCAGGCCTTGGCCCTGTTGGGCCCCGCTGGGGTTACTGACAGTATTCTACTTGAGTTGCCCTTTCATTTGATACCCATATTGAGGGGGTTGTGTAAAAAATATGTAATCCGCCATTTTGTACCGGCGGCCATCTTGGATTTACAATGTTATTGATATTAGTATATTGTATTGTCATCGGAATTAAAGGTGTGTACCAAATTTCAGATCAATCTGACAACAGCAAGGTACTTAAATTTGAATTACTAAATTTGACCCAAGAAAGAATAAATAATAAAACAAACAGGGTAAGCTAAATAAAACCGTTTAATAATAATAAAAAAGGAATAAGAGTTAATTATTAATATTGTGTATCATAATTTCATGAAAACGGCGGAAGGTGCGGTGGTATTATCTCACTTGGCGCACTATGAAGATGGTAGAATTAAATTTGGATTCATTTTATTTAGCATATTGCCATTTATAACCTTCAATTAAAAAAAAAACATTGTATTAAAATTTTAAGTTAGTGACGAAAACGAATCGCTGCAAAACCGACTCCACGTAGTCTTATCTGCCCTACCCCTAGAGTGCAATTCAAAACCGCGTAGGCGCGGAGGGGCGAGGCGGCCTGCGAGCTGAGGCGCAGTTAGTTTTAACGCTCGCCGCCGCGGCTGAGGCTGCCAGCAAACCGAAGCTGCGGCGGTGAGCGTGAAAACCATCTGCGACTATAAGCTCGTATGGGACCGCCGGAGCTCCGCAGCGCCGGAGCCGTGACAGAAGTCATGCTTGCTGCATGTTGCATGCTTACTTCCATGCTATTCACCTATAATTTTGAAAATAACAGCCGCAAAATATTTTTTCTTCATGCCATTTTAGACTTTATTTAAAGCTATTAAAAAGACGCACAATATATTTATAATAGGAGCTAGTTTATATTTATTCTTCATCCAAACAATTTTAAATAGAACCTGATTTGTATTATTTATGAATGCCCATTTTCTATTTTATTGTCATCATTAAGTTTTCGCTTAGATATTAATTCAGTTGCCAAAAGAAAAACCTGATGCTAGTTTAAATTAAAACGGACCTCATAACTGATATATTAATATGCTACCTTTTACTTATTATGATACTCCTTTTTAGCTGCCAACCCATTATAAATGGTACCCACTCTATTATTTTTTAAAACCTATATTCGTTTTACTTAGTCGCCGCGTTAAATACATGCCGTATAAATTTACACCGGGTATAAAACACCTTCATTATTTTGAAACCGACTCACACTTGGCCATTTTCAGATTTTTCCCTTTACCTTGACATAAAGACCTACCTCCATGCCAAATTTCAAGTCAATACGACCATTGGAAGTGGTCTAGGTTTTTGATGAGTGAGTCAGTGAATAAGTGAATAAGTGAATAAGTGAATCAGTGTATAGTAAAAATAGCGATTTTCTGACGTCAATATCTCAAGACCTACAATAGGTATATTAATGAAATTTTGTATTTTAGATAAGTGAGGGGGTCTCAACAGATACTAGAAATTTGATATGCGTAAATAAAATAGATTTTGAGTTACAGGGGGGTCGAATTTGGCCCGAAATGGTTCGTGTAATATAACCCACGGCCGGTGTGTCGCCTTTTTTGCTCGAACTTGGCGGACACACTGCCGTGTGTCTAGATTTCTAGTTCCAACGGAAAGCGGGTTAAACCGCTAACTATCGGCAACTAGCAAAACTTCAGAAAACTCATCAGAAATAGGTAACATACTTAGGTATCGCGAAGATGGTAATCTTGTAAGTATGTGAACAATTCTCGGAGACAATGTGACATGACAACTATGTTAGGTGTAAGCGCTAGTATGAACTGCGACGTAACATAGCGGGGCCTACGTGTTGGACATAATTTACTTGATGCTTGGTGCACACTGAAAGATATATTTTGGAGTTAGCAACCACCTTTAGGGCGATGTAAATTATTCGATTTTCGAATATTGTAGGTGCGTTACGCGTAGACGAGTGAACAAACAATTGACAACTACCGATTCGACATGCTGCATTTTCGCGCATAGCTTCGGTTTGGCTACTGTTTACATGCAACAGAATACGCTAGTGTGAAAGCGTCCTTAGCTTGTGACCACGTGATTTATGGATTTGAAAAATCCATAAATATAAAATGTCATTTCTATGTTTTGTTTTTCTACTAGCGTTTGTTATTCTATTCTATATACAAGTACGATATAGAACTTAAAGACGCCTGGGGCTGATTGCTTAAATACCTATGTACGTTACACGTTAATTTTTTTTATAGTGTCTCATGCGAAGGTAATTTTTATGGGTGCCGCTAGGTCATCTTCAAATAACTTTGCATCCCTGAAGTCAGCTACCTAGCTATTTAGCTTTTCACGCGTTTGTTCATATTATTTAGCAAAAATTTTACTTACTTATTACAAAACCTGATGAAACTTTGCACTAGAATAGGCTATAGGTACCTACATCAGAATAACATTAAGCATTTTATCATACCTAGATAAGATAGGTAACAACCGAATATTTTGCCAAAGGCTATACCTACGAACATGAAGTTTGCCAACCTAATCTATGGTCTACACTTCCAAAACCGATCGTTGATAATTACCTCATTACAGCAACATTGTTTGATCTAAACACGTCATTATCACTCGATAGAATCTCTTAGATGTTCAATCATGATACAAAGTGTGATGTTGATCATTTAATTAAACGTGTAATCAATTGCTCAGCCTTCTCTGTCATGTAGGTTCTTAGATCTATGGTTCTTAGTGACAGCTTCTTGCGTTTCAGAACGGATTCATTTCGAAAATGGAATGTTGAACTTGACGTTTGAAGATTAACTGGAAATGTCTGTGAAATGTTGGCTTGAGGTGATAGGCTTATAGATACCAATGTACTTTATAGAGTACCTTAATTTGATTAGCTTATGTAAGTGACTACTGATTTCATTTTTTGCATAGATTCTTAAGGAGCATAATCAGGTGAGCATTCATTATTTTCTATGTAGGTACTTTTTAAACAGAAAAGTTTGTTTAAATTTTCCACATTTTCACAACGTCTAAGCCTAATTTGCAGGCTTTACATTATCTAATTTTTCAAAAAATATACAGTTATTCAGCTGCATCCAGTTAGATTGTAAGACGACCTCAACATACCTATTTAGTTGGGTAGGTACATGCTCGGCAGATGATGTTGATGACATTATCGAAATTCGAAACTATTCCTTTTTATGTACCCGAAAGTTCTTACCATCGTTTCTCTATAGCACATCTCTTAGTACACACAAGCCTAAATGACCAAGTTATTCTCGGGGCGTGTGTTTTGGCATCTGACGTCAAAGCACACGAGCGCAGTGAGCGCACATACTTGCCAAGTTACTGCGCTCAGCTCAGACACATCTAGTATGCAATGATCTTGGTGTTGAGTCCATTACCATATCTGTTTGAAGTTTATATTTCGTACGATTGTGTTAGATTTAAATGCTTTGGTACCTATTAATGATCAAATCTATCATGGATAAAGCTCTAACTTTCTGGTGGAGTTAGTATCGAAAACCGTGAGAAATCTACTACACTCTTACAATAATCGACCGCCAAAAATTGAGGAGGTTCACAATTTGGATACGAATTCAATAGAATGCAATGTGTTTTAGCTTATATGAAAAAACTTTTATTTTAATTCATAAACAAATATGTAGGTACACTCTATACATATAGGTACCTATGCAAACTTAAACTATTAATATTTTTTTTAGCTTCGATTACTCGAAAGCCTTTGGACTTCCGAGACACCTTGCCTTGGCCTTTGGAGCCTTTGTTTGAGACAGAGGGATGCGAAAGCTTATAGATTTCAGTATGATAATCCAGGATTGCATCACTTAGACCCTACCAATTCTTAGAACCAACTTAGTTCTAGATATTCCCCCTTAATGCCAATAACGCCATTATATCCCAGGTTATTAAGCTACTTATCAATAGCATAATCAGCTAAACAGCTAAATAGATCCGATATAATGCGATGCGTTTGTGTACCATCGGGAGCATTTAGCCAAACAACAGCGCAGCTATTAGCGAATTTCGATATTAAATGCAGTAATGGCCGTTTTCCTGTTTTCCAGTGATATTACTGCGGGTTTCATAGTTATAATCAGCTCGTAATTTGCTGAAATTTTGGGCAGATTATAGTATCTATAGTTATTTGTGAAAGCTTTCCAAATTATTGCATAGTTTGTCCTGTGAAAGAGGAAGCAAAAGTACCTAATTTTATTCGTTCCAATTAAATAACATTGTTGTGTAAGTATCTAGTTTTAAAACAACAAAATAAATTAAGCTTTACAGATAAGCTGTAACCCCAAGCGTAAAATGTTCTCAAGAAGTTTATTACACGAAATTTCTTCATCTTAACTGTAGCATTAACTAGCTGCTTACAGAATCATGGTTACAGAAAGAACGTAACTTATAACCTCACTCATAACCATAGACCAGAAAATTTAAACAAAGCTAAACCCTGGCATAAAGCCAGAAAACTCAACGAAGAATACTTAATCTTAATTTAATATTTAAAACAAACTTTGCAAACACTTTTTTGTGACACATTTTCTAGAAAATCACGCTTGTATCTCTGGCGGCCATCTTGGTTAGCAGTGACACAAAATGGCGGACGTGAGAAAGATAATGCTGAGTTTACAACAGTTTTATGTCAGTAGTTAAAAACGTTTGTACATACCTACATGTATTGGAGATTACATTGTATGTTTTAGCTTTATTTTCGAGTGTCGCATTTGTTTAGATATATTCTACATAGTATAGGTAAATCTAGATATTTGGCAAAGTCATTTTAACTTTGTTGTGTTAGTTCGCTTTACAAAATCTTCTTGAAAACCGTAGTAAAGATTTGCTTTATATCTGTTCTAATTCTTATTGTTGTCTTCAAATATTTATTTGTTGAACTATGGGTCCTCTGCTCTGTGTGCCCTTAATAGATGTTTATTTGACCAAAACAGGTTACCCATCCTTGTGTGGTGTAAATGTACAGCACATTTTCTTTTAATGCGTAAGCTCGGTAGCGCTAAGTAGTGGTCGAATCGCCCACTCATATTGAATAGCTATAATATGCATTAGGTAGGTATCTACTTAATCATTATTTTACATGGTTCATCCACTTTTGTGATATATAAAACATCTATAAGTGTTCTTTATATCTAGACATCAGAAACTAGCAGTTATAAGTCCAAAAACAAGCGACGATCCACATCTACTATCTACCTAATATCGGAGTTCTAGACAGAAACAATATAACAGAACGGACTGATTTGAATGTCTATAGAGTGAATCAGTATACAAAGTCCAAACAATGGTGTTGTTAGGGCAAACTTTTTAACTAGGAACGTGGGGTGGTGCTCATTTGAATAATCCAGCGCTTCAGTGATCCGTTAGAGTCTATTAACGTCAGCCACTTAGCACGTAACTGACGCGTTCACGATACGCTTAAGTTTTGGATCTTAGCTGGTACTTTTTAAATTATAAAAACATAAAATTACTAAGTTACTAGTCATTCGGTAAAACAGGTTTAGTGGAAGTGGAACATCAAACAGATTAATAACATAAAATTGGTGGCCTGACGAGATTTCATTAGTGTCTCGGGGAACTACTGTCATCATCATCCAAGTAAAAAGTTCTCTATGTATCCCTTATATCTGAGGTTAATATCGTCTCAATCGGTTCAGCCTTTTTAGCGTGATTGCATAAAAAAACATACTTACCTACTGTTTCATTAGTATTACTTAAGACTAGGTAAGCTTTTACTAACATTTCTTACTACAAACTGAAGCCATGCACTGCGTGCTCAAAATCTTTGAGACTCCATGACAGATTCATTTACCTAATCTTGAAGATGACAAAATATACTTAGTGGAAGTTCTTCATAACGTTAGTATCCGACATATAATTTCCGGTTGCTCTTGTACTTAGCCCAGTTATGCTAAGTAAAAGTTGCAGTTGATCAGTTATAAGGTTAAGCGCTTGGAGGGGTCGGTTTGCGGATGGGTGACCATATCGCATTGACGAGTTCCTTCGTGTTGTGGAAGGTGATCAATATGTGGGTCCTGGCTATCATTTGAACGCACTTGGCACTTTGGCAATTGAGACAGGCAGTCAGAAGCCAGAAAGCGTGACGACCAGTCTTCAGTTCAGTTACCAATGGGTATCGTGGTTTCATGGACAATCGCCCATATAACTGGGTTGAGGACGACTGATAAATAGGAGCTTCATGTTAAACGCTCTGGTGGGTACTTGGTACTTTGCTGCATCTGGTTTAACTGGAAGTCGACGCGCCGATTCCTTTTGGGAAACAGCTACACAAAAGGTAGGATCTCTATTTGTGAGGATGATAGAAATATAGAAGCCAGAAAAAATATGAAAATGTACAAAAAAACTCTAATCTAAATATATTAAAAAAACCGCGAATCGCAATCATTTACATCCTAGAAAAGCAGAAGTGTTGCGTAATTGACTTAAAAGTCGTCTCAAGAAAGTTTCCTCGGCGTGGAGCAAATTAACATGGGTAATGGTAGGAACCAGTGCATCTATACTGTGGTGAGGTATACGGAATCGTCAGCAGAACCCATTTGCCCTTAAGGAACTCTTGATTATCACTTCGTCTGAGCATTGTGTTTTCGCAAGCATCATCGGCGCGAGTCCAGAGCTATCATGTGTTCGAGCAAAGAGGTTGCAATTTTGTGGACATTATAGGAATGTTCACACGCAATTTCTTACTGTTTATCCTAGTCTACTCACTCTAGAGTGAGTGAAAAAATGTTGTGCTCTTGTGAAGCACATCGGTGGAATCTCGCATTTTGATAACTATTCACATTATGTGGCTCGCTGGTCGAGTAGTGAGGTTTCGAGAGTTTATCTTTTAGTTTACTTCAGGGTTTTTGCATTCAGGATGAGATCAGTTTTTACCAACAGCCAATAGGTATTGCCACAGCTTAATATACTATACTTAATTGAATTTAATCAAAATCTCTACCATGTTAATTCAAATGCATGAAAAAAAGCAAATAACAGATCTTCAAACACAACGTTAGTTCAAGCACCATCTTCTATATTCCTATCTTATGTTCAAGAGGTTCAACTTTCAAGGGAATTCAAGCATTGTGCTCAAAACAAAAGAAATGTCATTAGTCGTCCAAAAAGGCGAAAGTTTTTTAATCGTAAACATTGGACGACAATGGCAATTAAAACGACACTCAAAATGCTTGAAGTCAAAACTTGAAGTCGAAATCACTAAACTTCCTCAGGCCAAGGTATTTTGAAGTCAGAAAGTTCGTAACTTCAGCCAAACTGTCATTAAAAAATATTAAATGGCTTGTTTTTGCTTGAAACTTGCTTAGAGTAGGATCTTGATTAGATGTTTTGTTTGCTCGAAATATTACCTAAAGTATGTCATGGGAAAACACCATATTTCAGAACCTTGATAAACAAACATAAAGCTATATCCATCGGTAGGTAACATTCAATCGTTGCTATTTTCTAAGAATCTATGGAAAGGCGAACTTGCTTGCTACTTTAACTATAGAAACGTCTTAAAAGTGTAACTTCAAACCAAACCAACTCAAAAGCAATCATGTTATGGTGAGTTAAAAAATAATGAACCCAAGTTTAAAACGAATAAATTAATCATTCGACCTAACTAATACCCCACCGTTAAGCAAAGAATCTCCGTCAATAGGCCGAGATGAGGAAGATAAAATACATTTTCAATCATCATCAAATCTCAATAATGTCTAACATTCAATTAAATTCCCCCTCTAAGGCTAAATTGTAATCATTCGCTTTGGAACAAAGATATAGGGGAACCGTCTTCGAGTTTCCAGAATGGCTGGGTTTAGCTGTTCTGCTTATCCTATAGCGAAGTATAGATAGAAATATTTACAGACAATATGAACGAAATCTAGGTATATTTACTTAAATCTAATAAAGGGCGTTATCCTACAAGTGTTACATATTAAATGGGGAGGTTTCTTAATAACAATACTAGAAAATACTTTATATTTCTCGCACTTCCACCGGTGTCCTGGTGGAACTTCTTCCCGTTTCCGGATAAGAATGTTAAGATACGTAGATTATGATATGATGGTGATGTCCTCCTAGCCGATTTATCGGCCATGGCGACTGTTCTCATGTAAGGAGATCAGCCAACTACGCAGGACATATTATAGTGCACAAGCATTTGCGCAGACACAGGTTGATCATACTGATATTATGAGTATGGGAGTTCAGAAATATGGTCTATCTTAGAGTTTTATCACGGAACCAACATTTTCAAGTAATGCTAATTTGTGATTTAAAAAACTAGGACTCTAGGTAATACTTCTTGTGCCTTTAAAACTGGGAGTTTTAGTGCGAACGTGCTGTTTAAAAACGTATTTAAAGACGATTAAACCGAGTTTCGACTGAGTAATTATAGAGAGTAACATTAAATAAATTGAGTGAAGGAATTCTGAACCGAAGCTAAAAGCTGGAAGTTGAAGTCTTCGTTATTATTGAAACTGTAAACTTTGGAGATATTAATTATTAAAATACATTCGTTTTACAAAGTTTTACACCCTTTTATGGATATTTAGATTTGTATCTTTTATTATGAAGTTAAAATTAACTAGGAGGGAGGAAATGCATAAACTTGACTAGGTATATATATACTTTCGATTGGATACATTAATTGTATTCCCCGTACTGCTTCTCGCATCCGGATAAAAAGTAGCACATGTCCTTTCTCTCTCTCTTGTAGCAAAATATGGAAAAGCAAATAATTTTTTTGAACTTAACTTCAGTGAAACTGTCATTGAAAATATTAAATGGCCTGTCTTTGCTCGAACTTTGCTTAGAGTAAGATTTTGATTTAATTATTTTATCACCTGTAACAATTATTGTAAAAAAACAGCTTTCAACAAACACTACCCAGTTTACATTAGGTATAACTTCTAATCACCTGTACCTACTACCGCGATATTTAGATGCAATAAAATATATCTAAGTAGCAATATCCTTAGCCACAGATCAAGTAAGTGCAGACGCGACCTTACCCTTCAAGCGCCACTATATTACCTACTCGATGCGCTGCTCTTTATAAAACCAACAGTTTCAACCTAGAACTGGTGGCATTGAGGTGTTCACGTGAAATATGTGTTGAAGGATAAAGTAATAAAGTAGGAAAAGTCCTTTATTGAGGTCTTCCTTGAAAAAGAGAGTTTTTAATGTAGTTTTTGTAGTAAAGTTGTTTTATTTGCAAGTCTTAATATAATATACTACTTCATATGCTGGATGAAATCACTGTAATAATCATATTAATCCTGTTATTCTACTGATATGATAAATGAGAACGTTTGTATGCATGTTTTTGATCGTTTTTCAAGTAAAAACTGCTAGATGGATTTTGATAAAACTTTGTAATATATGCATCAGAATAACATATAGAATCCGACTTTGTATCCGGGTGCGGAAAAGAAGCGGCTGATATGTATAACCGTATCATTCAAATCAATTTCACAATAAAAAACAAAATTAAGAAAAGTATATTCTCAAAGAATTAGGAAAGCTATTAGGATATTGCTTACTTAAATAATTAACAAATGTAGAGCAAAAAACGCATTAGCAACATGCACTTTGCAAATATCCTGAAGTTTTCAGAAAAAAGTATTCTCACACCGGAAGTAGAGACGGCACTTCCGGTGGAACCGGAAGACAGCCAGCACCGCAGCTCTGTTGCCAAGTTTTGTGTTTTAAATATAGTTCTCGTTATCCTTGTATAAGTTTAGGGGATAAGCTGATGTAAACAGGTTACCATAGAGGTTGACATTTTTCAAGTACCTAATAAGCATTGCCTTTGCACTTACTTGATTAATCTATTTTTACTCCTGTTTAAAATACTATGTTAAATAAATAAAGAAATCAAATGTATTATTATTCTATTATATTATATTATTCTCTCAACTTAGTAAGAGCTAAAAACGAGCAGTTTTTTGGTACGGTGTTTAGGAGTTCTGAAAGACCGACATTCTTTCTATCAAGGTGTGACAAGTGCGGAAGGAATTGCATATTTTATGTACCTACCTATAGTTTTATATGTATTTTTCAAATATTTATATTATAGTGGTCTCCAATGAATATTTTTCACTACAATTGTCGTCTTGTTACAAGACACAGAAAATATATTTCATTTCTTTTGGTTTTACCGATTACCTAAAAAAGGAGGCGATTCTCAATTAGGGTGTTTGTATGTTTTATTTATATTAAAAAAAATTGATTGAACTGAAAAAAAAAAACTTGAAAATAAAAACAATAAAAAATACCAAACAATATAATATATCTCAAAACATACAAAATCATTTCCATCCTTCCATCACTGCTTGACATATCGTTGTCCCTCTCTATCGCAGCCCCTGGGCACGACGCACGCGGGTATAGCGTGCACGCGGGCAGTGCGCGCGCGCGTCGCGTCCGCGCACAGCTCCCGGAGCGCGCTCAGCGCAGCGCACAGCTCCGGGGACACTTGAGAACCACTTTAGGAAGAAAACAAATATGAACAAAAAAAAGAAAAAAAGTAGACAATTTTTGAAAAAAAAATAGTAGTAAAGACAGTGTCTTTATGAAAAAAAAAACATAGGTAATTTTGAGAAAATAATACGAAGGTATGACTGTTATTTTATGAAAAACAACAAAAAAGCAACGTTCTTTAAACCACAGTGTCTTTTTACGAAAACAAAACTGAAAACGAAAGGTGAACTTTCAGAGCAGAAAAAAAAACAGCGTTCCACAAAAGGTTTAGAAGAAAATGAGACACCAAAACTCCAAACAAGAACGGAGACTTGACAACCTCTATTACGAAATAAAAAAGAAAGAAACAGAGGTAATTTTCAGAAAATAATAAGTAGGCAGTGCCATATTATAAGGAAAAAAAAAGAAAAATAAAAAAAGCAAGGTTCCACAAAAGGATTCGAGCAAAATTCGAGCAAAATAACACAACAAACACCCAAACAACAACAATATAATTTAAAAAATCGCCCCTAATGGTTAAGATATCGCTTGGCGAGCAGTGAAAGTTTTCGTCAATTAGAAAAAAAATACAAAAAAGCAACGCTGTATACACGACAGCGTCTTTTTATGAAGAAAAAAGAGAAAAACAAAGTCTTAACGAGAAAAAAACACTCTATTGAGGGATTTGAAGAAAAATGAGACTCCAAAGACCCAAACAAGAACAATATATTTCAAAAATCGCCATCAATGGTTAAGATATCGCTTGGCGAGCAAAGCGCGGCTCCTGGGCACGATGCACTCCGTGATAGTGTGCACGCGGTCACTGCGGATGTACGCAGCGTCGGCGCACAGCTCCCGGAGCGCGGTGAGCGCTGCGCCCTTCTCGAAGGGAGACTCCGGCCCGTCCCAGATGCGGGACAGCCAGCGAGCTTCCACGCAACTGGAATATAGCGTAACTGTGGAACTTGGATGTTGGTTGGAACTGTTGGAAGGTCTACCCCCTTCTTAGGTCTGTCTATTTAGTATGCAGTCTTCCACACTAATGGAATATAGGGCATCGGTTGTTCACAAGCACACGGAAGGTCAGGCTGCGGGATTGTTCGAAAGAGTTACCGCGGCCCTGGTACATAAAAGGCCTACGAAGGAACATGGGTCCTAGTCAGTAACAGTCTGATACTCCCTCACCCTGCTAACCCACAGCGGGCGGAGTCATTTGATGTTTTATCAACAACAACAAAAAAGTCTAACGTTCCTGTTCCGACTGCTTTGAGCATGTTATGTCACTAGAAAAATAATGTCATGCTGGATTGCAGATTGTCCTTTCTTCCTATGTGTGAATCAAATACTTATACAAACCGTGAAAAGCTTCAAACTGCACATCTAAAAGGCAACGCAATGAAGTGGGCACTCAATTTGTTTTGTCAACTCGGCCTTCCAAAGATTTCCCATCACAATGGGAGACAACTTTGAACCGGTTCAGCCATATCTATGTGATCTTGACGGACAGTCACAATTATCTTCAGTTCTGTAAGTAAAGATGGTATACTCACGAAGGACAAGGGTCAGCGGGCACCAGAACTTCAATGGGTGTCGGTTTGAAGAAGGCAGGAGGCTCCACCTGCACCGTGTACTTCTTGAGACGAGAAGAGCTCGTCTTGTCACTCTTCTTGATGCAATGTTCCTGTTGAGATGATCAATGTTGGTTTTAATATTGTAGCTTTCACGCCAAAACTATTGAACCGATTTAAACGAAACTTGATGCACATGTAGTATAGATCCTGAGAAAAAGATATAGGCTACTTTTCATCCGGACACGAGAAGTAGCTACCTAACTAACAGCTAGTCTTGATATATTGTCCTGTACAGCCTTTCCGATTTACTCTCTATTGAGCAAGTAAGCGTGGTGATTAAAACTCAATCCTTCTTTATATAAGAGGAGGCCTGTGTCTAGACACAGGCCTATTTTATTGTCCTACTGCTAGCAGTAGGACAATAAAATAGGCTGATGATAATGACTACCTTTCTCACACTACCACCTTTCTTTTGGAGTTCTGAAAGGGTTACAGTCCTGTTAAGAAGATCTTACGAAATAATAGACGTTCTCCTTATACTCCTTGATCCTGTCGGTGATGAGACGGAGGGAGAGGTTCAGCTGGTGTACCGAGGGTCGCTTGTCGCCCAGGAGGTGCTGGAATGGCTCCAAGCTGCAGTCTAGCATACTGGAAGGAATAGAAACATGTAGGTCTTTTCGTGTTGGCCTCCGTTGGTTTGAAAGGGGAGAAATAGGGTACTAAACGTGATATTTTTTGGAGTGTTCAAATTGGAAGCCTGCTAACGTATGTTTGCGCACAAAAGTTGCTGCTTCGCGAAAATTCGCCGCATAATGGTGGAAACTCGCTTTTTTGCTCTTAATATGATCACTGATTATTTGGTGACACATATTTTTTTTATCATTACGGAACTTTTTAGTTAGAACCTGGAGAGAACCTGGCTTGAGATGTTTGTTTGCGTGTATATGAGGAAATGATACACATGAATATTATTCCGTGTATCTATTAACCCCATCAAGAGCCTTAAATTCAATCACACCAAATCACAATCTGCATAGAGCATTAAACATCTATCAATAACCCATTATATATGTACAGGGAGATATCCCTATATCCATTACTATGCGACAATGTCGGGCTAATCCAATTAAACTGAAATTGCACCGTCCGTCCGTCGCTACAATCAATATAACTAGCTTCGTAATGAAGTCGTGTTATTGAATGTTGCTCTATGAGCTGGCATCACGCCTGTGAGGATCTTTGTAATTGACCTAGGTTTTACTTAGTTTATAATAATATAATCCTCCTTTATTTATGCGGATATGTATTATACAGCTGAACGGATAGTTTTGTTGGAACCTCAGGAATTCTTGTTCACTTTTAAAAAGTAGCAGTGTTAGAAGCTCCTTTTTAGAGGATCGCTATTCAGATTTCCTTTTTATTTCATCATATTTATTAACCAGTCTCAAAAAAGGAAGAGGTTCCCTATTCGCCGGATTTTAAAAGAAAGCTAATGAACTTTTAATAACTATTGAATTTACGTTATTAATTCCTTTTTAGTTGTATTTATTTTTTGTTTCAATTGGTAGACCTCTTGCCTGAAGTTGGCTCCAATCAATATAACTAGCTTCGTAATGAAGTCGTGTTATTGAATGTTGCTCTATGAGCTCTATGAGCTGGAATCACGCCTGTGAGGACCTTTGTAATTGACCTAGGGTCTAGGGTTTATATAGTTCGTACCAGATCATGATATTAAAAAAGTCGTGGTGGCCTAGTGGGCAAAGAACCAACCTCTCGAGTATGAGGGCGCGGGTTCGATTCCAGGTCAGGCAAGTACCAATGCAACTTTTCTAAGATTGTATGTACTTTCTAAGTATATCTTAGACACCAATGACTGTGTTTCGGATGGCACGTTAAACTGTAGGTCCCGGCTGTCATTGAACATCCTTGGCAGTCGTTACGGGTAGTCATAAGCCAGTAAGTCTGACACCAGTCTAACCAAGGGGTATTGGGTTGCCCGGGTAACTGGGTTGAGGAGGTCAGGCAGGGCAGTCGCTCCTTGTAAAGCCCTGGTACTCAGCTACATCCGGTTAGACTGGAAGCCGACCCCAACATAGTTTGGGAAAAAGGCTCGGAGGATGATGACCAGATCATGATATTAAGTTCTTTTAAGCCCAATAAGGATGTCAGTATTGATTTCTGACACTTACGCGAATATTAGACATTTAAATAAAACTACTTTTACGGATTTTATCGCGGTTATATTATATTATTTAATCCCGACGTTTCGGATCCTTTACAGCATCCATGGTCACGGGCAGACTAAGGTGTTGGTCGTCTTGATATATTAGTTACAAACAGCTACCCTACATTTTGTTAATTATTATTGACGATCCGATTCACGCAAAACGAGCTCACTGTATCCTTAGGTCGAGCAGTTGTAGGCTTGGATTTTGATTTAATAGTTTCTATGATGGGATTCCAAGCAGGTGGTATGACCCAGCCATCTTCTCTATTGATGGCTGGGTCATACCACCGCGATAAAATCCGTAAAAGTAGTTTTATTTAAAGGATGTCAGTTTTCTTAAAACTGGGGTTTACTATTTTTTACGTTCAATTTTCAAAGAGAACAGTTGTGTTAAGAGAAATGGACGTTTATGTAGTCGGTTTACTTGGGTTTTGATTATCTTCTACTAAAATTACAAAGCTGGATAGTTAGTTTGGTCTCAGGAATTACTGGGACGATTTAAAAAATCATTCAATGTAAGAAGCATTTTTTTGAGGATTACTATTCAGGTGTATTTGAATGCAGGTATTCCATAATGTTTTTCTAAAACAAGTTAATGCACTTTTTTATTTACTATTCTAACTGAGTCATTGATTTAAAGTTTCATTTTAAATTCCTGAGGGATGGTTTGTGCTAGTCTGCACTCCGCTGTAGTGACAGAGAAAGAAAATTTGCAAAAATTTCGGTCGGATGTTTTTTCACCTCTACAATTTTTACCATAACTTGAGCTAACAATAGATTTTTCGCAATTTTCACAATTGCTACACACACTTGTGAAGAAACCAATCGATCCACGTTTCTGCTTATAAAATTGATCACGAGTCGACTACCACTTCGTTATTAAGAAACAGGGCCGGTCCTCACTGGTTGATTTATAGTCGTGTGATACACGGGGGAGCATTTGAAACGTACCTGCTTTTTGTGGTAGTAATCAATCAATTGTATTGGTGTTGTTTTTTGAGATACTGGCTTTTTGAAGTTACGGTGTTTTTTGTTTTGTCTTTTTGTAATGTTCTAGATATGTAATGTTTTTCTCGGTTTTAGCCGCGTCCTGGGAATAACTTCCTTCGAGTGTGTATTTCTATAAAAAATTGCCTATGGCTTACGAATAGCGTTGCTTGTTTTTGGTAAAAGAATTTTCAAAATCGACCACGCAGGAAAATCATTGGTTAAAAAATGTATTTTAAGAAAATTGTGAGCAAGATCAATAGAAGAGGTTAGGAGTTAATATAAACTTTTATATTAAAATGCTGATAAGAGTAACTCCTTTATATGTATAATTGTTAGCAATAATTCATCAGCCTTTTCCCAATTATTTTGGGGTTACTTCCAGTTTTTACAAGGAGCGACTACCTATTTGACCTCCTAAACCTTATACCCCTTGGTAAGCCTGATTATCACACTTTCTGCATAACCGTAACAATTGTTCTCACCTATATTTTCAAATAAGCCGTCCACAGCCAGCAAACGCCGTATAACCCGAGTTCAAATACCTATAGTTATCCTGCATTGAATCCGACGTGCTACTGTTATATTTTAAACTCGTTCTCTTAACCGGACGATTTACTAAAACGGTATAAGATTTAAGTTATACTTTAGGGTATTTATGAGGATTTTGCTTGCGAAAGATATGGAAAAGAAATCATTGCTATGGTACAATTTTTGAACCTGAAATTCAGAGTGATGTTTATTTCTATAATATGCACTTTTGATTAATGGTGAAAAATCATAGTAAATGAAATTGACTATTAGTTATGTAAGAAAACCCTTACTGTGATGATGAAGAAATCTTAGAAAATATGCCACATCCTGAAAATCTCTTCCTTTTTGGATTTCAGATATACAGAATAAATTATTATCTTAATACACGAGGGGTAGGTCAGGTGCAGGACAATACGAAACATTACTTTCGGACTTTGTGAAACTGACTTTCCAAGGAGGAGAAGGTTCTTAATTCAGAAATTTTAACAATATAGAAACGCCATCAAAATCTGTCACACAACACAGGTCAAACCGTCCCAGCATTGTATAATTAATTGTGCAGTAATCACAGAGTTGTCAGCGCGGCGCGGCTTAACGCACGTTTGATGGTAATGACACACGCCTCGCTGACGCGCCGTCACGCTGGGAAAATATACAGCTATATGTGTTGGGTTAGTTTTCAAACACCACATAGTCGTATTTCATAAAATTCTATGGTAAGGTTTAGCTTATTTGAGGAATCCTTGGCTATGTTACAGCAGAAAGGGTCATCATAAGGTTAAACAATGTTAATGCGATTTGTTGACCATTTTGTCATGACATGACTAGTTGCTCCATGTATTGGAACGCACTTGGTGGGTTCTGGCTGTTGTTTAAATACCTTTGGCAATCATTACAGCTAGTCAGAAGCCAGACAGTCAGACTGACACCAGTCTAACCAAGAGGTATTGGGTTGCCCAAGAAATTGGGCTGAATATGATAGAGACAAGATAAATCTTTTGCTAGAAATCAATTATCAATACTTACCTATATCATCAAAATATGTAATGGTAATGCATTGCCTCCCTTTTAAAAAGAGAAGGAGTTGGAAAAGATTACGTATTGTTTTACTCACGTGAACATATCATTGATTTTATTCATGACATCGTGAATGAGCTGTTTCTTCTCGTCATTTCTTTTCTTCAATGCTTCTGTTTTGGCTCTCTGTGCTTCGAGACGTTCGCGCAGTATCTCAAGTTTGGTCTTTCTTCTATTTTCTTTTTGCTCGTTCCATTCTCTGCGGTCATCTGGAAAAGTCGATGAAGTTATCCTGGGGATTCTTGTTATTATATAGAAGCTGGGTAATATAACTCCTATAGCTAAAGCTTTGCATTAGATTTGGTTGGACAGATTACAAAAGCAAAAGCAGAAATTCTTATCTCATGAAATGTAGGCCTTCTAAAGGCTTTTACAATGTGTTCAACAGATTGAGACTAAGACTAGGCCATTAAAAAAAAATACACACATTTGAATTAAACCTCCCATTATTTGGGAAACTAGTTAAAATGATACGAGTATAAGTTATTAATGCCTCAGCATGTCATAAACAGTGGACAAAAACATTATCAAAAATATCGTTTCAAAAGGGACATTTGTCATATTATCATCTTACATTTCAGCCTCCCTTCTCCAAGCGATTCAAGACTATTTGCTATTCTTTCTGAAAGCCCTAAGCACAGACTTGAACAAACAAGTTCTTGTAATTATAAAGCCGGTATTCTTTGCCCGACTTGCACATACATTAATAAATAGCAAGTTGGAAGACATGGCGTCTTTCTTTCATTCCCATCTTTCTTTGGGCATTTTTGTTCTTTTTTTGACACGAAACGGCTTGTTTTACAGTTCAAGAAACTTTTTCAAAATTCATCATGTTTGTAAGCAGTAGTTTGGAATAAGACGTAATTTTGGATGGTGCTTATGATATTAGATACCTATATCCAATAAGTGGCC
The DNA here is from genome assembly GCF_030705265.1 of Helicoverpa armigera. Taxonomy (NCBI): domain Eukaryota; kingdom Metazoa; phylum Arthropoda; class Insecta; order Lepidoptera; family Noctuidae; genus Helicoverpa; species Helicoverpa armigera. Next base: position 9,734,084 of record NC_087140.1, on the reverse strand, counting down.
TATTGTTATAGAATCAGATAAAATATACACTTAGAGGAAATTCTCATTTGGTTCCCGGGTCTTCCAAAAGGCATCAGACAAACCTGTCCAGGAGACATACTTGGGGTCACTAGACTCAATATTTTTTATTAGCATCCCTTATAATATGCACGTAGGCGTATACGGTATATTTTACAAAATAGAAATAATAGGTCAGTGGGTCGTCTTAGGGATGGTCCCAAAGAATTTGAAAATCTATTTACTAGCTATACCAGACCAGTAATGTAGTCCTAATCTATTAAATACATCTATAATCTAGATAAATATGAAGAAAAAATATATTTACTTATTATGCTCGTAACACTTAGATGGGACGTCGCCAAAGGCTTCAAGTGTTGCAAACGCATCGCCAATAAAATTAATCAACAATAAAAACTCGTAACAAACAATAAATAAACTCAAAATTATTATAAATCCGCATCAATCGCGTAAACAAATTGTATAGATCGTCCAGAATAAATAAAAACATCGCTAGGGATACATTTAAACGGAAAACGTCAAAATACTTTTCAAAACTAATAGAAAAATAAATTAGTTCTTCATTTCTTCGTGTGTCAAGATAAAATGGTCAAAAATTATGACAGTCGACTTTGACAACCGCCTAAATTGACACCAGTTATGTCATGTTCAAAAAGTTATTAAAAAAAGAGTTTATGATATCACAGAATTTTGAAAAGCTTCGTGAGTATCTTCACCAGAGTTTGCAGAATTGACACAACTGTGCATTTGATTTTGTGTTATTTATATATGTATTAAAGTTTATTTAATATTATATATATATGTGTATGTATAATAAGTCTATGTACGTTTATATATTTTTGATTTCTCTTATAGACATATTTAGTGCACCTGCCATGAAATTTCTCCTCCACCTAAAGGTTGACTGGTAGAGAACGCCTAAGGCGTTAAGTCCGCCTTTGTACATTGTTTTTTTTTGTAAAATGTGTGCAAAAAGTATAATAAATAAATAAAATAAATAAAAAAAAGGAGTTTGGTGTGAAAATACTTTAGCTGTGACCCTCACGACTCACTCTCCAGTGCTCTAGTTTGCAGATAAAATTTTATTAAGAAAGCCGATTGTTTCAGTAAGCTAAAAACAGAAAGCTAATCACTAAGGTCAGTAGGTATATCAATTCCAGAAAATTTAAAATGTAAATCCACACTAATAACATTGCGATTGTAACTTTATCAGTTTGTTGAGCTTTCGCACTAAAACTACTGAACCGATTTAACAGAAATTTGGTTTACAGAAAGTCAATAGTCTGAGAAAGGACATAGGCTTCTCTTTATCCGGTTGCGGAAAGTGATTCCGCCGGGTCGTTGGTCAAGCCGCGTAAAAGCCTAATTATACTGAGTGATTGATATTATATTATCATACATATAGCTTGTCGAATAGCCTTCACTTCTCTGGACAAGACGTCGTTTTCAGCACAGTACTCAGTCAGCATCTTATACATGGAGAAATTCTCCTGCTCTATCTTCTCGAATTGATCTATTATCTTGTATTGGCTGGTTTCTCCTGTGTAATCCTGGAAAACAGATGATAAAATTGATGATTTAGAAAAACTTTCTTGCTAGGTCGAAAGAAGGCCTAGACATAGATACACACATAGACTGGAAACCACACATACAGAAAATAAAAACTAAGCTATCTAAATTTACATATGCCCTCAGAGAAATAAAGAAAACAACAGACCTCAAAACAGCAATAGTAACATACTATGCGTACGCATTCGCTTGGCTTAAATATGGATTAATATTGTGGGGTAACAGTACAGACGCACCTTCACTATTTACAATACAGAAGAAACTTATAAGAATATTAACCAACATTGAAGACACCGACTCATGTAAACCACATTTCAAAAAACTAAACATCTTAACACTACCCTGCCTCTATATATTTGAAATTTGCAAAGGAAGCACCCACAATTCTACAGTAAAAGAGCAGACATCCAAACAAAACACAAACTTAGACATGGAAATAGACTCAATCTACCAACCTCACGATTAAATATGCATTCCTCTAGTGCGTTTGTTACGTCCATTAAAATCTACAATAAATTACCAGAATACATAAAAAACACTGAATCAAATAATATATTTACCAATGAGGACAGGGTCCATAATTGTTTCTTTTAATTTTACCCACCAGCCTGTACACATTATGGAATGCAATAAAGTTATTGAGTATTGAGTAAGGTTAGAAGAAAGTTATAAGGTGAGAGACTCAAGATTTCTACCAGATATTTATTGCCTAGGCTCATCAACTTAATAAAATGGACATTAAAATAAAAACGAGAACAATATCGAAGCATGTCGTAACCGCTAGATTGTTCTAAAGAGTTACCCTGGTTTTGGTAGGTATACAAAGGGCTCTAAAAGAAACATGGGCGAATTTTAGTCAGCAAAAGCAGCGGCTATAGGAGACGGTATGAGATGATTTATCTTAAAAATTCCACCTAAGCTAAGACAAAACGCAGGTAAATCTGATGCGGCAGCTATGAAAAATTATCTACTCTTACCAGGTCAACCATATAAGTCAGTCTATAACTTACAGCAATACTATCGAGCAGATCCATGTGGTACTCATTCTGTTTCCTGCTGTTCTCCTCGTCTCTCCTCTTTTGCAATTCCTCTCTCTTCTCCTGTTTCCTGTTGACCCTGGTCAAGCCTTTTGTCGCGAGGAACGAGTATACCTTCATCTCGTGGTCGAAGGCTTTTACCAGGTCTCGCATTTCCTGGAAATACAAGCGGTGTTAAGAAGTATAATTTGATGATTCATAAATTCTATTTTATGATGTTGCTAAAGCTGCAACGGTTTTTAAAGTGAAAACCGATTAATTGTCACATCCAGACCAATTTTTAAATCTTGACTTCAATAATCATCAACCATAAAAGTTAGGTACTCCATAATTTGATAATTTTTAACAGTGACTGATACTGGACATATCTAAATCGTTTAATCGCGGTTTACGCTACGTGCTGTCATTTACAATCCATTATTTTTGTAGAAAAATCAGTAAGCCTCTGGAATATTTTTTAAGTGGCATTAGATACTCATAGCTACGTATGATATGTGAACGTAGAGGAGGAATCATATTACGGATACGAACGTGTCAATTTCAATTGGTTCAAGTGCACATGCATTGGTTTTGATACACGACCATATCTCTCCCGTAGTACCTCAACTGCACAACATATGGAATCCAAATAAAGAATTGCGAGGACGAATTGGAAATTTTGGCGCCAAGGATCTCAATTTTTCTCAGTAAATACAAAACGGATCAAAATACAACTTGGTTACCTGAAAGTTCATGATATAAAACTTATTTTGTTAGACTTCAAAACATGATTAGGTAACTTTTATAACAGAGAAAAATATATCAAACATACCTCTTTTTAAAAAGAGATTCACATATTATGGGCAAACGGGACCGATTTAAGCCTCTTAACTTTTTTAGTAGTTGAGTATATACATACTCTTTAAAATTGTGGAAGGAATTTTTATCAAATTATCATTTCTAAATAATAAAATTAGACTTTTAGTTATAAGCTGGCGCGTAGTTTTATTGTAATCTTCGCCCCGTTCAGACGCTCCGTCCCCTCTTGAATTATTGTTTACCAATTCGTCGCCTTAAGTAACTTTCGTACCTGAACTTGCAGCATCTGGTCTATTCGTCCCTTCTCCTGCATGGTCCTCAGCTTGGCACACCACTCGTCCCTCTGGTCGTACGCCAGGGTGGACGACTCGAACAGATCATCGAGAAACTTCTTCCCTTTGCATAGTGCTGCTAGCATCTTCTCCCAGGATTGGTTGAAAAGAGCTCTGTGGAATAGAGAGATAAAGTTACTTGGTGGCTTAAGGGCCAACTAAGAGATTTGGGACAACTGGTTTAAGGCTAGATTGTACTATTACGTTTATTAAAGTAAAGAATGGAGTGAAATTTTGATGTTTAATATCATCACCTCCCGAGCCTTTTCCCAACTATGTTGGGGTCGGCTTCCAGCCTAACCGGATGCAGCTGAGTACCAGGGCTTTACAAGGACCACATGCCCTATCTGACCTCCTCAATCCAGTTACCCAGGCAACCCAATACCCCTTGGTAAGACCGGTTGTCAGACTACCCGTAAAGACTGCCGAAGGTCTCTACTGACAGCCGGGACCTACAGTTTAACGTGCCATCCGAAACACAGGAGATGCTCTTCCAGATGTTCTGTTTAGAACTGACCTGTCCTGCAGCATATGGTCTATCTCTAGCCGGATCTTCTTGTTCTCGCACTGGATGGTGTTGAACCTCAGCTTGGCTGTCTCCAGCTTGTTCTCTGCTGAGACCAGCCGATGCTCGCTTTGGGAGCGACGCTCTTCCAGCTGTTTGAAATGAAATAACGTTATTTTTGAGGACTTAGTGGACCTTTTAAACCTTTTAAGAACTATAGAAATTATTTGTTGAATTTGCGTCCCATGTCCAACTGTTTAGCGTAACCTAATAAAAATATAGCCATCCTCAATAAGTAGGTTATCTAACACTTTAAGGAGCTTGAAGGACCAGTAATTCCAGAGATAAATGCGTTCAACAAAACACTTTTAAATAAAACTCATTCGGTCTTACTACAAAAAAGTTAAACAGACGTCTCGCGTTTAAGAAAACTTTTTATAGATAGTTTTCCTTAAACACATGACTAACGTCTGCTTAACTTTTTTGTCGTAAGACCATTTAAGTTAATTGTATCAGAATAGCTATATAATCGTTATTCCATTTCCTTCTCGATAAACAGCCTATAATTTAACACGATGTTCAAACTCTGACAACGCATATTTTTTCATTTATACATTTCTATGAAACGATTCCAGACATGGCTAACTATAATGTCTATTAATACTTATTCCATCATTAGCGAGTTTATACTTCTTAGGAAATTATCTATTCTAAGACTCAGTGCTTGAACTGGTAACTAATTAGTAGTACTTAAAACGCACTGTTTTCTATGTATTGAATTTTTATTTCTGGGTGGAAAGTTGAACCGTGCTTTCTAATCGTAATTTTGTTAATGCAAGTGAGTTTATGTCTTTTGCAAAACTTAAAAGGGAAACATATTAAGATGGATTTTAGCATAGAGATATTTATGATAACGAAGATATTTGTATTGTTCTCTTTATCTTTGTAGAAACCACTTTGTGCTTCCGGATAGCACAGTCGATAATAATGGGCTACCTAAGACTGAAATAATTTTTCAAATCGGTCTACTGGTTCCTTAGATGACTAGTAGAAACAAACAAAATCTCATTCAACTATATTTATCTATACTAATATTATAAAGAGGAAAACTTTGTTTGTTTGTAATGGATAAACTCAAAAACTACTGGACCGATTTTAAATATTCTTTCACCATTACAAAGCTATATTATCCGCGACTAACATAGGCTATATTTTATCCCGGTACGGGCAGTAGTTCCCACGGGATGCGGGTGAAACCGCGGGAAAACGGCAAGTACTAAATATATGTAAGTTCATATAGATTACCATTCCCTCTGTAGCGCTGGCTAGTTTCCTCAGTTCTAAAGTTGCTTTGTTATTTTTGTGGATCAATCCGTTTATTTGTTCCATTGTCATTAGTGATCCTGAAAATAAATAATTACTTCTTATAACATATTTTATTTAATTACGAAGTTTTGTACACACACATAATAAAGAAAGACGGCAGAAAAGAAGGAATTTTTATTTGAAAACTTAAAAAAAGACTGTTGGCTCATAAACTAGGGTGTTTATTCAGAGACAAAGTAACAATTATATATTTATCGCTATCTTTACAGGAATATTATTACCCCATACAATAAGGCATCGTTCAGACCAAACGTATTGTCGGCCGCTGACTGTGAGCGCGCGTTACGCAGTTTATTGCTTTTCCATATATATTGAAATTGTCGTTCACACCGAACCGACTATACGCTGTTGCGTCGTCTGTTGTAGCTGACTCTCAGTGGCCGATTATTTTACTACGCGACTATGCACGGCGGACGCGGATTGGCTACGCGGACGCAGTTGCCGAATAGCGCCGCTCCGCCGCGTACCCACCGCCGCGCCTCGGTACAGCACGTCGATAATTAGTGTCCCTTTTATATAAACTTAAACGTATTAAAGATAGTACTCATCGAATGTTTTATACGTCATACGAAAATATTTCTTGAACTTATTTGGATAAAGTCTATATTCGAAATATAAAGTATGAAATTGACCAAGAAAACATCTTTTCAAAGTAGAATAGTCAGCCGCTCAGCGTACGCATCTTGTGTGAACCTACAAGAGCCTATTCTTTTGTTCACACATGTAGCGCATCGTACGCTATAGCCTATTGTCGGCTTGGTGAGTACGCGTACTGCAGATTGAGTCGACGTTCACACTGGGGCAGACAGTGAGTATACTCACAGTCAGCGGCGGACAATACGTTTGGTGTGAACAATCCCTAAATATCTAAATATTGCTAATTTAAAACTGAAAAGCTTTTTTTTGGTACTATTATAAAACAAGTTTTTTATCCTATCAATAACTTCATAACCAAAACATTATCTGCAAAATGCATATAAAATGCATATTAACATAGAACAATAATTCTTGCCCACTTATCAACTTTGGGGGTGTGTAACGGATCGATGACTTGCTACGACCGCGTAGCTGGCGTAGCTATGACGTCAGCGACTACGCTGCTACGCCGTAGCTGACCCGCAGCTTCGTAGTAAAGATTTTTGTTTTATTTCTAGCATGACGTTGCCAAATGTTTTGCGAGAAATAAATGTAAACTATTTCTATTCAAATACAATATGTGTGTTTATGGTGTAGTTTTTTTACATGTTGTTGTAGTTTTTTTACACACAAAAAAAATAATCTAAACGTATTCCTGGTAATGGATTTAGATTGTATTTTCGTAAGACAAATACTATTTCAACTTTACAAATATAGAAAAGGAACTATTTAATTCAAACTGCAGTTGTTTTTTTTTTCTCAAAATGAATGTAATATTAGTTTCATAAACAGTACGAAAATCCATTATAAGGCAGTGTTATAGTAACCCATCAACTAACAAACCGTGGCAAGCAAATATACTACCTTCAGCCTCCTGTTGTACTTCTTCTCTCTGTAACAGCGAGTTCTTGAGATCTACTTTCATTCTCTTGTCTTTCTTCTTATGAGCCCCAGATCTTGCTATCTGTATAAAAATAGGTCATCGTTACTTATATTCTAAACGCGAAAGTATCTGCTCGTTGTTGTTGCTTATAAGCCAAAACTACTGAATTGATTCATATTTATTATTGATTACATACAAACAGCCAAAGCTATGGAGGAGCGGAGCCTCCTAACACAGGCATCATTATGCTTAAAAGGAGGCTCCGATCATAAACTAATGTAAACATTTTGGTACTGAAATAAACATTTTGTATTTGTATTGTATTGTATTTGTATATGTTGCGTACACAGATAGTCAACAGTCTGAGAAATTGAAAAACATGGGTTTCTTTTTATCCGAATGCGGGACGTAGTTCTCCTGGAAAGTAGACGGAATCGTGCGGAACAACTAATATTTACTGAGTATGAAGAGTGGCCCGCTAAAATAACTTAACCAATTTAGATGAAAGGTATGAAGAAAAGATGGCCTCAAAAAAGGCTTCCTTTCATTAATTTACAACATAATTATGTTTTTATCAGGTGTTGTTTAAAAGTACTTGTTTCATAGTCTCGGAGAAATGTGACAGAAAACTTCAACATCTGTCGAGTATACCTTCAAATCCTTGCAGAGGTTGTTGTACTCCTTCTTCAGGATCCTCAGCAGCTCGTCCTGTCGCCTGAACTGCGGGTGCACTCCCATCGTGCGGTGCAGACGATCCACTTGGATCATACGGAACTGAAGAAAGAAGAAAAAGAATAGAAAACAAATCTCATGTAATAATAATGATGTCCTCCTAGCCGATTGTCAGCCATGGCGGCTGTTCTCATGTAAGGAGATTAGCCAACTGCGCAGGACATATTATAGTGCACAAGCATTCGCGCAGACACAGGTGCACTCCCTATTCCTTCACTCTCAGCTCGATGGGATGGCAATCCGACACCACCGGAGAGAGATCAGACGCAGGACCGACATTGACGTGCTCTCCGATGCACGGGTGAATCAATTACCAACTTCCAGACTACGGGTTGCTTTGTGAAAGTTTTTAGAACCCACAAAGCGATTTCGACCCGACCCGGGAATCGAACCCAGTAGCCGCGCTTGCGACGGCTATATAAACGAGGCGGTTAGGGCTATTTATAAAAAGACATTATCAGTTCTAGACAAAATATATGGTATCTTTAAAACCTGTCTATGTAACCGCAGATGTTCATCTTCCATTTTCTTCAGCACTTCGATGTCAGTCGGCTGAGTTTCATAATTCTGAGTGATGTCCATTTTAATTAAATGATAATATACTTCGGTCCTCAGTAAATTGTGTAAAAATTATTAAATTATGCCATGATCGTGACCCACTGGATTTTTTGTTGTTTTTTTCTTCGTTTTCCGTAATTATGTGGGTTGTTATTTTTTTGAGTGCCTGAAATGACGTTGTTTTTAATTATATAAAAATAATTTATGAGGAATTTGTTACATGAAAATATTATTTGAGAAGAGAAAAAAAAAACCCTGAAACTCGTCCAAGCATAAGTCTCATACATCTACAAAATGTAGATTTTTCTACTAGTTCAGCTATTAATACAGGAAATATCTAGTTACAGTTTGCCAATCATTAGTTTTATTCTTTTTGTAAACAGTTTTTCCTACAAGTACACCTAGAAAATAACTAAAATTGTAGGAGATATTTAACTTATACGTCTAAGGTGTCTTAAAAATAATACTTTACTACTACACATAAGCTTCTACCCCTTAATACTATTAACCATAAATAAAATCCTTAAAGAATAGACAAGTACAGAAGTTAAGCGGTGTTGCCAGCTTTTACCACTAAGTTGTGTATTGTTGCCAGATACAAAATAAACGTTTCCATTGTACGACAATAAATGTTTTGTTAACAATTCCTGTTTCAAGTTTGTGAAGCTTAAAATCTAGTGCAGTGTATGTTGTACCAAGAAACCATTTATTGTGTGTTTTTGTAACTAGCTGTTTCCTATGGTTTCACTCGTGTAAGCGTATGTCCTTTTTAGACCCAAGACTATGTGTGAAACAACAAGACCCAGGAGTATTCTGTCATTATTATTTTATCCTTTAATACTTTCACCCGCGTCCCGGATGCTGACAAAAACTAAGTCTAAGCTACCTCCCCTCTAATTTTCAGCTTAGACGGTTCAGTCATTTTAGAGTTATAAAATGTGTAACTAACATGACTTTCTTTTTTATATTTAGATTTTCAAAATGGCTGCCAATTTTATTTATACATACAGGCACAACATTCACGGGAAAGCTAAAAGGAGCTAATACAAACACTAAATAACTCCATAAAAGTTTAGTTAACATGCGTTCAAACCCTAAACTTACAGTAAAACGCCTTTACTTAAAATGTCCCTCAAATATTAAATAATACTAAAAAAGTTAGGAATCAATTTCCAAAGCTAAATACCCCGGCATTGGTACAGCAGACATTAAGATGACAGATTCAGTATTCATTCACACGCGACCAACGTTTTCATTCACACTGTTCAGGCTGACGCTCACACCGTAGTGTAACAAAGTTCCATTACTGTAGAATTAAGTTCGTTAATACGGCGTCATCATTTCCCGAGCCTTTTCCCAACTATGTTGGGATCGGCTTCCAGTCTAACCGAAGAATGTAGCTGAGTGCCAGTGTTCTGCAAGGAGGTACTGCTTATCTGACCTCCTCAACCCGGGCAAATCAATGTAGAAAATTAGTTGTCAGGTTGGCGACTGCCAAGGATATTAAATGACAGCTTTGCTGTGGAACTATGTTCGTAAGTAACATGCTACACTGACCCCAAATAAAATTGGAATAAAGGCAGGAGGATGATGTTAACCTATTCACTTTTATAAGTTTTACATGCTTCTTATCTTCAGCCTTTCACATAGAGAAAGCTTTTCATCACCGTTCATCACCGTGCTTGCTCAATTAATTCGGGTTGGTGATTTCAGACTTTATAGTCCGGTTTTTCTCGAGATTTTTTCTTTACTTTTAATCATATTCTTTTAGTTACTCAAAATAAAGGACCACATAAAACATGAATTAAAAAAGAATTATTAATTTAATAATAGATATAAAATTTACGCGTCGGTGTAACAGGCGGCACGCAGTCGGCCTCTTTGTAAAATCCCCTCTTTAATGTTGCCGCCGCTGCTTTGAATTCACCGCTCTATGCAACTGTGATTTTCTTTTTCAGCTATTGGTTTTTTAAATGCTATGCGAGATGGCTTTTCGTAATTAGCTTGGCTTTTTGACGATTCTCTTGATTTTTCGGGAATATTGGGAAATACGAGATGCTGAAAACTTTCCGTGGCTAAAGTGTAAATTCACGTTAACCACTTCATACTCTTCTATTATTTAAGCTGATGAATGGACAGTATTCCATAGTTGGTAAATGTTACACCGACACTAGGTACTTATCTATATTTCTTCACGGGTTCGATTCCAGATGAGGCAAGTGCCAAAATATTTTTTTTGATACCAATGACTGAGTAAGACTTTAGAGTATGAAATAGCCAATTTGCTCAAGCAAGCAAAGAATGATAATAATGTACAAACAGCCAGAAATTAGTAGATTTATGAACAACAGTCTTGTCATGCATTATTACCTATCCATAAGCCTGTTAGTTTAAAATTGATCTAATATAATACTTAAGAGGCACGTGCCCAAAATTAAATAACCAAAAGAACCAAAGAAAATCTCTATAAGCCTCAAGATTAAATAACCCTAAAATAGGCACGACAAAAATATATAATTTCAGCCATTTTCATAAAATATTTCGAAAGCTGTCTCAAAAATTTATTTTGAACAAAGATTTTAATTTAAACAAATCATTTCTAAGTATTGTAGGCATCGGAATAAAGAAATATTTATAATCACAATTACTTGGAAGGCTTCACAAAACAACGGTTATTTACCAAAGTTTATAAGATTTGTAGTTTTCTCTTTATACGTAATTGAAAAAAATAATACTCTTATAAATAATGTTAGTAGTTCATTGTTTATTTTGTAAAAGTTTAATTTAACATACAGTAGTCAAATAAAGGAAAGAGGGAAAGGGGTCGTCCAAGGTACAGCTAAATGAAACGAATTAATGAATGTTGTGACGTATAAGGAAGTTCAGGAGTTGGCGCTAGATAGGCGTAAATGGAAAGAGCTGCACCGACAAGAGCTGGGCTCTTAAATTGAAGAAGTCAAATGGAACAGTTATAATATAACGGAAACCAAAGAAAAAGATAAGAACGGTTCGACTCAAATTCTTGCTTTTTAGAAAAAAATCTGAAATCTCGTGATAATAGAGAATTGGCAATACAATATGTTCCTAATGAAAATGACTACTTTACCATCTATCCAATACTTACTTTTACAGTAGTTCCATAATTAATTACTACATATAGTTAAAACCAAATCTAAAACTTAAACAAATGTAAAAATGCCACAGTACACTAATCATTAACGTTTCTAAACAAGAAAAAAAACAACAAGCCCAGCTCAGTTTGCAAGCAAATGTACGAACACTTTACAACTAGCACAAATAAAACGTAGCTTCGAAGTTCTGCAACCAAACGGATTTACTATTGGAAAACGTGTAATTTCTGGACGGAGAAAGAAAACATTGTTGTATTTACGAGTTTACATCGATTCGAATACTAGAAAACACAATATGATTACTAGAATCTCTACTTATAAAAGATACGGTTAAACTCATATTGTCAAACGAGTGAAAGTGAGAATGTATATTTTTACACGCTCTTTCAGTAAAACGGCTGACTCGATTACGATGAAATTTGGTATAGCATTATATAGACTTAGAAACTGATATAGGGTGCTTTGAATTCTATTTTTTCTAGTAGGTACAGTATATATATGGACGTAATTCGTATGTATATGGACGAAGTCGCGAGAGAAACCTAGGATCAAAGTAAACAGCAGTACGGCATTACGATGAAACTTAAAGAGATAAATGCTACACTAGAGATGGTTATGGACTAAACCAAATACAGTTTTGCAATGTAGTTCCTTAGAGAGGCGAGTGAAACCGAGGAAAGTACCTAGTTTTTCAACCATCCAATGATTGATCTCAGTTGTCGTAAATTATGGATTAAAAACTAATTTTGTATTTTGTGAAGATTGATTTTAAAATAAAAAGCTTTACTTCAATGTTCAGTTACATAGATGTTATGTAAAATATCACGGATCAACCAATTTCCATAGTGCATCTTCTACTTGTAAACAATACGATAAAATTTTACATTATTATACATTTTTATGTCGAAGTTCCATATTACGGTTGTTTAGTAAAAGCCAAGTAAAGATAATGTACATATTATATATTGTTTTCAGAATGCATGTGAATCATTAAGTAGGTACCTAATAGTCATCAAACCTTTACACATGTCCTTACAAGAATATTCATAGAAACTCAACAATATCGTTTTTTATAGACATAAGAAAAAAAAAACTTTTACACTGTTTGATAGGTTTAAGCAACAAGTAAATTCTTTTATTCAGTTAAAATATAAAATAAATAATTATAATATAAATTTTTAAACAACAAAAAAATAAAATTACACATAATCAAATTATCCTTTCTTCCAATAAAAGTACATAATTGATTAATTACCAATAAGCATACTAATTACTTTCTTTACTATACCCGATGCATGGCTAATTCATCACTTCGATTGGTGCTAAGTTTTCGCCGGCGGTGGGAGAGCGGCGGAGGGGGGAGGGTCCACGCAGGCGCCACTTCCCGCCATTTTCTCAGAGTGGGGATACCAGTTGCGGGTAAATTTGCAAGGATTAGGGAGAATTTGCGGATGGTATTGATTATTTTTTTGATGTGAGAAAAAATTTAATATAGAAAACATTTTGAATTGTAAGTAAATGAAAGTTGTAGTTTGTACATATAGGGACTACATTCCAATATCTTTTGATAATATTAGATTCAAACATATTTTTTTTATTAACATTATTTCCATAATCAAAATGTTTGATTAACAAATTGGAGACAATAAACAAAGAATCAACAATTTGTTATCTTCATGAAAAAAAAACTTCTTGAAGTGTTTATTGTAGTTATCTTAATTTATGGAAGTATTACCTATTTGACGTAAATACTAGGTATTTGATTTTGTATTAGAATATCTACTAATGATATATAAACCTACACATGAAAGGATTTTCAATGATACATATGTAAATATTGGTTAATACATCTTTTTATTTTTCCATACAAAAATTACATACTTTAGGTATGTTACGATAAAGGTACGACTTTTACATATTTCGTCCTCATTTTTAATTAATTTTATGGCATTTTGACTATTGGATATTTTTACCTAAAATTACGATTACACGTTACCTTGCAACAAATCATTAAGATTATTTAATGAATAATGTAGCGGGCTGAGAAAAACTATTCAATTTAATCACAATCAATAAGTAATTTTACAACCTTGAATCCTAGGATATCAAACATGTAGGATACAAACTCCCTGGAAAATCTCCCCGACATTTCCCCCGCACCCCAATTTTCCCCGGCAGTTTTCCTCTCGCTCGCTAGCAACCCATCTCTGCCAATGGTCAGTCGTTTTGGCGCCGTCGTCGAAAGCGGTCGACGCTCGGAGCGCCGCTCATTAATCGTCGTGTCTCATAGGAAAATAAATAAAAATATAGTGTAAAGTTCTGTGTTCAGTGAATAGTGACAGTGTGTTTTAGTGATATGTGTTCGTCTTTAAAAATCTGTGAGTATTTGCTTGTTTTTTGTAAGATGAGCTTTTCGGTGGTTTACATAGGATCCCGCGACCTTCAGAATGAGCTGGCACAAGGGTTCCTTGTAGTAGTATCGTAAATAATTCTGGATTGGACCCGTAAAGGTTGTTAAGTTTTTTTTTTATATAAAAAAGAGGTCGAGTCCTTTGTCGCGTTGAGCCTTTGAGACAGTTTTCGGAGATATTTTATGACTGTTAACGTTTTTCACAGCTATTTTTGATATCACATTATATAAAAATATATTTATGTAAATACTCTTTTCTGCATTCTCTTCGCAGTAAAATTTTAATTGATCCGTTAAAATATGCATTGAAATTGATGCTTTTTATAAGAAATTCTAATAAGGTTTTATTGTGTGCAAATTATATGCCAATTAGCCGTTCATGTTTATAATAGTGATTATGTTACGTCGAAATACTATAAAATTGACAATAAAAAAATAATTGCTACATAGAACGTAAACAGACGTTAAATAATAATATTTATTTGTAAAGATTACATTATAATAATTTTACATAAATTAATAGATTATGATATCAAATCTAATAACGATATCATACATTATTCTGTCCCAATATAAGTTGAAAATGTATAAAAAAAACCGACGTTCACAATGTGTAATGAAATACTTGTACTGTAAAATATTTTTGAAAAAGAAAAATAGTCTAATCTTTTGAGAATTTGAGCTCGTAATATGAGACGTTAAATATTACTTTCTCGCCTTCGGTAATGCGAAGTTATTTTATTTATCACGTCAAATTATCTTTTTTGTTCATATTTTTTATATGTTCAAAACATAGATTCCATTTTATGGATATTCACGACTTTGCATTTTGTAGAAGATGAAATTTATCTAATACACACTAGCAGTTGTCAGTCTTTACCCGCGTCTCATGGGAACTATTACGATCAGCCATAGAGGAAGTAGCATGCTCTATTATCTGTGTACCAAATTTCATTTAAATCTGTTCAGTAGTTCAGGCGTTTTATAAAAAAATATGTAAAAATTATCTAATGACGTCTGAACTGTGGATCTTTAATAACCGATCCTTCGGCTGTTTTTGGAATAGTGATTGAAAGACATAAATTTAGACGTAGGTATTTCAAATCATCATATTCATTACTCAGATAGAAGTAAAATGATGATTGAAAAATCGGTTCTAAACATCATAATGTTTCATATTCTTAATATGAATACAATATATTCTTGTTTGTATGTTAAACAAATATCGTTTTCCTTATAAAGGAACAACAGTTATCTTCTACTGTGTAAGAGGGTTAGCAAGTACCCAACTCTATATGAGGTATATATATAGTGTTTCTGGTTGCATAAAAGTTAGAACGATTTTAACTATATTCTCTCCTCATCAATTTTCTGCCAAATCTGTTTAGCCGTTCTTGAGTAGGTACGTTTTTATTTGTTTTTTTTTTTTCATATTTTTTATTGCACCAATTTTGCAGTAGCAAAAATTTGTCACCGTGTTTGACTTTACTTTATGTCATAAAATATTAAAATGTCTTTCTAAGCAACCTTCATTATATATAAAATACTACAAGGAAGTAGTACATAATTAAATTAACCTACACAAGGGTTACTTTTAGAATTATATTTTAGTACAGAAAAAAACCACAAGACTGTCCGACGCCCATAAAATATGTACAACTACTATATACAGCAATTTCTCTCACATAAATCTATGCCAAGGTAAAGACAAAATTCAGGCTCAAATAGACCGAAAGTTAGGCACCTGATATCTTAGACTTTACGAGTCTAGTTTCTATCCTTAGAGTTTATTCCTATATTCTGATTTCCTGAGGGAAATCTTTTTTTTATTATCCAGTCGAGTAGCTTATAACACTTGTAAAATGAACTCCTGTATGCTCATTTGAGGGAGTCAATCTGTGTTTGATTTTACAGATGTAAATAAATATAAAATGGGTGTTATGTTTGGGCTTGTTCGTGTATTAATTGTCATATGTTATTGATTGACTTCTAACCGACTTTAAAAAAGGAGATTCTCAATTTTTAATACTGTGTCAATAGGTAAACTATGTTTGTGGCTTTTATTAATTTAGATTTTATTGTAAACTTCCACATTGATGATTTGAATAGATTAATTATTTTTGTATGCATACAATTTTTAAATCAGTTTTTAAAAAGGCCTAATAAATATTTATAACACACAATACAGTTTTAGAATTAAATAAAAACCATTTAAGTTTTCACTGCGTACTTAATGTACTTAAAAAAAATAAAAACATGTACGTATGTCTAACATAACTACCTAAAACCTTTGCAAATGTAAAATTCTATCAAAACCAAAGGGGAACCGTTTAAAAACGGCGTTCATGAATATGTACAGTTTTTCAGCAGTACAACACTGGTAAAGGGTGTGAAAAATTATTAAAATATGCATTTATACTGAATTAATGTGATGGTATGTACGGACGTGGTTTATTTCTTTCTGTTTTGTCGACGAGTTCCAAGAATTTTAACTGTTACTTAGTTCTAACAGGCGCTTGTAATATTCTAACTTTTGGTTTGCTTAGTAGAGTTAGAATTTTGACTTAACGGTGGATAGTGAAAGAGGATGACCAAAGAAACGATGGATGGATTGGGTGAAAGTCTTATGTATATTTTACCTTTATTTTCTAGAATTTCATAAGGACTTAATAGGAATTTATACTAGTATTGTAATGCTAAAGAATTTCCTTGTGTGTTTGCTTAAACGGGATGATCTCAGGAAGTACAGAACCGCTTTAAAAAAGGTACTAATGTCAGAGCTTTAGGCTACTTTTTATCCTGGTGTCCAAATTAGTGCCCATGGGACGCAGATGAAACTGCTGGCAGAAGCTAGTTTAAACAAGAGAGAAGTTTATAATAAGTGAAACCGTTATCCCGTTCTAGAATAATATACAGACAGATTTTCCAATTTACAATATTAGTTAGCCACGATAAAGCGTCCGCGTTGTGCTGAAATATAGTTTTTAATATCCAGGAAGAGCTAAAATTCCGATAGGATTTTTCACTGAAATAATGCCGCGTCCATACATTGTTATGAAGGCTCGGTTTCACACTCCGTTAGGCCGTCAATTTTAATTGACCGGTCAAATTAACTGAACTGTGGTTAACTACATACTCGAGTTTAACTTGAATTTAAGCACTCTTGTGTTAACAATGTTATGAAATTATTATTTTCAACGTGGTAGTGTAGTGGTGTAATTTCGTGGTTGAGTAAAGTTTTTTTTTATAAGTAATTCTTGGTTACAAGCAATACCAATTATTGCCTGCTTTTTTATTATACCACTGCATTCTCTATACCTCATCTCGCATAGATAGAGAAGGAACTTCATATTCTAAAGGATTTCAAACCAGATTGAAACATGAATTAGAACTTAATATACTAGAGTTTATTTTTATCATCTACTTTCTACTGCTGAAGTACTATCACATGTCACCCACATATAATCTATACTGCAACCGTATGGTCTATCCACTCTAAACTCAATGTCTACTTGCACGGATTTCCATGCGGTATTCACCAATAGATAGACAAATTCTTGACAAAGGTATAGGTATACATACCGCAAGCGCAGCTAAGGTTGACTTCTAGAGATTTACATTTGACCCTTCTACATATAACCCCATAAGTTACCCCACCATACCTCAGGTTTCCCATCACGTAAAACTATCCATACGATCCACCATCAGTTAATTAAAACGAATAGCTAACTGAGATACGTGGGTAACTCCGTTCTCAAGTGAAACGGAACGGATTACCCGGGGACGGATCATGGCGGATTTGTGTCACAGACTTGGAGAATGAAATCAGTAGAAGAGATGTCATAACGCGAAACGTACTAAGAAAGCAGCGTGCTTAAATGAGAGTGTTTGAAGGACGAGGAACGTTACTAGCTCCGTCTTTGCACTCCTTCTATGGAATTTTCAAAATAAAATCACCAATTAATAAATTTGTATTTATTTGTTTGATTTACACGTCTTCAAAAGTCAATTACATAAATCAGAGTAGTGCATTTCTTGCAAAGGTCGCTTAAAAATAAAGAAAATATAAATCAGCACTAATCATTGACAGATTGGTTTTGATTTGACAAGGTACCCGAGCATCTCGTTAAGTCTAGTCGCTGATCATGCTTGCCGTACGTAACTTGACCTACACGAAGGCGCCTGACCTACCTTGCTCATGGCATCTCCGCTATCTTTGCTTCCTCGGTGGTCACAGAGTACGCAAAACAGTGGGACAATTCCAATTATTACTGAAGTTAAGTCTTGAAGTCAGTGGATGTTGCTGGATTTTGGGTTAGACTGTGGTCTGCATAATTTGTAGTGTAGAAGGATTTTGGTTTGGTTTGCTGTTTTGAGATGGAAATGGTAGATTATTTGTGTGTTATTTGAAATTAAAAGAAACAAGGGCTAGAATAAGATACGAAAATTAATTTTCTTTTCTTAAATGGTACCTTATTAGTTGTTTTATTATAGTAGGAATTATAACCATCCCACATTGAGCAAGCGTGGTGATTAATGCTCAATCCTTCTCCGCGTGAGAGGAAGCCTGTGCCCAGCAGTGGGACGATAAAAAGGCTGTAGCAGTAACAGGTATTATGGAAAATATTTCAAGACAAATTGAATTCATTTTTCGTCTTATATTCCTAATCATAGACCTATTTAAAAAATCTTCACCAGCAATATAAAATCAACGTAGCAAAAGGAATATAAATACTGACTTGCATTACTGTAAGCAAATTACACTGTAGAGCAATACAGTATACAGCCTGTTGCTTTAGACTGGCGGTCAATTACATTTACCTCGTATTATACAGCACGGAACTGTTGGCAAACAAATAAACTTTACTATAATATAGGTGAGCTATAAAATAGTAGGTAACGGGTATATTTTTTAAAGTAAAATGACTGATTAAATTAAGTTAAATTATTACGTTTCGTGTGGTGATTACCGAGGTACTTAAATTACCACATAGTGATAGTTCAAATATGCAATTTGGATCTCCCTATCGTTTTTTATGTCAAGTTTATTAAATTAATTTTGCACCTATATCACCCTTGATACCTAAAACTGGATAAATAAAAAATATCCTGTTAAAGATAACTTGGTAAGGTAATAAGTACCTATGTATACCTATATACATACATGCTTATATGAGATCGGGTCAGTTAAGCAATCACTTCACACAAAATACTTGTACACCATAAAGAAAATGTCCAATTGTCCAAAACCATCATAAACACAGTCTCACGTAGTACTTAGGATGCGTCTACACGATGCATGTAGCTGGAGCAAGTTAACATGCGCAAGTGACAAGAGCACGCGGGTGGGTATTTTGCTTTGGTACATGCGCGAGTCGCTGGACCCGTACGGTTTTATAATGCATGTACCTGCGCATGTGCCTTAACATGCGCAAGCTATTAGCACCGTGTAGACGCACCTTTACTGCATGATGTAAGCAACTTATGTGCGATCACGCTAGTGCATGCACATGAAGTATTGAGTTAAATACTAGTCATTGAACAGGCGGCTAACTTGATATTACGGTGTGTTGATTGCCGTGGGTATAATGATTTTAAGGTTAAGATGTTTTATTATGGGTTTCCATATTAAATAGTTAAGTATCTTTGACTCAGAGAGGATCTTCTTTTCTGTTTTGTTTCTTTGCTATTTGTGTGATCAACAAAAATATATCTTCAGACTGGAAGCTCGCTAATGTTGATCCTCAATCTATACTCGTCGTCTTACCCACTTAGGAATTAGGTTACAATAGCGATATACTTACCTAGCTTAGAAAACTGAAAACAATACCTATTTTTTCCGTAAAAATTATCTTGTAGATTGTACCTCTGAGTAATTTTATTTCTTTTACATTTATTACCAATCTAAGTAACAATTCAAATGCCTTCACATAACTAATTTTGATTTCATAATACACAGACTCACGAACCAACAGACTGACCAAATCAGCAAGTCAAAATATTCGGCTACACATCTCTTTGGTCCAAAGTACAGGCTTCAAAGCTAATGGACCGGGTTTGGCTACCACTAGCCAGTAGCCGGACCCGGTCCGTAGGGACGTACCAGTCTACCGTGGCTGATTTAAAGCCAAGCTTAATCCAGCTGTAGACTGTAGACTTAGTTGCACAGTGTGCACTGGGCCTTAGAGAATTCTGTGTGTAGTAGGTTGTATGGAAAAAAGTCTGATAATCTGTGTGTTTGTGAAGGGTAAAGTCGTTAACATAGGCTCGTTAGCGGCTTTGTTAGATTCTAAATCATTTTGTAATTGATTCCAGTAACATCACAGAGAGTGATTTATTTTGAAACGAGGTGTTTTTTTTAGTTTTCTACACACTATGAAATCAGGGAAATAAGTTTTTATGAAATTATTTTGATATTACACCATACGAAGTAGTTATGTTTGTAAAATTAAATCATGCCATCGTACAAAATTATCAAAAGTATTGAATAAGTAATAAATATACTGTCTCATAATATCTTGCATGGCAACTTAAGCTATTTTTACTAAAACCAACTATTTGGAAATAGATTTAAAACACCCGCATGTGTTGTTCTATGACCCGCATGATAGTTTCAAAAAAGTGCCGTACGATGGACAAATTAAACCTAGATAGCAATAGATAGCAACAACTATTGAAATTAGGTTAACATAATAAATATTTTCTGCAGGAGTACCTAGCCTACTGACAGTACGAACCTTACAAATAAGAGGACCCATTCATATACTGCTAACAGCATCTTCATTTTAATTATTAGTTATTAGTGTCCGATCATTCACTGAAAAAGTTACCATAAAATCGTCTTTTGCCTAGACATTTCCCAACTATGTTTAGTTCGGCTTCCATTCGAACCAGATGCAGCTGAGTATCAGTGTTTAACATGAAGCGACTGCCTTTCCAACCTCCTCAACTCAGTAACCCAAACAACCCAATATTATCAAAAAAGACACCTTCTAAAAATGCCAGCTTTTTAAAATCTCTCTCAAAGCTATTTGTCCACCCTCTTTGAAGCCTAATTCCTGAAATTTTGCATCAGTTTCTATGCAAGCCAGCTAATGTGTATAATGGGTTAAGTGCACATATTATAACGTGCGCCCAGAAACCGTTCGTATGTGAAAAGTGCGTGAGCTCGCATAAATTAAAAGTAGAATTAAAATTTAATGTTTTAAGGATTTTTTGTTCTAGTTTTTTGTTAGGATTATGGTTTTTGGGTCACTTAGTGGGTGGATATTTTAATTAAAACTGTTCTTTTCAAATTATTCCTTAAATCTTAGTTTATAGAGAGTGTGACACGATCAATAATTTAGCATCAAATGTGCTTACCGTTACGAAAACTCGGATATTTCCAATACTAGATTTTATGTATGATATAAAAGTCATAAAATAAAAACTCAATAAAATTGCAAACTCTTGGATCGATCTCAATTGCGATCTCAATTCACAAGCAAATAAAACCGTTTTGCTAAATATAATTTCGAATTACCCAACTACTATATGGACTGCATACTGAGTCTTAAATTTTAAGACAGCTCAAACATCTCTTACGTAAATTCCGACTGAAATACTTTTAAGTTATATTTTATAATAAACGTTTTAGTATGTCGCCGTATATACTTATGTTCTAATAAAAATCCTATTAATTTATTTATGACAACATCCATGAAAATGGGACATAATTATTTGCCTAGCCTTTTCCCAACTATGTTGGGGTCGGCTTCCAGTCTAACAGTATGCTGCTGAGTACCAGTGCTTTACAAGGAGCAACTGTCTATCTGACCTCCTCAACCCAGTTACCCGGGCAACCCAATACCCCTTGATAACACTGGTTGTCAGACTTACTGACTATTCGCAACGACTGCCAAAGATGTTTAAACGACAGAAATACTATTCAGTTAGACTTTAAAATAAACGTTTAAGTATATCTAGTAATAAAAATGCTTTTAATTTATTTATGAGTGCACCCATGAATATGGGAAAACCCCTTACTTAGCCAGACATATTGTAGCCATTCCATAAAATTCCAGTTAGTCCACATTCTTGGAATATAAGCAATAAACTCGTACCAAGTAACCCATATTCTGTATACTGTATTTAATTCTGATAATAATGCTGTTAAGTTGTTAAAGTATAAACTAGAATTGAAACATGTACCTATTTAGAAATCCTTATTTTTATGTGTGTGATATTTGTTCAAAATTTTAAAGATCTTTTTTGTACAAAAATGAATCAAGCGTAGTTAACGGTCAATGATATTAACGTAAATCTTATGTACATAAAATAAAATAACATACTTTTTCATTAATCATCAAGGTTTAAAACTTAGCTTAAAAATACCCATTAATTTTATCTCCTCAAAAATATTATTTAAGAAGAATAAGGTTAGGATTAGACTAAGTAGACTGGAATCTAGGCTAAATCTTGATGGAAAAGAATGAAGATATTTACAATAGAAAAAATAGTTCCACAGAAGAAACTATTATTTTAATTCAGTAGAAATTACAGGAAATCAATAGTAAGTCTATACGCATTTAGAAATATATTTACATAATTAACTAAAGTTTATATAACAATATGTAAATACTGCGTGCTTTGGCAAAACGTTTGCGGTTGAAAATAACCATAATCACCTTATATTAGGAGTTTTCATAATAAACAAATAATAAAAATAGGTCGCACTTTCAGTTGTAAAGTTTTACTCACACAGATAAAATTTACGCTCGGAAATCTAGATCGTATTGTGAACCTCATTTTTTGAAGTCGGTTTAAAAGCAGAGGGTGCCATCATGTCTACGCTCATCCTTTTTCTGTGGGAAAAAGGCAAGTAAGGCCAAACTGTGGTACGGTAAAAAGACAGATTTAATAAACTTTGAGTTGAATTTATTAAGTAAATCTTGTCAAAACCACATCCATCATTTAACTTCAGGATCTGATGCAGAATCCGGATAAAAAATAGCTTGCAACCTGCTACATCCGATCTTTTTTTATTATATTTTTTGACCACATGATGTCACACAATGTATGTACATAGGCGGACTTAACGCCTACATCATTCAGTAATAACCATCAAAACGTAACAAATAAGCTCATATTCCTATTTAAAACCTAAGCTATCCTATAAGCCAGGATTTTATTTAACCCACATTACTAAGACCACCAACGTTCATAGAACTAATCTACGAATACATTTGAACTATCAAAACGAAGATATTTCAATTACAAGTGTTACGCATTAACTACCGCATACCGGGCTATGAATAAAATCCAATAATTAGGTACATACACTATACAGGTTATTTTTACACGACTCGGGAATAGAACTTGGCGCCTCGGTACAATATGTATGAGACGATTTGTAGTACGCAGAAATATTACGTGCACTATAACTGTAGACGGTTCATTCAACCAGTCTCACCATGGGGTACTGGGTTGCCCGGGTAACTGGGTTGAGGAGGTCAGATAGGGCAGTTGCTCCTTGTAAAACACTAGTACTCAGCCGCATTCGGTTTGACTGGTAGCCGACCCCAACATAATTGGTAAAAGGCTTAGGAGATGATGTATAGAACCGGGTCTTCGAACCATACAGACAGAATTGTGTTGCTGAGGAGTTTGTTCCATCATGTCTTATTCCCAGCAAAAACACATAAGAAGTGGAAGGCCGGGTGTTTTTGGGGGTTGTCTTTTGTAAACTTGACCTTCAAAAAGTGCTGAGTTCTTCAGCATACTTTGAATGAATTACTTTTGATTTTGATTTAGCTGCAGTATTTCACGGTAGTCAATACGTATGAAGAAAATATTTAAGATTTCGTAAAATAGTGTTCTGAATTCAGCTATTTGATGCCCAATCCAAGAACTTTGAGGAACGATATATAAACTTTTTTATATGAACCAGAATATGTATGGAATATTATGTTGAAGTCGAATATTACAAAAAGGCTATTGATACTCCTTTGTCCGTTATAATCGGATTCAGAACCACATACTTAGTAGCGATTCTTGCAAATCCGTCCAAGTGGTCTCATTTGAGGACGGATCAAATCTGACCAATCCCCTTTTAATGACAATTTCGTAGGGCAAACATCAGAAGACACCATGGCCCGATTTTGGCAAATCTTAAGCTGGAAACCACATAAATTAAGCCATTGATACACGATCTCCATTGATCTCGAGTAATTCCCTAAGCCTGGAAGCGACCCACAATTTGTTACAGCGTAGGGTCGCGTCCTGTCCCTTAACTAGGTCATCTGAGTTAATTGTCCTTTAGGGAGGACGGTTAAGCCAAGTTTTTTAAACTCCATATTGGTTGGCTTGTTACGTATTGTGGGGATTTTAATAGGCTGTGTTGGTTGGCAGTGATCATATTGGTTAGGATATTGGTTGGGTGCCTTTTCAATTTTCTTTTTATCACTGTTGCCTATATTGTGGACTTAAAGCGTGTTAGTGTGCAATTGATATTATACAAAATTGGGAGGAACAAATCTACAAAGTTTTTATGAATACGCTTATTGGTGAAGGTAATCGCCAATCATTTGTTGCTAGAAATTTTTTCACCGTTTCTTCTCTCCAACCATAATACTAGGAAGCGATTGTGCACAATTTTGCAGTTTTTACATTTTTATGGATGCTGTCCAATTCAATAACAGACATAAAAAAGTGCTCATTTAATTAGCCTACTATCAATAGATCATTTTTTTTAATTATCAAATAAACCGTCTTCTTGTACTATTGCTGTAATATTACGAAAACTTGTATTTTCTCACTATAGGTTAGTAAGAAAAAAAATACAAGTTTGACTTATTTTAACATAGGATTATAATTACAATAACAACTAAAAACTCCAGATCTTATAAAACCTGAAATAACAGGATTAAGGAACATAACTATAGCCAGTAAGTTTTACAGTCTACATTACATTTGAAACAGCTATTTATCCAAAGGAAGGCGATGTGGATTAAAATAGTAATTTAGCTAATGTCTTGTTTATTCTCAAGGTGATGGAATGAAGACCTTAATGTGTAGGAATTAGAGTAGCAATTGCTGTTGTCGACAATTATGCTGGATAAAACCTTTATGATATTACTTTTGTAGTCTGTAATTCTGAAATATGCCTTTCAAAAAACACGCTTTTTATAGAAAAACGAACTAAAAAATAGGAAATAAATTTTAATGAATTTAAATTAAGAAAACAGTGTTAAAAATTTCAATGAATATAAATTAATAATAGTGTGAATACAAAAAATATTAAAAAAGTGCATGGTGTCAATAGTTATAAATATTTTATTGACAGATATGAGTACAGTGATTTTCATTTCGATAATATCTTAAAAAGCACCCCACGCTTTTTTTAATTATTTTTTTTTGTATTCACACTATTATTAATTTATATTCATTGAAATTTTTAACACTGTTTTCTTAATTTAAATTCATTAAAATTTATTTCCTATTTTTTAGTTCGTTTTTCTATAAAAAGCGTGTTTTTTAGTTTTTTTAAACTATTATTTATTTTCTACTTTTTAGTTTGTTTTCAAACTATTATTTGTTTTGTAGAATTAAAATTCTCTTTAGTATAGAAAAATTTGTCAATATTAGAGAACGGCTAAAGATAATTATTGGAAATAAAAATTAACATCGAGTCCTGCCTTATCGACTGTAGAGAAAAATTCTAGAAAATTTTAATTAATTTTCTTACCTTATCGACTATAGATGAAAATTATATAAATTAACAAATATCATATTTTGCAAATTGAAAAGCCTAGAAGTCGGTGTCTAATGGATGTTACTAAGTTAATTTTGCCACCGACTTCTAGGCCGATGCACCTAAAATTAGTTTTTTTTTGCTTTTTAGTGTTTTGGGAACTCGGTTTAATTTTTTTGTAAAAAGGCTATTTATTTAAAGCTTTTCAGTGATACGAATAGTTGTCACTATCCATACAAGTGGGAAGTTCTCATCAATACAAAGAATATAAGTCCAAACGAGGTATTTTACATATTCAGTTGTCGAGTTTCCTTGACTTTCTCTGGTCTCCATCATCAGGTCAGCTCCATACCTTCACTGTTGCATAGGTCTTGTCAATACGAATAATTTAAGCCCAAACACGAGGTAGTTTACATATTCAGTTGTCGAGTTCCCTCCATTTTCTCTGGTCTCCATCATCAGGTCAGCTCCATACCTTCACTGTTGCAAAGGTCTTGTCAATACAAATAATTTAAGCCCAAACACGAGGTAGTTTTCATATTCAGTTGTCGAGTTCCCTCGACCCTCTCTGGTCTCCATCATCAGGTCAGCTCCAAATCTTCACAGTTGAATAGTGCTTTTAGGCGTACACCTAAGTGTCAAGTTTTTACCCTATGTATGCCTACAAGTTTTGAAGGTTGCCCTCGATTTCTCAGGGTTTCCATCATCAGATCCTGACCTGATGAATATGGGACCAACTGGCAGCTATTCCAAGTCGAACAAAAAAAGAATCACGTAAATCGGTCTATAAACCTCGGAGTAATCGATGTGTATGTGTAACTTCCTCCTTTTTGGGAAGTCGGTTAAAATGGAATAATTTTATCAAATTAGTGTATTGTCATCGGTCCTCAATAAATCTACAAAGTTTGAACGAAATCTGGCCGTTTAAAGTGGGTCAAAATCGCGCCCAAAGAAGTCGGTTACAAACAAACATACAAACATACAAACCTACAAACATACTGGTGAAGCTAATAAAAAGCGTGTAAAAAGGCTGTAGTTTCTTATATTTTTTTGCGGAAGAAACATGTTTCGTGACTGAATATAATATGACTGGCTGTTTCCAGTGGTTCTACCTGCGTCCTGAGGGAACTACTTCCCGCACCGGGTAAATAGTAGCCCATTCCCGTCTCAGGCTCTAGACCATCCTGTGTGTCGGTCCAGTAGTTTTGGCGTGAAAGTGCGACAGACGAATAGGATATGGGGTAATTTATTAAACTCCGTCAACTAGTTTCACAAATCAGCTCTAAATATTTCTTACACGTAGATTACTTTTAAAAACATATAGCAACAAACTTACAGAATTTTATTTCCACTTTAAGGCTCCTTGTCTTGTCAAAATCGACAACCTGAGGGGGTGAGGTACGAGCCCACTTCGGGGCGCCGCTCACGTTTTCGCCGATACGAAAACAGTCGACAACTGATTTTTGACATAACTCATATCCTTGCCTGTGTTCACTGGATGGAATAAGGTAGTCAGTAGGAAACTAAACTTTTTTAACAAATAATAATCTTGCAATAATTTTCTTTAGATTTTTTAGAAATCGCAAACAAATGATTCACATTAATATGTTCCCAAACAGACGTCTCATTTATAATTTTGATTAATATTCCTACGAAGGTCAAAATAGAGTATGGTATGAGATAAGAGTTTTTATAGATTACAGGTAATTTTGGATTTTGAATAAAAACTAGGTACTTAAAGGACAATGGGCAAATCTCTACGGAGCCCGGGCTATCAGCGGCCAGCGATGATTTTGGTACTAACGAATGTAGTGTGGTCATAAGTGTGGTCCTATAATTACTGTTATGAAGTTCTATCTCCGTGATGTACTTTAAAACCGAAGAACTTTGAACTTTTTTGCCACCTATTGTCACACAACCCAGTTAAAAGGTACGCCTTAAACGGGTTCTGATTACTCATAACAACTGTCCAAGGTGAATAAACATAGCTGGGACGGGTTATTCCCGTTCGGTAACACCCTTTCGTGAACACTGTTGACCATCGGGAAAAAGAAGTTTCATTCGTTCACAGTGTTGACGAACGCTACTTATTATTTCGGGAAATTCCCGTTCGGTAACACCTTTCGTTCTTATCGTCAACACTGTCGACGATCAGGAAAAAAAAGTGTCGTTCGTTCACAGTGTCCATGAATGCTGGTTTTTACCTATATTTGGATTTTTAAAATGTTTTAATGGATTATGTTAGATCTTTTAAAACACAATTAACTAGAAAATTAAAAAATAGCCTTATCATGTTCATAATAACTATTTTACACTTTAAAAATCCATGACATGTTTTATTTTATTTCTATATTTTAAAAATAAAAACCAGCATTCATGGATACTGTGAACGAACGAAACTTTTTTTTCCCGATCGTCAACAGTGTTGACGACGGTGTTACCGAATGGGAATTACCCGAAATAATAAGTAGCGTTCGTCAACACTGTGAACGAAGGAAACTTTTTTTCCCGATCGTCCACAGTGTCGACGAAAGGGTGTTACCGGGAATAACCCGCCGGGACCACATAAGCATAGCTAGAAGTGCTTTCTGCAGCATTGAAGAAATCGCTACTTAGCGACGAGCTACTTTTCATACAAGAACAAAATACTTTAATAGAAACCTATATCAGATGATCAGGATTGATTAGAAATAACAAAACAAATACCTAAGAAATAACAGAATTAAGTTAATTTTATATCAAAAACTGCGAAAAAATGGATGTCTCAGCTCATACATTTCTGATGCAAAAATAACCGAATATCTTTTTTCCTAAATGTCCCGCGGGATAGCGCCTATAGTAAAAGTTATTTCTAATTACTACTAGAGCTATCGTTTGATACCAATTTCATGGCTGGCCGCCGTAAGCCCAGGAACGCCCAAACTCCTAAGGACTTTTCGTTGTAATGATTTTCCCTGCCAAATATTGTTTGCATAGGCATACAAGGCATAGAGACCATTTCCACGCCTTGTATAACTGACAGACTGAAAACAGTTGTGTACTGCACAAAACATTCACAATATTGAGAAATAGGCACATCGTTAGCTTCATTACAGAAGTGTGGTTGTAAAACTGCCTTCAAGCAATCTTATAAAAAAGGTCGCGAAAAATACATCGTAATTTTAAGACATGAACCCAGGAAATTAGAGAAAATGCTCTTTAAAATAGTCATATCTTCACAGACCCGTTACTTTCTGAATGGCAACATAGCAACATTTTGCTATACATTTTTGTTAGTTCTTTGTTTCACCGCTTCCAATGAAGCTCTATTTGGCTTTTTTGATCAGGTTTATTTTTAATTTCGGGTCCAACTGCTTTTACGAGTAGTCTTGAACTGAAGAATGATCACCTCGGTAGAAATTCAAATAAGTGGTTTTGTATCATAATAATATATAAATTTTATAAATCGTTTTTTCTATCATCCGAAATGGTTGATATGATATCCTAAACAAAACTTCTATGTTTACTTCATATTTTTACTCATTACGGAATAATTAATTATTTTCGACGTTCTCACGTAAATTATTATTTTTCGCTATCGTAAATAAATCATTTTTAATTTCCTTATTAGTCAAATTCCAAAATAAATTACTACAAACACAAACCTCCTTGCGCGTCAAGCAATGACAGTTTAAATTCGACTACCATGACAACTACGTTTTGCAATAAACAACCTAACAATCTAATACAAATAAATATTTGGAAAATAAATAAATTTTGTGAATGGAATCACATATTTACCTGAGTTTAACGGTCATTATCTTAATGTTCCTATTTTTTAAGCCCGGTGGAAGGCGTCTAAAACTGTAATCTCACATCATACGCTTGAAAACATTTTTTGTAAGAGTAAAGCATCCACAACACTCATGATCATCTTCCATGGAGCTAATTATATGTAGTACATTAAAATAAATCCACTTTCAGTCATAAAAAAAGAACTTATAGGATGTTATTACAAATATATTTTTTTATATTATTTTTGGGAATACGAAGGATGAACTGTCATTGGATGACAAAGCGACATGACCATTCGTCTTCACGGCGGAACGCCGTCTGGCAGAAGGTAAAATTCATGAAATGAAAATTGACATTGAATTTTATACGTTTTTTAAATATTTCTCCTTATGTGCTTTATAAAGCCATATAATATGTGGTATTTTTCTTTAGCTTAGGAAATATTCTATCGTTTAGTGATAAAACATGTGTACGTTACCATTGAATATTTTGAGAATTAGCTGACGAAAAATTTTTTCGAGAGGCATTTTCAAGCCTTTTTTTTCTATGTGTGAGACTATTTTTTTAGTAGGTTTTTTTCATATACTCTGGTCAATATCCTCGACTACTCACTGTTAAATTTTCTGATCTATAGAATGTATCCAGGCCTCATACTACCCGACGAAAAAACTGATGTTTTCGAAGTGCGGAGCCTTAAAATCGAAAACACCCACGATACTACTCACAACTGCAATTTAAATTCATCCCCTCTCATCACCCAATAAACATCGTCCCACTTTTATTATTAATATAAATAAAAAAGGGAGTTCATCCCCCTATGAATTCACCCCGGGATAAGTATTATACATGTGCGATATTACGCTTATTTCCGGGTTTCAGTTCCCTGGGGAAAGCTCCGGCGCTTTATTTTAACTGGCACTGTGATACTCGCCTTATTTTTGGTGGAAGGTTAGCTTTAAAATTTGTGAATCGTTTGGGTAGGTTTTGAAGAGATTTGGGATGTGACTAGTTCTCAGTATGGTAAGGTTTTGTGGATAACTGGTTTCTGTCTGTGGTTCTAACAGCATCCCGTGGGAACTTTTCAGAACAAATAAACAAACTCTTCAGCTATTATAGTAATTAGATTTTTATAGGCTGAAGTAATTGAAGCCCATTTCATGTGAAAGATATGTGAAGATTTCTATCGCATACTGTTGAATACTTTTGAAAGAACCCTTAAACCCAAACACTTTAAAACCAGGCATACTGGTAAAAAGCTAAGGTTTCACGTTTATAACGAGAAAAAAAAACCATTAGACACTTATAAATAATTCTTATCCACCTTCGCTAATCTCCAGAACAAAATCCATTTATGAATAAATAATAGTTTAAAAAAAACTAAAAAACACGCTTTTTATAGAAAAACGAACTAAAAAATAGAATATAAATTTTAATGAATTTAAATTAAGAAAACAGTGTTAAAAATTTCAATGAATATAAATTAATAATAGTGTGAATACAAAAAAAAATATTTAAAAAAGCGTGGGGTGCATGGTGTCAATAGTTATAAATATTTTATTGACAGATATGAGTACAGTGATTTTCATTTCGATAATATCTTAAAAAGCACCCCACGCTTTTTTTAATTTTTTTTTTTTTGTATTCACTCTATTATTAATTTATATTCATTGAAATTTTTAACACTGTTTTCTTAATTTAAATTCATTAAAATTTATTTTCTATTTTTTAGTTCGTTTTTCTATAAAAAGCGTGTTTTTTAGTTTTTTTTTAAACTATTATTTATTTTCTACTTTTTAGTTTGTTTTAAAACTATTATTTGTTTTGTAGAATTAAAATTCTCTTTAGTATACAAAAAATTGTCAATATTAGAGAAAACGGCTAAAGATAATTATTGGAAATAAAAATTAACATCGAGTCCTGCCTTATCGACTGTGGAGAAAAATTCTAGAAAATTTTAATTAATTTTCTTACCTTATCGACTATAAATGAAAATTATATAAATTAACAAAAATCATATTTTGCAAATTGAAAAGCCTAGAAGTCGGTGTCTAATGGATGTTACTAAGTTAATTTTGCCACTGACTTCTAGGCAGATGCAACTAAAATTAGTTTCTTTTTTTTTGCTTTTTAGTGTTTTGGGAAGTCGGTTTAATTTTTTTGTAAAAGGTTATTTATTTGAAGCTTTTCAGTGATACGAATAGTTGTCACTATCCATACAAGTGGGAAGTTCTCATCAATACAAAGAATATAAGTCAAACGAGGTATTTTACATATTCAGTTGTCGAGTTCCCTCGACTTTCTCTGGTCTCCATCATCAGGTCAGCTCCAACCTTCACTGTTGCATAGGTCTTGTCAATACGAATAATTTAAGCCCAAACACGAGGTAGTTTACATATTCAGTTGTCGAGTTCCCTCGACTTTCTCTGGTCTCCATCATCAGGTCAGCTCCAAACCTTCACTGTTGCAAAGGTCTTGTCAATACAAATAATTTAAGCCCAAACACGAGGTAGTTTACATATTCAGTTGTCGAGTTCCCTCGACCCTCTCTGGTCTCCAACATCAGGTCAGCTCCAAATCTTCACAGTTGAATAGTGCTTTTAGGCGTACACCTGAGTGTCAAGTTTTTACCCTATGTATGCCTACAACTTTTGAAGGTTGCCCTCGATTTCTCAGGGTTTCCATCATCAGATCCTGACCTGATGACTATGGGATCAACTAGCAGCTATTCCGAGTCGAACAAAAAAAGAATCACGTAATCGGTCTATAAACCTCGGAGTAATCGATGTGTATGTGTAACCTCCTCCTTTTTGGGAAGTCGGTTAAAATGGAATAATTTTATCAAATTAGTGTATTGTCATCGGTCCTCAATAAATCTACAAAGTTTGAACGAAATCTGGCCGTTTAAAGTGGGTCAAAATCGCGCCCAAAGAAGTCGGTTACAAACATACAGGTGAAGCTAATAAAAAGCGTGTAAAAATTTCGACAGTTCACCAATCGAATCACAATTACAGAGTATCCACTTGTCCCAAATAGGTCAACTAACAATGAGTATCGTAATAAGGATGTCTGGTTCGACTGCTTTGTTGTACTCTGTGGCTATGAGAATGACAGACGTCAATGGTATTTGACAGTTCATTTCAATCTTGTTTATGATTCAAGGTCATTGACCGGTAGTGAACTGATTATAACTGGGTGGTATTAGTTTCTAGAAGGAAACGTTCGTTTATTGGGTATTGGGTATTTGTCAGGTGTTATGTCTCCAAAACATGTTATATAATACGTATAAAAAGTATTCACTTCTGGGACAATTTTAACTGTCCTGTACGGGAACTGAACCCATGAAACTCCGTGCAGCAGTCATTTGTTCAACCGCTTAGCCAAAGGTACTTTTTTGTTTTACCAAAATTTTATAATATGTCATGATTTAATTCCAATTTATATTATTTATAAACTGTATGTTAATAAATGTTTAAGTATATAATTGTTATAGTTATGTCCTAAAATAATTAAAATTAGTCCTTATTCCTCAAAAAAATTCTCCTGTACCCAGTTACTTTCAACAGTAAATTAAGCCTTTCATACAGTACGACAACATAATAGAACCTCAGTCACAATTTAACGCTTGAACACACCTACACAAATCGTGCCCACAGCCCACACGTAAAAGTTGGGACCAACTACCACAAAACCGCAGCTTAAACTCTTTCCAAACGCTCAAATTCACAAATCTCTTACAACACTGAATAACATCGAAAAATGGCGGACAGACAACACACAAAAAATCATGTATTCTAATGAAAAAACTTCACAGTTTAAATGTATTCTCTTGTAAACAGTTGTGAAGCTACGCACTAACGTTCGTAAGACAAGCATGTGCTAGACGCACGACATAAACAAAATATGCAAAGTATTTAGGATTGCCATACGATTGTAGAGCAAACTAACATATGGACCAAATGGCAGACCAACCGCAAACCAATCGAATGTCATTGGAATACGATTGGTCTTTTATTAGTAGCAGAATGCCCGATATGGTTAAAACAGCTATAGCGTTTCAATTTCTATTAAATTTTGACATTATTAATTTTGGAGAATCGGGCCCCAGTACTGACAGCACCGGTAGCGCCGGTAAAAGCTCGTCGATGCACATGCGTGTGTGAGTGACATTTTTACGAACGTTAGAAAGTACCTTCACAACTGTACATCTTTATTCTGTGTCTATTCTAATGAAAAAACTCCACACATTCACATTCAAAAGTTAGACAACGGAATAAAACGATTCGGGTAACTTCGTGCAAGTTCGGCAAACTTCGGCAAGTTTCGGGTAGTGTCGACTAACTTAGGGGTTCGGATATCAATGGTTCAGGTGCCTAATAAGTAAGTTGGTTTTCACACATTTCTTAACTTTTTCTGTTGAATACTAAAGATTGGGTTTGGTTTAACTACGGCTCTTGGGGTTAGAATTTATTTATCTTCATTCTAGTCTATGTTGGAGTAAAATAGAGTGGTAGAAAATACTTAATTTATGACTTATAGCAATATAAAAAATATTGACAATAGACAATGAACAAAGAAACCCTATTTTACATTGAAAACCCTCAATGAAGAAGTCAAAAGAAAATTCACAAATTAAAATTTTCCGAGTGCCCGCAGCCAAATGGTAGGAAAAAAATATATTTCAAAACTTTGTATTCTCCAGTGCTACTAACAAAGGAACAACTATAACAAACTGCAAAGCTGAGCATCTTTCCGATCGCACCAACTTTTTAAAGCTGAGCATCTTTCGTGTCGTACTGGTTTTTTTTTAATTTCGAAGTTGATGTTGGGTAACTTTTAACAATCAACCTCCTTGGCTTGAATTTTCTCCTGGGTACAATTACTAGTAATAACTTTTGCAGTTGAATCCCACCACGATTGGCTCAGTTAAAACATTTGATGTGGCTAATGACGTGATGTTTTTTTCATAGAGAGACTGAAAAAATATATGTAGTTTCAAATGAGTAAAATGTAGAGATGATTATTATTGAGCATTTATCACTGCGGGTTGGTGATTTCAGACTTTGTAGTTCAGGTTTCTTGAAGATGTTAATGCTCTATCCTTCTCCATGTGAGAGGAGGCCTGTGCGCAGCAATGGGACGACAAAAAGGCTGTAACAGATTATTATTGATAGTAAAATATTCCTATTCATTTATTTCACTTAACCACTTATCAATGAGAGACGTATTAAAACCATTAATTATTACATTTTTTGGCGCACAAACCTAAATATAATCCCATATCACATAAACTAAAAAAAAACTAACGAGATTAACCCAATAATTAACCATGCTTTTATCAAAACTACTCACGCTATCATTAATAATATTATCATGGCTATGTTTTACACGAACGTATATATAAACATACATAAATAACTGGTCTTTATGTTAATTAAATTGCGACATAACAGGTCATACACGACACGCCTAATCACTAATTATGCTAATTGTTGTAATTACACTTAAACGGGAATATATTAAAACATTAAACTGCACTTTACTCATCTCTGTTTAAAAGGGTAATGATTTTAGAATCTGTCTAGTATTTTTCACTGACTTCCCAAAAAGGGGGAGGTTCTCAATTAGTTGGGATCTTTTTTTGTTTTTTTTTTATCTCAACTACGTTCCATCCAGCTCCAGCTCATCTCCCGAGCCTTTTTCCAACTATGTTGGGGTCGGCTTCCAGTCTAACTGGATGTAGCTGAGTACCAGTGTTTTACAAGGAGCGACTGCCTATCTGACATCCTCCACCCAGCTACTAGCACAATCCGATAGACTTTGGTAAGACTGGTTGTTCAGACTTTCTGGCTTCTGACTTAAAGTAACGACTGCCAAAGAAGTTTAAATCGTTTAGTGAGAAAACTCTTATGTCTTTAATTTTAGCTTCTTACTAGGATAGTTTTCAGTTTTATTGTAACTATTTATAGTGATGTAATTAGTTTTGTTTGTTCCTAAATATTGTTCTCGTAAATCTGTAATTTCGTTCTTGCGTTAAAACTGCGTTAAGTATAAAATAATATCTTTGCAACCGCTACCTACAAAACACAACTATCATTGATAGACACAATATTTATATTATCTTACATCAGCAAAAAATCTGTTTATCCCATACATTTCCTTACGGATACCAAATAAAATATATGTAGCTGATATCATCTTTGGTATATACTTGCCCCCCGGCGTCTCTCCCCTTTCAGGGCCCTATGAGAAGGGAATGTATAATAAATGTATGGAATATATTCTATCGTTGGCAATGGTAGGAGATATGCTAAACTAGTTATGGGGAATTCGCTTTTTCGTTTGCGTTTAAGAATCGCTTTTGTTTGGGGCATTGGAGAATACCGTGGTGGAATAGTGGCTAAAGCACCTGCATTTTATATTTAAAGGCGTGGGTTTGAAACATGATGAAATAAACCTTAAACTACGCTACATATATGTATCATGTATCTTATACCTCACCAACGGTAAGATTATTTAATTTTATGAAATGAATCGACTAAAATAATCACGTGCAGAAAACTATTAAGTATTTTCGGCGGAAAACCGGGTGACATCGCACTGTTCGTATGATTTACGTAGTAGGTAACTATTAATCTGTGATATGATGATACTGAACAATTGTCAACTGCCGATACAACTGCAGAAAATCCTCCAGTGTGAAAAGCCAACCATTTCACTAATACAATAATTTAAAGAAACTTATGTCCTACCATTTCATGGGTAAAAGTTCATTTAATACACCGAGTAAAACAAATATTATAAACCAGAAACAAAGCGCTCATATTTCTATAACTTATATAGGTAGCCTAGAACTGTACACCAAGCAAATAAACAAGGCGACATAACGACCGGTTTCCCGCCTTTCATTCGGCATTTTCTACTTGGCCTATTCGAACTTGAATCGCGCTTCAATAAAGAACTCGCCAAGTTTCGCCAAGTCCCGCCAAGTCGCCAAGAGTGCCAAGAGTGCCAAGCTGAGTATTCAATGCAGTCCACAAGTTGACGTTTATTAATTAAGTCTACATTTACTATTTAAACTTGACTTGGCAAGTTAGACGTTGATTTAAAGGCCAATAAATTTTATTTGCAAAAAAATGTTGAATGTTCAAGCTATTTGGGGTAAAATGTGGGCTAGAAGCATTGTTCAAGGGTTCTATATTGTAGTAGTTCGAAAGTACAGATAAACTTTTCATACTTTATTTTTGTGTTCGTTTCAAGGATTACGAATTGAGGATTCAGCAGATCATGAATACCAAAAAGTGGAATAACCAACTTTACAAAGTCAACCTATTTTATTTATGTTACAACTCATCTCCTTTGTCAATTTTGTAATAGGAATAAATACATTTTTACTTGAAAATTGTGTAGAACTAACTTACTGCGCGGTTCCACCGTTTTGAGAGAACTACTTTCTGTATCTGGATAAAAAGTACCACGAGTCCTTTCTCAGCTCAGCAGTTTTGGCGGAAAGCGCGTTTTCTAAGTTAGGTATGAACGGTATATATGTTACGGGTAAAGCTAGAAGGTGGAGTAAACCTAGGTTAACCCGGGTTGACTTAGTATTACCCAGGCTTCTTGGGTAAAGTCCGAATAATAAGTAAAATTAATTTTACATTCGGAGTTTACCCATGTTCACCTAGGTCTACCCAACTCTGACTGGGTAATGTTAGGTGTTGCGTAATTTTCAAGCCCGTGGCGTTACTCTAAAAAGGTTTAATTGCAAAACAGAATGTGCCACAAAGAAGTGTTCATGCAAAGCTGCAAGAAAATTGTGCAATTCTAAATGTCACAGCAGTTTATCTTACTC
This sequence comes from Helicoverpa armigera, assembly GCF_030705265.1. Taxonomy (NCBI): domain Eukaryota; kingdom Metazoa; phylum Arthropoda; class Insecta; order Lepidoptera; family Noctuidae; genus Helicoverpa; species Helicoverpa armigera. The sequence goes on along the minus strand of NC_087140.1, from coordinate 9,696,738 downwards.
AAATAAATAATTTCAATTTGAACAACAACGACCGTTATTAGTTTTTTTCTATTAAAGCTATTAAGTTTATGCTCTTCAAGCGATTACGATAGCCTGTGTATGTTTTTGTAATATATTATAAATGTTAAAAATGACCTTTGATTTTCATTTCACTAATTAATTAGACAAATTTTTTACATTACCCAGTCAGAGTTGGACCTAGGTGAGCATGGGTAAACCCCGAATTAAAATTTATTTTACTTATTATTCGGACTTTACCCAAGAAGCCTGGGTAATACTAAGTCAACCCGGGTAAACCTAGGTTTATTCCACCTTCTAGCATTACCCGTAACATATACATACATGTCAGATTTTGTCTAGCTTATTCAAAATTCATTATTTTCCAGCTTTACCGAGAAAATAGAAATTCAGTCAGCAAAGTAGTACCTATTATTCAGTTATCAACAAAAAACGTCATATCAATTCCGAAACACAAAGACATACAAACAGAAAATTAAATAACAAAGCAGAAGCTGGCAACACTGGTGTAAATTGCCTACTATTATGCAGTGGCAACACAGAGCGCTTGAAGAAAGTAAGAAAAGTAAGGGAAAATTGTGTCCCAATTGAATTTGTTACACAAAACTAGGAAAGTTAGTAACAAATTGACTTTCGTTTTTGCGAGTTTCTACGCTTATTTTTTGACTAGCTTCTGACGCGGTTTCACTTGCGTTTTGAGGGAAGTTCTGTCACCTTTCTCCATGCAATATTGCATCTTAGATGGCTCAGGCATTTTTCTGTAAAAATAAATAAGGTAATTTCGAATTTATAAAATATATTTTTTTTGGTTTGTTTGTTTGTACCGTAAAAACTCAGAAACCACTGACCAATTTGAAAAGTTCTTTCGCTGTTGGAAAGCTACACTCTCTCCGAGTAAAGTAGGCTATATTTTATTCCGGTAGGTACGTAGTAGTTTCCACGGGACTCGGGTGAAACCGCGGGAAAACGGCTAGTGTTAGATTAGTGAAGACTGCAATCTGTATACAAGTTTTGTGTTCGTTGTTCTAACTTTACATAACTCGTTTTCTTTAAAGGTTGAGCAAGGTTATGGTTTAACATTTAGAAGTCTGGTTTTATAATGTGTCTAGTGCACTATAAATAAGTTGGTAAGAATTACATAATATTTAGCAGGAGTTTCGAGTTGTTGATCTTTCAAAACTATTAGGTAACTTTACGTTCTGGCGAGCTACTCCTGTTGTATGTTTTACATCACATTTTTAACCGATTTCTAAAAAGGAGATTCTCAGTTTAACCTGTATGTATGTACTTATGTTTGTACGCGATTATCTCACGCTTCGCTGAACCGATTTTAATGCTGTTTTCAGCATAGTATTTTTCAAGTTGGTTACATATTTATTTCGAGTGTAAGTTATTCATTTGTTTTATTTAAAAAATAACATACTCCATCAATAGCACATTAAAACAAAACCCAACGGGAATCGAACCCTAAACACTTCACATCGCAGCCATTTTGAATCCTTCCCTACATCATCACAAACAATTTAACACGACCTATATCCAAAACCGCATTCCACAACCAATTAAGATGTGTAGGATAACATAATAGGTCTTATTGTAGTAGCGATCCAGATATTACCTATTATTAGGGGTAACCAAACAATAGTTCAATACATAATCCACGGGACAATGGTATTGAGTTAGTTTCGCTTTAAATGGAATTATGTCGCGCGAGTGATCGGCCGCCATTTTGGATATGTAAGCTGTGCTTCGCGCGCAAAAATCGCGGTGTTGTCTTCGTAATATAATCATGATTATTATATCCAAAATTAGTGTTTATGTTGTGTTGATAAAACTAGTAAAATAAATAGATGGTTTGAATGATTTAAAATTATATAAAAAAAATGCTTATATTCTTACTTATCACGAAAGTGTTTTATACATCAGAGGTCAGCGCTTAGGCTTACTTGGCCTCTTCCAGTTGATAATCCACATATGTATAGGAGGAGGTTCACTGGTCCTTGCTCTTGGCTTTGACCTGGTGAAGAGCACCTGTGTCTTAATCAGCCTGGATTCCAATATTACTGAGCTTAACCTTCAAACCTTTACCTCCAATCCGCTACATCTACAGCAAAGAAAAAACACAATCTTACACCAAATCTATTATTTTTTGTGCGTAGTCGACAATAGCCATTAATTAATACATTATCTAATGAACGCAGCAATGAGAAGGCTCCGGTGATTTTGTACCAGCCATGGAGAACAAAATGAATAGCGGAGATGACATAACGAAAAATCGCCTAAGAAAGTAGCGCGCCACAATGCGGGTGTTAGGGGGACGAGGCATGTTACTGTCTTCGCCCTTATACGCCTTCTATGGACCCGAACATTTTATTTAATACCAAAAATCTTTGAGAGATGTCTTAAAGAACCCTGAACGCTTGTTGCTTCACTTGTAACTGATCGTTTTGGTCATGCCTGCAGTACGAATTGGGTCTAGAAGAAGGCGCCTGACCTAACTGCATTATGGTATCTCCGCTCAATTTTCCATACTCCTTGGTACCGGCGCTCATTACTGGCCCAAATTGGACACTACCTACGAATTAGTTACGTGAGCGAAATATACGATAGTCAGGTAGTTTTTTTGTTAACCCCCTTTGTGGTAGGGGTAGTTTTTTTAATCCTTAAGGGAAGAAAAAGTAGTGTTAATTTAGAGTGTAAGACTTTGTGTGATAGTAGATAGTCTGCATAGAGATAATGTGTTATTGTAACAGTTTCAGTAATTCATTTTAGGTAAAATGTTGCGTATACTTCATTTACCTACTCTATGATGTTACTGAGCAAGAGCTAGCACATCAATGAAAAAGCTTATGTTTTTGGCGGTGATATTACGATTTAGAATATTGTTAATTGACTCCTTATAAAGTGCCAATTAGCAGTGTGTTTTTGTTTATTTTCTTGAAGGCGCAACTCTCAGCAAAGGTCCAATTTGAAAAAAATATTTCATTGTAAGGTTAACCAGGTTACAGATTACATTTCACCCGGATGCTCGAAGTAGTAGAAACGTAGTATTGTATTTATCAAGTTTAGCAACACATATGTACATACAGGTGAAGAAAAACAAAACAGACTAGTACTATTACTGTGCAAATGAGATGTTATATTGAATCTGTCACTATGTCATTTGAAATATGATTGAGGTAGTCTGCTGGTGTTGGGTTGCCAATGACATGATAATAATAGATTCTCTCTGTGTTTGTTTATTTGTGTCAAGTGAATTTCAACAATAAGATTTGTGTTACAATTTTAATGTATTTTTTCATTTTAATGGTTTTGATCACATCATGATTCTATTTCGATACGATTGAAAAGAAAGGTTAGGTTTTTTATGTATTTTTTACCCACGACGGAACGGAGCAGGTATATGCGTTTAGGGTGAGAGATGTGCGTTTGTGTGTTTGTGTGTGCGTTTGTGCAAACTAATGTTCCCTCCTATCTTCTAAACTAATGATCTGATTTTGATGCGGTTTTCAATAACGTATTTGTGTTCAATGAGTTCATGTTCTTAGACCGGTGTCATGACTGTAACTCACTAGGGGGCGCCACAATATTAGGGCAAAACAGCAAAGTAATGTTCCCTCCTGTCTTCTAAACTAATGATCTGATTTTGATGCGGTTTTCAATAACGTATTTGTGTTGGATGAGTTCATGTTCTTAGACAGGTGTCATGACTGTAACTCACTAGAGGGCGCCACAATATTAGAGCAACACAGCAAAGTAATGTTCCCACCTACCTTCTAAACTAATGATCTGATTTTGAGACAGTTTTCAATAACGGATTTGTGTTCCATGAGTTCATGTTCTTAAACAGGTGTCATGGCTGTAGCTCACTAGGGGGCGCCACAATTTTAATGCAAAACAGTAATGTTCCCACCTACCTTCTAAACTAATGATCCGATTTTGATGCGGTTTTCAATAACGGTTTTGTGTTCGATGAGTTCATGTTCTTAGATAGGTGTCATGGCTATAACTCACTAGGGGGCGCCACAATATTAGTGCCAAACAATGTTGCAATATAATGAAAACGTCTGATTACAATTCTGTTTTCATCAGCAATGTGTACGTGCTTAATGCATGTTCCCAAATAATAAAAATTACGCCAGTAACTCACTAGCGGGCGCTACAATATCTGTGCAAAATAATATTGCAGTAACATATTATATAGACTATAATTCGTATATGCTCTCTAAAAAGTCTGAAATAAAATTAAGCAAAATTAAAAATTTTGAAAAACCCCCGACGGTAAAAATCTTATTGAAAAATAATAAAATAACTCATAACCCCCGACTTAACCCAATTATATAGGAATAACCGTCGGGGGCTGCCTTTTCTATATGAAAATTCAATAATTAATTGAGTGTATTTTATGTCATCGTTAAACATCTACAATTCTTCAATAATTGTATTCACGACACTAGGAATTCTTTAGCTGGTTTAATGGCAGTCCCCGACGGATATTCCTATATAATTGGGTTAAGTCGGGGGTTTTGAGTTATTTTATTATTTTTCAATAAGATTTTTACCGTCGGGGGTTTTTCAAAATTTTTAATTTTGCTTAATTTTATATTCTCATTATCACATTTATTAAATACATTCATTACAGTTCGCCAAATACAATAAAAATGGTCCCAAAAACGCTTCATACAGAAATATTAAAAACAATTTTTTTTCTGAAATTTAGTATATAAAAATTCTTTACGCGTGAATCCTAATCAAAACGGGAAATAATATATACAAAAAACGCTAATCGACACAAAACTCACATTAAAACCTTTAATTAAAGTATGAAGGTCCTTAATTAAAGCTGTCGATAAGACCTTAGACAAGTCTGTGTGAGTCCATCAATTGAGACCCAAAATAAACGTTACCTCATTTCTCTTCGCACTCATTTGTCTATGTCCAAAGGGCTTTGTGGCTCAGAAATGGGACTTAAAAAATGTCTTTTTTTATAGCCTTTTTAGGGGTAGGAGTGGGAATCGAAAAACTCACTTTTCCTCGCTATGATTTGTTTAGCTGTCAGCTTTTAAAGAGGTCGGCTGCTGATTTTTTTTTACCGTGGATACAAAATGGTACTCTTTTTTTTAAAAAAATAAACAGAGTGAATTATATTTGAACGACTTGTAGTTGAACAAGTCTGAAAAATTGTAGAAATGTGGTAAAACTTTCTTATTCTAAAAGTACCAAAAATGATGTAAATGGGTTCTGTTGGTTATCCTTTAGCACGCTAGCCTTTACCTATTAAATAAATCGACACTTACAAAAGTACATTTTTTTTCATACATATTTGGTATATTTAATGTCAGTCTTTTACACATATTAAAACCATCACAATTCATTAGAAACAACTCGACAAAATATCGCGGAACCCGTTACAAATTTTATGCATTTTATTTCCCCCACCGTTTACGGGTTAAATTAAAATATTTTGCGTCAGGTCATCAGAGGAGCGATATTGGTGAGTCAGCGGACGGGTTAACTTTCCACCGAAGAGTTTTTATTAGAGGATTACACGGAGAAATCGCTACGGTTTATTTTTTAATTTGAAGTCGTTTTTTCAAATTTGTTTTTGTATAAAAGGAGATAGAAATGGAATGAACCGGTATTTCATGACAAATCGGGAGGATTATTACGATTTCCTTTTTCGCTTTTTATTGTTGATAATTGACAAATACTTTATGTACTATACATATTATTATTTTTCATTTTAGATTACCCGTACAATGTAGATGTAGACTAAACAGTTGACCACAAATTTAGCAAAAAAAAATGTTTAAAAGAATATCTTGATTCTAATCAAAGTTTTCAGTCGGTTTAATACAGCTAAAATACCTGATCTTTGTAATGTGCGTATTACCATTCATGTTCATACTGGATTATGTGCCGACAAACTATCGGCCGACTAAAAGTTTGCAGTAAGTGTAGTAAGCACACACTTACTGGGTACTGTTACAATCACGCATTTCTACCTATAGAACTATAAAGGTAGCTAGAACAATTTTACCCCAGCTTGATTTATAGGTATACAGCTCACAACGTAAATCAGTCTAACAAAACAAAGATGGCGGACTCCCAATGTTGCAAATGCCAACATTTCTAATTCTTCTTTACAGCTTAAACAGATTGATTTTTCACGTCAACCATATCTAACGGAAAGGCCTACCCTGAATTAGATTTGGACACAAAAGGCTGTATTAAGTGATATTTGTTGTACCCTACATCCATTGTTGGGCAAAATGTGTCCGACAAGAAAACGCTTTTTAGGGTTATACAATGTTTTTCAGTTTTATTTTAGGGTTAACTGTTGATGGGCCACTAACTTATCGCGTTAGACGGTATTATGGAAATTTCGCTGTCATAAAATAAATAAAATGTATTCGAACTATATTTTTCTCTCGTGCCAGCTAAAGGGTGTTGAGTTTTGGTTAGTTTAATTTTTAACATAAATACTGTTTAATTTTACATACTATGGTATCTCGTTGCTGTCATAAGCAATGCTGTATTGTAATGCCCTTAAATCAATACTTCGAATAGAAAATAATTCTGTAACTCAAATAAAGATCTTCGTAATTTTCAAATTCTGTCAATTTCTTAAGAAAAACCGTTATTTCCATTTAAAACTAAAAATAAATTAAACGATTCTTACAACTCCCACACATCTTCCACTCCATTCTTCCTCACAAAACCCTCAGCAAATAGAACCAGTAATTGCATTTCTGCACTATTTACAATTGCATCCAAATATTAACGTGTTCGCATACAGGGTGCTGCGTTTCTGGGACACTGCAATTTGCAGCTCCTTGGCACCCATTTGCATATCCGACGGGGTAGAGTGCATCGGGAGCACGGAGAACAAAATGACTAGCGGAGGTGCCATAACGGAAAATCTTCTAAGAAAGTAGCGCATCGAAATGCGGTTCGGACGAGGAACGTTACTGTTTTCGCCCTTATACGTCTTCTTTGGACCCAACCATTTTTTGTACTACCAAAACTCTCAAAGTCACAAAGAACCCTTTTCAGTTCATTCGTGAACTCTTTTGGTCATGTTTACGGTAAGAATCTGACCTAGAAGAAGGCGCCTGACCTACCTGCATTATGGCATCTCTCTCATCTTTCCTTACTCCGTGATAGAGGTTATACCGTGCCACTGTGAAACTTTTAAGGGTTTTGCACCTAGCTATGTGTTGCACCTAGTTCATGCTAAAAATATCTTCGTTGAAATTGAAACGTTGGGGTTTTATGCTGTAAGTTTTTTTGTACGCTGAGTTTCTGATTTTAAAGAATTATTGTCAGTAACTGTTGGGCAAATGTTAAGCAGATGAATGTTTTTTTTTATTTACTTAATTCGTGGTATTTAATCTACACGTTAAACCAGATGAATAGTTAAATGCCATTACATACAGGCCCTTGTATTGAAGTTATTTAAGACTAGCTCTTGTCTGCGGATTCACCAGCCTCTTGAGGAAACTACTTTCCGCAATTGTATGTAACAGTAGCCTATAAAACATCTTATTCTGCTAATTAGGTCTCTTTGAAAATAACCAAAAAGTTCCTAAATCTACCATAATTGTAAAGTAAAGATACAAACTTACCAAAACCTTCGTTTATCCTAGAAAACAATGTTCTAAACAATATTTTAAAGCTACAACTTCCTCACAAACAGATTACAAGGAAAAATACAAAGTTTTCCCACATTTTACGTGAGTTTCATCACGGGGAAATCCGGGAGATTTTGTTATCTCACTAAACATCCGACGTTTAAGGATGACTGAGTTTTTTTACTTTGATAAAATGTAAACACGAAGATGTAAACAAAAATAAAGGAGATGCAAAAATACTTTCTACATGTATAACGAAAATGAATTGAAATGTTAACCTATATTTAAAATATGTAATTCCTTGAACTAGAGGAATTATCTTATACTCAAATCTTTTCTCCTCATATTCTATCTTCCAACAATTGTGGACCCTGTTACATAAGGCATTTAATGCAGTCAGTAAAACATACAAGGAAAAAATTAAACATACCGACCGAATTGAGAACCTCCTCCTTTTTGGGAAGTCGGTTAAAAAGTCAGTGATAATTAATAAACTCCTTGACTTGGTTTAAAAAAATAACAATACATATTAAACCAATTTTTATCTGACTGCCCAGTAGGACAAAGTGTTCGCAAACGCTAGTTCGGAGTTCCGGCTACAATTCTTAGTACGAACCGAAATCGCTTTGCAAGTTGATGCGATAAAAAGATGATTCAATTAATACTCGAAAAAACTAACACACAACAGTCAAACATTTACACACACACCCACACACACATCAATGTAAACAAAAGATCACGAAAATTACATTACAAAGATCGGCCAAAAACGAGCGAAGAAAATAGGCCGAAATATAAGAGGCAGCCTCTTCGGTGTGTTATTTTTCCATCGTCGTTGTTCAAACAGAACTTCCAATAGGGCGTAGATAATCTACTTATAAATAAAGATGCTATTCAATTACTTACACCAATAGAGGGCGTTATAAATTATAAGCTTTTGCTAATATAATATTTGCATTCGCTTAATCAGGTGCTGAGAACAATTAGACACGGCACCTGGTCGTTTTTAGGCGGTTTGAGCACTTGGCGATTTATTTGTTGCTGATTTTTTTCGTTATTGAAATTATATGTCTATTTATGTTAACATATTGACTTTAAATAAGACTGTTTCCAGGTATAATAATTGTTGTGGTGTAAATTACAGATCAAAGTGATATTTATGTTGCATTTATCAACTCACAAATTGCTAACCGCTTAAAATTGAGCGTGGTTTTAATGTTACGGGTAGATAATCATAAATAGATAATACGAGTTTTACAATAACATAAAATGAAAAAAAAATAATCTTATGTATGTATTTTTTAAATAAAGTAGTAGAACACAAAGGTAAAGATAATAAAATTAATTATAAAGTACTAAGGCAAGATTTTACAGTTGCTCGTTTGAACAAGTCCTTACAAGATTCATTAGTGATGTGAAAATAAAGTTATCCTAATTTGTATCACAAGGCTCTCGTATTTTATTAAACTGTAGTGCCATCGCGAAACATCTGAGAATATTACAAGATACATTTATTATCTTGTTTATATTTCAGCTTTATTCGTCTTAAAGTTTTATGTTAAAAAAAATATATATTAGAATTATCTTTTGCTGAGATAAATTAGAATTTTTGTTACGGGTGCTAGATTTGTAGATAAGTTATACTTAGATGATTTATTTAAACTGAAAAGCAGGTTCTATTTAGTTCAGGCCAATTATACTTCAGAACTTATTTAGAACTAAGCCAATCATTTTGTCTTTGTATGTTTGACGACTAGGTCTACTGATGGCCCCTGAGCTCACGCGTACATACAAACAGGTTTAATTTAGTATTTATAGTAGGTATGTATGGATTTCAAATACGATTTTGTTTATTTGACATGCGAGCTTATTCCCAGTGATTAGATTAGAGCAAGTTAATCCCTATCAAAACTAGTTTTTTTACCAACTTCAGAATTTCACATCTCTCCTAGCCCACTTTCATCTAAATCGGTTCAGTAATTTGAGTGTGAAATCATCACAAACAAACTCATGAAAATAAGGAGGCAAAGATTACAATCTATCATTTGGATGCCTGAAATGATAACATGTACGCCTGAAAAGCAATTTTTCGTTCGTATTTCGGATCGAAAACGCATAGCTCAATCAGAGAGCTAATTAGCTTAGCACTGGAGAGAGCGATTTTTCACGAAAAATCACACCTTCATTGTTTTTGAGTGGATTCGCAATCAACATGATTCAACCCTAGTACATTCATCATTCGAGTTTTTTAGACTTTCATAGGTATATGTAGTGGTGAAAGCCGTGTCGACTGATCTTGAGGTTAAGTAACGCTTGACGCGGTTGAAATGGTGATGGGTTACCTTCTATGTCATAAATATTTCTTCCATCCAGTTGATTTTTCAACATAGATCTGAAACTGAAATCTGACCCCAATATAAATAGGAAAAGGCTTTGCACATGATTATAAGGCGTCTATATAAGGCAGTCGTGTTGGCCTAGTACGACTAAATAAGCTGAAAATGCATTTGTTTTGATAACTCAGTACTTACCTAATTATCATAAGACTGTTTATTACTTAAAAAATAGAGCATTTAATTAATGATACAAAGACCAATTTGAAATAGAACATAAACTGAAAGAAACAACCAACAAAAAAATGAGCACCAAAAGAAGTCATTACCCAGTTTCACTCTTTTCGATTACCCAAACATTTGCCAAAAGGCGCAAAACCAAACATGCGATACCTCTCAATATTCTAAGTAATGGCTTTGGAAATAAACACAACGCGACATCCATTAATAGCACCAACAGACCAGAAACTTTTAGTCGGCCGATAGTTAGTTTGGGGTCATAAATCAGTATGAAGATCAATGGAAGTACACAAATAGCAACGATCAGGTATTTGTCCGGTATACCCGAGGGTAAGAAAACCAATTTTTGCAACAAAATCTGGAATTCAAATAGTTTTTAGTAGGTCTGATACCGGCCAAATACCTGATCTCTCTCCGGTCGTGTCGGATTGCCGTCCCATCGGGTTACGAGAGTGAAGGAATAGGGAGTGCACCTGTGTCTGAGCAAATACTTGTGCACTATAATATGTCCTGCGCAGCTGCCTGATCTGATATGAGAACAGCCGCTGTGGCCGATAATGGGTTAGGAGGACATGTTCATCACTACCATACATCGTCGTACTTATCAAGCGCTCAGTCAAACAGTCGGCCGATTATAAAGTATGTGGTTGGAGGTACTCTAAAATGCCCCAGTCCCACGAAATTTCGCTAAAATAATGTTCTCATAAATCTTCAGATAAGCTACATATTCGCACTCCATTTTGTAACGATAATCTATAACACATAACCTATCTGATTATGGTAACAATAGGAAATCCTAACTAAGGGTAATTTCAGCCATGGCTGGTATTTATGTTAATGTATTCCAGCTCCCAATTCTGGATTTTGCATTGAGGGTAATAATGAATGAAGTATGGGTTAGTAGTACCTATGTATGTAGTTTTCAGTTTTACATATAGATGTTGTGAAAGAGTTAATATGAACGAAATATTGTTGCATATTCGCGAAGCGTGCTGTGACAAACTTCAGAGAGGTAAAGTTATTTGACGAAAGATTTGGGCCAACTCTCTTTATGCATTTCTTTCAGTTTTAGAAAGCTTCATTCTATTTAAATCTATCATAGGATTTTAATTTCATCATAGGATTTTGATGATTTTGGTGGGATCTACTAGCTTCACTCACATTTTACTAGTTATTATAATAATTTATTTCTGTTTTCATTTCAATACCTATATATAAAAAAACCTAAATTTTTTAAAAAAAGTAGTGTCCCATTATTAACCTTTCTCTTACATTGCCACTTAGCGTGGGCAAACGTATTCTATTCAAACGTAAATTCTGACATTTCTGAACAATAAATGCATTAAGTATTATGACGGTTTCAGAATTTTCATAAAAGCCCTGTAATAATCGTTAACATTGTTGAAAGTTTAAAAGTTCTAACCTTTCAGTTATTTCGACACCAAATGTGTGGGAAGAAGGTAGAATAATTATAATTTTATTCTTAATATGATATTCAATTAAATAAAGTTATACAACTATTGTGTAGGTGTTAACTTTGCCTTAGATTTTAATAGCACCTATTTAAGTATTTAATTTTTTTTACGAATTATTTCGAAAATATAACTCTAACTATCCAATATTGCCTACCATTTCGGACCAATCCATTTTATTGACCAAATTTAATTACCAATCAGATTTAGAAAACTAAGCCAGTTTTTGAAATATTTTTTCATGCAAACAATCATCCATACTAAATAGGTAAACCCTCTTACAGCACTTGAGTAAAGGCCGGCTAAGTTGGGTTAAAGCGTAGGAGGTACTAGGAAATGACTGCATGGTACCCATTGCTGAAATAACTTGACATTTCAGCACCCGAATATAAAAATAATTTTGTAAAAATATTGGATGAAACCTTGTTCAAGTGACCATATAATCGACTGTTGTGTGTAAGGTTCACTTAAATCGGTTCAGTAATTTGAAAGCGCAAAGGATAAACAGACAGAGTTATTTCCGAATTTATATCCATATGTACATACATATTAGTAGATAAGATTATGCAACTACAAAATACCTAATAATTATTAAAACTACCTACAATAATAATAGAGAAGCGACCAATTAAAGAGTCACCTTTGTTCAAAAGTTTGTAGGAACGTAATTATGTAGTGTGTATTCACACTGGTCGGATGCAGAAGAAATTTAATCTAAGCTGCATAAAGCTTCACTTTTGTGCGCGAATGTACTAAATTGCACGCGATTTTTTAATATATGTATGTGGTGTTTTATGCTGTTGATTTCACATTTTTCAAGCTCTAGGCTTACTTATATTTGTGTCAGCATGAAAAGTAATTGAAATATATGTATTTAACTAGCTGTTTTCTCGCGGTTAGTGAATTAATTTTTCAAATCTTTTCTGTAGTTCCGAAACTTTAAGGGTAGAAATAAACAAGCAAAAACAATTTTTCAAATCAAATCAAATCAAATCATTTATTTTGCAAACATGGGTGGTAAGTACAGATGTTACAAAAAAAATATAAGTTCTCCATGTTTTGCCGGCAATGGGCATGCAAATAATAAAACAATGGTTTTTATTATTAATAGTCCCAACACTTCAAATTAAAATACACTAATAGATGTTGTTAAACAATAAATAATAATACCAACCAATGTCAAAATTAAATTATACAATACAGTCAAATTACAATACAACTTTTATTAGACATACATATCTACTAATTATAATGTTACTTATAAGATTATATTGTAAACATAACATTCAGGTCATTGAACACATCACGACTGGGTGGGACTATATTTCGCTAAAGATTTGTCGGACAGAAATTCTTTTACAGAGTAATAACTTTTGTCTACTAGGAGATCATGGAGAGACCTTTTAAAATTCTTAATTTCTATAATTGTTCTGATAGGCCCCGGTAAATTATTAAAGATGCGAGAAGCTGAACAAAAGATGCTCTCATGCAATATCTGAGTTTTACCACAGATTATATAATAGTTACTACGTAACAGATAAATCACTCCATACAAAAAAGTCCATACCTACTGTTATAAGCACCTACAAGTTCCCAAACTACCTACAAATTCATACCTGCGTTAGAAAATGAACCTTAAAAGCTCCAGCGCTCGATTGTTATTTCAATGCGATAGCGCACAGTTCAGTGACCGCAACCGTGCCGATAGCGAGCGTAGGGTTGCCTCTTACAATTAAATAGGGAAACAAAGTTACGCTTATTTGTAACTGACTTCCCAAATCAATGGAGGTGCCCAACTACTTTTCGAGCACAGAACACGCAAGTATTCTATACTTACCTATTACCCCTGGCACAACACCGCTGATCGCTGATACATACCTACTTACCCAAAATTGGTTTCTGCGCAGCGATATATGCAATGTTCCAAGCCACCATTTAGTTGGACGAAAACTATACCAAATTATACTCGAAATGTTTTTAGCTACAAAACTCGGTAATCATTGCATGTATAACTAAGTATAAGGTATAAGTCTATCTATAATTTAAGTATCTGCAACCCCATATGGTACAACTCCGTCGAGTGTTGTATACATACCTAAAATTGGTTTCTGCGTAGCGTAGCGACACACGTAATCTTCCGAGTCGTCATTAAGTTGGACCAGAACTATACCTACTTACACTCGAGATGTGTTTTGAGCTACAAAACTCACAATAGGTACAGTTCATATAACTAAGTAGGTATCTAAAGTAAAATAAGTACCTAATGATCTCTGTTGTTAAAATCATAAAGTAGATAAGTATTAATTTATTTTAAAAAAAATTGAATTACTAGATAAGTTCATGCATATAAAATGTTTCTAAATCTTAAAAAAGTCGCATATAAACCAACACAACTCAAAATAATCCATTAGTTTGTGAGGTAGCTTAAAAAACCTAATAAAAACCAACAGCATAACATGCCACGAAATAAAAATAATAATATTGGAGCGCGCGCGGCGCGTGTGACTGTTGAAAGCCCTGAGCCGCGTGGGGCTACCGGTAACCAGGCCTCTGTCACTCGACGTACTTGCGCGCGATAAATGCCTACCGCTCGCTGGGTTACCGGTAGCCCCACGCGGCTCAGGGCTTTCGACAGCCGCTCGCGACGCGCGCGTTTTACTTATGTTTATTATTTTTATTTGTGAACATGACGACCTCTGGCCAGTTATGTACTGTGCTTGGTTGCAGATCAAGTAAAAGAAAAAATATAAAGCTTTCGTTTTTCCGTTTACCTAGAGATGTAGACAGGTCAATATTTTTTTATTTGGTTATTAAAATTATATGTGACTATTTTAGGAAAATATTTTTTTAATTTTTTTAAGTAAAAATACTTATCTTCTTTGTCATTTTAAAAATAAGCGACTTACTTTAGATACTTAAATTATAGATAGGTACTTATACCTTAGTTATACATGCAATGATTACCGAGTTTTGTAGCTAAAAACATTTCGAGTATAAGTAGGTATAGTTTTCGTCCAACTAAATGGTGGCTTGGAACATTGCATATATCTCTGAGCAGAAACCTAATTTTGGGTAAGTAGGTATGTATCAGCGGTCAGCGGTGTTGTGCCAGGGGTAATAGGTAAGTATAGAATACTTGCGTGTTCTGTGCTCGAAAAGTAGTTGGGCACCTCCATTGATTTGGGAAGTCAGTTACAAATAAGCGTAGCTTTGTTTCCCTATTTAATTGTAAGAGGCAACCCTACGCTCGCTGTCGGCACGGTCGCGGTCACTGAACTGTGCGCTATCGCATTGAAATAACAATCGAGCGCTGGAGTTTTTAAGGTTCATTTTCTAACGCAGCTATGAATTTGTAGGTAGTTTGGGAACTTGTAGGTGCTTATAACAGTAGGTATGGACTTTTTTGTATGGAGTGATTTATCTGTTACGTAGTAACTATTATATAATCTGTGCGGTAACCCAGCGAGCGGTAGGCATTTATCGCGCGCAAGTACAGAGAGTGACAGAGGCCTGGTTTTACTGGCTGTTGTGCGTAGTTTATCCTTACGCCGTATACGCGTGTAGTGGTCAAACATGTGGATATTGTTTTTAACAAACACTGATTTTTTGTCTATGTGTATAGTACAGGAGTTGCTAATTGCGTTATTAGATGTTGTATGTGATAACGAAAAGGTTCAGAATTGAAATCGAAATAGACAATGATTTTAACGCGTTGTTTAAACTTTTTAACTCTCTATCTATTCCTAGTAGACGTTTTAACCATTCGACTAACCTAAATATGCTTCTGATTGGACATGGTTCTCATCAACATTGCAATACGCCAACAATTTTTGCTCGAACCTCACCATAAGTGACACACTGAATATTTTCAAACAACCTTTCTAGCATACACAATCAAGCCTTCCAAGGATTTGGTACGAACACAAAATACCCAATGCTTTCATAGTATTATTGTGGTAGCCTGCAATTGGCATTCTTCCAAACATACGGAACCAACCAGAAATAGATACAATAAAAAAATATCAGGCATATCTTGGCACCGAAATTTGTGCTTATCTCTCTTTGAGGGTAAGTCGAGTAGTGGGGAAACGCATACTTAAGATAGAGGAATTGGGGGCATTTTTTAAAACGTAGTGTTTTGTTTTTTGGGGACTTAGAGGTATTGTGAGTGAAATAATTCATGTGTTTTAAGAGAAACTCTTTCCAAATGTCCTTTAACTTAAACTTAAACTGACAAAAGGTTTAGGCTTTCTTGAAAGTAAATAACGCCATATTGATACATAATTTTCCAAATACAATCTTAAAGATTGTTACGTCATCGTTCATTACTTTATTTGGAAATAATTTAAATAAAATTAATAAAAAAATAAATAAAATAAATTTGTTAAACACACATAGTTCATTTATTTATTTAATCGAATTCTGTCGCTCTTTGGAATAGAGAAGACAGTGTGAGACTGTAAGGTATTTGAACTTAAAAACATAACTCTTATTGGGCAGTCTGGTAATAAAACACATCCTCATTCACTTTCTACACTCTTCATCTTGCTACACCTTCAACACCGAATTTCTCAGAACATCCTTCAAAGTGACCAAAAATTAACCTACGTAATTCGATTCCCAGTAATCGTTGAATCATTACACTTGACAGACATTGTAAGATTACTGATGTATAACAACGTGATGAAGTGATCACGCGTGTAATGCTTATCCTTCCAGCGTGGTGGTTCCTTGGGCATCTTGTAACGCCTCTGATGTTACCTAGTTCAGTGAAGAAAATATATCTATGGTATTGTATCAAGACTGAGTGTTTGCTGCAGTTCTACTCGCGTCCCGAGTGACCTTCTTGGATTGAGATAAAAATGTAGCTTATGTCCTTTCTCAAGCTCTAGTCTATCTGTGTAGCAAAGTAAATTCAAATTGCTTAATTATTTTTGGCGTGAAAGCAAAAGGCAGGTAAACAGAATTACTTTTGCATTTAAAATATTAGTAAGGATATCTCATCTAAACCATGCTAGTCACGATACATTGCTTTCTTGTTTAAACAATCAAAGTTATATCTGCATTGTCATTTTATGTTAGTCGTGCAGCTGTTAATACATAGATATACAGTTTTGTTTCAATGCTAAATACAATCAATTGACAATAGAAACGACGCTATGTTTATGTAGTTATCAGTCCTTTGGAAATCAGCTGTTAGAAACAGTCTAATAAAGAAATATATACCATCTTCCATCGTCCGAGCCTTTTCCTAACTATGATGTGGTCGTTGTTATAAGTTTTTTAGTAGACTTTTTAGTCTTTTGTCTAACCAGAGAGTATTAGAACACGTCTACACTAAGCTAAACATCTTAAAGGGATTCCTTACAAAACCATATTGCCTAAGGTCTTCAAAACATTATGGTAACTCCATGGTTTTGGCCACCATCCAACGAAACCCATATCTACAAACGCAAACACATTGTATATAAACACACTTACATAATAAACATATATACACACACCCTTAATTTATGAAATATATTTTTTATACTCGACAACAAAAATTTAGGCTCCATATGCTTTGGTGACGCAAAATGAGTTTTACGACAGTGGGAACACGGTTCGTTTCACTTTGACTGTTGAATTAAATGGCCGGCTGATTTTTATCCTAAAGAATGGGGAGTCGGTAATATATTGTCTATTGTTTCAACAGTTAGCTTTTTATATTTGTTTAGATCTGGTTTTTTAGCCTTTTCGGTCCGTTTTTTAGCTTGGAAGTAAATTATAAATACTTCTTTAAAACGCGTAAACTTTTTGCTGGTCTACAGTTTACACTTAAGGGCTGCAAAAACGTATTAGTATAACAATGTCTATTTTCTCCTACAAATGTATTATAAGACTTCGGATTATAGGTGTCTGTAGGAGTACAGACTCGAGTAACAAAAGGTGTAAACAATACAAGATGAATGTATCAAAGAACGTTCGTAGGAGAATTGTCCTAAAAAAAGGACAGACAGACCTTGGTAGTGTCCTTCAAGAAGGTCAGGTGCGATGTTTAGCTCTCCGTATTATCTTCTCTGGACTGTGTAATGGTCGGTTTATCGTCTTTGTTTCTTTGTGCGTATTGTGTGAATAATCCAGAAAATTATCGAGATTCTCAACTCTTGGATTACAATTGACAATCTTAGTAGAGGTGAGCTTGGCTTCACACGAGTATTAATTATGTCTCTACAACCTTTTTGTATGCATTCCTTTATCGATATTAACGTGATCTTAGAGCCAATACTGTTGCATTTGTTTTGTGATATCTACTGATCTTCATATCAAAGAGAGAACCAATCTAGAGGTTCTATCTGGTACAAAAAGAGCTCCTGAAGCAACATAGTTTTAGGCAGTAAGAGTCTGACATTCACTTTTACTCCACGCACAGTGAAAGGGGTCATACATAAGATGATTGGTGAAAGATATTTGAATACTTGATTCTACTCATTATTACAAACCACTTTCCTGAAGAAACTGTGTTTGTATATTTATACTTATTTGTTCATCTTATATACTCACTGCCTAATACTACCAAAAATACGAAGTCCCTCTAATCAGATTGTTGTCGTAACAGTCCCCACAACTCCCAAATCGATATTATATTAATTGCTACGAGGTTTTTATCTCAGTAGAAGTGAGTTCATTAATATCCATCGCGACCGCATTTAATTCGGTACTGTTGTGTTGTTTTCGTATATTTTTCCCGTTTTCGTACTTTTTCGTTTGGCACGGGTGTTTGGTGACAGATGGTAAGGAGTCTTGAATTTAGGTTAGGTTAGGTTTTTGGTGAAAGGTTTTGTTTGGTATGGTATTATTAGTGAAAGTATATACCTCTACTATTTATTAAAGAGCTGAAGAGTTTGTTTTTTCTTGGAACTTGAGAATCTCATATTATTTTTCATAGACACCTAATAAAACCCGATTTTTCTAAAACCCACCAAGTTCCTTCTTAAGCCCTTTATATACCAGGGCCGCAATAACTCTTTCGAACGAGCCCACAGTTTCTCCTAGCACCTAAAGATTGTCTTTAGCACCTAAATATTTAAGTATTGTATTTTCTATGGGCCTCAGATGCCTGATGCAAATAAATAAAATAAATAAGATATTTTACAAAATATATCATTGCATTTTTTTATTTTTTTAAATTATTATTTTTTATTTAGCTTATGCTGTCTTAGTGCTGGGCAAAGGCCTCTTCCATAGCCTTCCATCTTTCTCTATCGGTTGCTGTTTGAGGCCACTCCTCGAGGAAGCTGTTCAAGTCTTCTCTCCAGCGTTACCTTAGTCTTACTCTCGGTCGCCTTTCATTATCAGGGAACCATTTTGTGGTCATTTTGGCTCCTTACGCTTATTACCATTGTTTATTTCACACAGAAGCATAATCAATAACTTATACCCCTCACGTGTAATCCTTGTTGACACGAACAAACCCGGGCGCGGCCACTATAGCATGCACATTGTTTCCGCGCTCTGGACAAGGCTGCCAGCCGAGTATGCACTAACAGCATTACACGGTACGTTTGTTCGTCCCCTTTGCACAAGAGGACAGTAATTTGTGAGTGCTGAGGTAAAACAAGTTATGTTTTAAATTGTGGTTTTATTTGCATTAATTGTCATAATGTTAATAAAAAGAATATGACGTGTCATCGTAGTTGAATTGGAGTAAATGTATGAATTTCTTGCCGGCTCTTCCCTATGAGACCAACTGTTTGGAACCGTGCAACTAGTGTGACTTTTCATAAGAGCCTGCAAAGACCTATTTGAATTAAAACATTTGACTTTGAGTTTGAATTCTTAAGAAAATGTTACTCCCTTTTGTTTAAAATGGCTAGTTTCTGTTAAGAATTTGTTTCCAAAACACTGAAAGCATTTTCCGATCAAGCGATCTTTCTCAAATTCAACACATTAGCTCTTGTATGTTATAGAATGAAATTCGGCATATAGTATCAAGGGTTTCAATTATCTGACAGAACAATCCCCAATGCAACACACTTTTAAAGAAAGTCTAGCAAGCTATGTAGACTTTACAGGTTAACACTGAAACAGTAAACCAAACGGTAATTTAAATAATGAGTAAGCCATTCTTAGCAGCAAAACTTCAGAAGTTAGACAGTTGCCAGTCTGTCCGTCTGTCGAAGTTCTAACAAGACTCACCTACTATTTGACTGATCTGTTGGCGATGTGGCTTCAGTTAATTGTTTTAGACCTATTTACTGACTGGATGTTAAACGTCAAGTCTTTGCCAACTGTTTTGTGGACAAAGTTGCTAATTTTGTGGTACATTGTCTTGACGGGGTTGGTGATTTTTAAATAGGAATAGTTTAATTTAATATCTAATTTAATTTTACGCTTTCCTTGTGAATGTCTACGATTTACCAGCTAAGTCAAACTTAGGATGTACACTCAAAGTATATACACAACAATAAAAGACAATGAGGGATTTGTAAGTGGGTTTACCAACCTATTCATGAATCGTAAGAAGACATTCTAAAATGGCCATTAATGCTAAAAATATTATCTCTCATGGACGCCATTTTCACACCAAATTAAACATCCCAGCATATTCCGTGACACTGAAAAAGTAAACTAGAATCTAGGAGCAAATTAACAAACTAACTATAAATTCAGTGGGCTTTAAAACAAGCATTAATTTTCGGAACCACTTCTATTATGAACATAAAAGCGTCATATTTCTAAAAGAAAATTAGAAAAAAGAAAATTTTATGTCCCCAACTACTTCCCAGTCTTTATAGACCATTAATTTGAATACGTTTCTCAAACTATCGGAGAGTGGTGGATGTCCTTAAATGAGGACAGTTTGAGCACGGCCATTTGTATGTAAATATCAAGAAAAAGTGCCTATTACTTAATGAAGGGGGGTCGTAAAAGTTTGTTGACTAATTTAGGAGGGGACTTGGCTGAGTTTGTTTTGAATGTCATTTGAAACAGAATGGCAAGTCAGAGCGAAAAGTTTGCGTCTTTTGTGTGTTCTGTAGTTTGTTTGCGTTTAATGAGAGCGGTTATAATTGCAGATGCTACGGTCATGTGTTTGTTTATTTTTCCCGTTTAATTAGGATGAATAAAGTGAAGTTTTAGTAGGATCAATAGTAGTTTTAGTACCGATAGGCATAGATAAATAGTACGACCTTGTAAAATATATAGGTTTCCACCGCTTGCCTATGTAGCGGTAGGTTGCCTATTTATACGGTTTACAAAAGAAAGTTAAAAAATCTTAGTTTTCGTTTCGTAAATAATGTGAAAAGGACAAAATCTAGCCTCAATAAATATTTACCAATAAGACTTGTCATTTCCAGTTTCCAATAAACGCTCAAAGCTCATATTTTCAACGTTTCAAACATATATTTCGGTCGAAGAATTCCATACAATTTTGATGGAGGCGTCCCCTTGATATTCCAACGGCTTAATTTGTTGAACTGTTAACGAAGTTTCTAAGAGGCTTACATGCTTTGTTTGAGTTTAAAATTGTGTCATAATTGCTCTGTGCTCTAATTTCGCAGCGATTTGGTACCGGCTGTGTTAGAAATTATTTTCTGAGAGAAAAACTTTTCCAAGAAAACACATATTAGACTGGCGTGAACGTTAACGTATATTTTGCGTTGGAGGTCGTAGCTGTACTTGAATAAGTACAGTCTGTATTTTTTCTAAAAACAAAAAATATTCAGTTGAAGGTCTGAAGTTTTCACTGTGTGTGCTATTTTTAGATACACAACGATAAAAACATAGTAGACAGTTATCCATTTATAGACCTACCATTTCAACCTATCCAAAAATAACTTTATTACACCATATATCCCTTTTTACCAACTAAACAAGACTTTCTTTCTTTCTTTCTTCATAGTAGCCATTTCCACGGTTACAATGTGACGGGAACAAACGACATAATTAGCTTCTTTCGTCCACAATGGCAGTAATTAGTTCACTCTGACGTAAGATGAGATGGTCACACGTGGGACGAAGGTGTATGGAAGAATTAGGACTACTGAGCCTTTGGGGTCAGTTTATTGGCGTTAGGGATAAGGTTTGTCCTATACTTAGGCCTATATTTTATTGAAAATCAATGGGTTTTTGTAGATGAGGTGTGAATTGTCTAAATAGGTCATCATCCTTCTGCCATTATTCCCATTTGTACTGCTCTGCCTGACGTAGACAACAAAGACGGCAAAATAAGGTATATACCAATATTATAATTTTTGCCCGGGCAGCTGGGTTTTGGAGGTCAAATAGTCAGTCGCTCCATGTAAGACACTGGTACTCAACTGCATCTGGTTAGACTGGAAGCAGGCCCCAACATAGGTCGGAAAAGAGCAGATGATAATAAATCTTTTATCTCATGAAAGCAGAAGAACCATACTTGTATGTTCATGTATATGCGCTTTAGTTGTAGTCGTCGAGTCATATACAAAGACAATGTGCATGTAGGTACCTATATTTACATACACACAATAGGTTCACCCCCTTTCGTGACACAACACATCTACATATAGCAAGCAACCTTAACTTCACATGTATCCTTAACTGATTGAAGCCGATCCGACTTCCATCAAACAACCAAACAATCCGCATCTTAAAGATCAAAAAATATCTTCGGAGCGATTCCTTTTCCTTTTCTCATACCTTTTCCCTAATAATATTCAATAAATCCCGCAAAAATACATATCTCCGTCATTGCGGTGATATAAAACACATTATAAATATGGTATACAAGCACTCAGACACAATTCAATATATTATAATATAGCCCAAGGAGGAAGGAAAGATAGCGGAGATGCCATGAGGAAGGTAGGTTAGGCGCCTTCTTGTAGGTCAAGTAACGTACCGTAGCCCATCCGATCAGTTACTAGAACTAACGACAAGTTAGGGTTCCTTTTCCAATCAAAAAAATTGGTCCTTAATGATTTTATTGTGAAAGAAATGGTTGGGTTCCATTGAAGGCGTGTAAAGGCGGAGCTAGTAACGTTCCTCGTCCTACGGACATCCGCATTTTACCACGTTACTTTCCTAGAAGATTTTGCGTTATGACATCTCCGCTATTCATTTTGTTCTCCCTGATATTTCCGCACTCAGAGTAATGCGTGCTTCCAGATAACACAGTTAACACGGCATTCAATGTACAAATCTACGCGATGAGCGAGGTTTTCGAATCACTGAAGAATAAAATGATATTACGACTTTTTTTCTTGAAGAGCATTGTAGGTTTGTGTTGACAATACAATATTAAGACACAGGGTTACTGGTAACTATCGAGGTACTATAAATATCATCATCATCAGCCTTTTTATCGTTTCACTACTGGGCACATTCCTCCTCACACATGGAGAAGGATTGAGCGCTAATCACCACCTTTGCTCAATGCGGGTTGGTGATTTCAGTCTTTATAGTCCAGGATATCTTCAAGATGTTTTATTCATCTTTAATTGGCCGTTAGTGCCCAAAATATACTTAGCAAGTACATACAAACTTGGAAAAAAATACATTGTTACTTACCTGAACTGGAATGGAACCCCTATACTTGAGAGATAGATTCTTTACCCACTAGACCACCACGTCTAAAACAATCCCTAATTGCTATTTAAATATAGTTATACCTAAGGTAATCCAAGAAAACGTAACTATATCTAGGTCCAAGTACCCGAGCCCTAAATAAGGCCTGATCCCATACGTTGGGCCCAGTCGGATTATACTCGGGCCCTTTTGGACTATCAAAATAGCCGTTTAAGGCAGCAAAGGGAATTAGAAATTACTTCGACGTAATACAAGTTAGTTTCAGAAGTTTTGCTTGTATGAAAGTTTTCGTCCCGAGTGGGTGTTTTATTTGTGTGTTGAAGTTATATGAATTTATTGGTCATGGATATTTTTGGGATGGTATGTTGTAATTAGATTTTCTCGGTATAAGGTCATCGTATATTTTTTGTCGACCTTATAGAATAGAAGGTTACTGAAGAGATGGTTACTCAGTTGCGTCCAGTTAGATCCTAATGCAATAAGGCAGGTTCAGAGATGTAAAACCTTTTCCTAACTCTGACAAATACTATGGTGAAAACCGCACCAAAATCGGTTTATGCTTACTTGAGATAATCGCACAAAAACCTTCACACATGCATGCAGGCCAAACTGAGAACCTGATTTTTAAGTCGGTTAAAAAGAAGTAGTTATGATATGACATGTATTTTATACTTTATATATTTATCTAGTACATAATACTATGACTCTAACATACTCTTTTTCGTGACGTGGCAATAGCAAGTTCTGCAAACATGTCCTCAATAAAGGACATGACCAATGAGGTCAGTGTGTTCTTACACCTCCTTAGAGGTTTCGTACTGTCACTTAGATTTATCTTGTCAAATATACTGACAGACATTTCTTCGCGGAAGAAATTCTAGTTCACAGAAACTAAGGCATTTTGTACACGAAGCAACTATCACCTTTTTGAAAGATTTTAGTTAAAGTTGAAGGTATACGGTTTGGGTTGTTACTACAACTATTAATTTAATTAACTGCAATTTTATGGCGATGTATTGAGAAACACTGTCATTACCTACTGGGCACAGGTAGAGGGGGTGAAATTGTCCGACGCGTTGCGATTCACGATTGAGGGAACCAGCAACTTTAAAAATCGCTCAATATTTAACTAAGTCATCCATTACTGCAACTGAAAACAGATGACGATTGCCAGAACTTGAAACCCGAGTTTCTAGGTGTACGCAGTCCAATTGAAATATAGGGTGTCCCAAAATTAACGCAAGATTTGAAAAATTGAAAACACAGTTTTTAGTCTTTTGATTGTAATTTTTTTATTGATTCATAAAGTACATAGGATAGGGTTATTTATGGAATAACACATCGGGCAAAATTCAACAAACTCTCTTCGCTGTGCATGGTCATTGGGCTTCAGTAGTTGTGTTAATCGAATTTTGTAAGCATGGAGACACAGATCTTTAGTGAGTATACGCTGTAGAGAGCTTCTTGGAATTTGCAATTCTTGTCCACGACGCCGAATTGAGGTTCCTGGATTGTCACCGACACTCGCACGCACTGCCTCTATATTGAGATTTGAACGGCTTGTTTTTGGACGACCAGTGTGTTTGGCGTCTCCCACGGATCCTGTCTCTCGGAATTTTTCAATTAATCGCTTCACAGTTGACGAAGTTAAAACACTATTCCGACCATATTTTGTATGAAATTTTCGAACTACGGCCGCCAAGCATTCATTATTTTTGAAATATTGCTTAACAATGAAGACTCGTTGTTCTATTGCGATACGCTCCATTTTTACTAACCCTAAACTGTCAACTGTCGATTTATTTTGTTTTTAGGGTTGGCAACACTGTACTGCATAAATGGCGGCAAATTCAAATCTTGCGTTAATTTTGGGACACCCGTTACATACATGTAAACAGTTGCTAGTTGCCCCATGTGCACCTAAAAGCTAGGAAGATAGAACATTCTAGATTTTTTGTTTTATTTGCTAGTATATTGTAGGTGGGAAATGTAATAAACCTTTGTGGTGTGTCGCTTGTAAATATGTGGCGAGCAGAGATGTAAAGTAATAATAGTTCTGAGGTATTACACCTTTGGGGCTTGTTTTATTTCCTAGGTTTCTTCCTAGGATTAAAAAAGTCGTGTGGTTACTCGTTTTTGGTAATGTAGTTAAGTTTTTAATATTTAGTTTCGTTTTGTGGTTTCAAATGCTTCAAAAGGCCTTTTTATCAGTAGATTTTGGCGTGTTTCGTAATAAATTAATATAATACAGACTTTGTCCGTCTATGTTATCTACTGTCAAACATTCGCCTTTTCAAATAATAACTTTTTACAAAAAACCCGTATCAAAGTCAAACGTGAGATAATCGTAAAGTGCAAAAACATACATACACAGTTCAACCCGAGAACCACCTTTTTAAAAGTCGGTTCAAACTTTATTACAAAATTCTCATCGCTTATTAAACGCTGTCCAAAAATTATGTATCGATGTCAAAATTTCAATATCTATAGAGGCTCAAATATTGCAAGAGCATCCTTTTATGTTAATTTTAGGGTTCGTACCCGCCTACATACGCGACCTTTCTGAGTCATTGACTATATGCCCGCAATGTCGTTGATAAATAACGCAATATCTGTCAATATTAGGCTTATATTTGATGCTTATATTCGGAATTAAATAACCAGTTTAGATATTGTCGATGATAAAAAAATATTGTTGCATTTGTAAAATATTAATATTTTGCAATATATAGAAAGACATACTTAACAACAATAAGAAAATAAGACGACTACAACTAATCAATATTGTATATTCTCGTATCTGAATCAATGCAAAAATACCGTTTGAAAAATATACATCCAAGCGAAGTTGATGCATTTGGTCAATTTGTTTTTACCCCTATAGTAAACATTAGCTAAGTATTTTTCATCAATTATGCATAAACACAGTTTTTAATTATAACTTATAAACGCGCACGGAAAACTCCAAAAAAGCGTTGCTCAACTCTATAACCAAATCCAGGTTGTCACATTCACCAAGAACCATTTATTTACAGCATCTAACCCAAAATATGAATACTACAAGCCATATTAATAATTAATGTATATTCCTAACCTTAAAGTTCAAACCACTAGCGAATGTCTACATAAATTATCTTTGATTAATCAAAGAACCAGTCAAAAGGGAGTGAACGGAACAAAGTCTTTGGTTCTCACGCATCAAAGAATTTTGTACGAACACGAGTGTTGCTTCAAATGAACTTAGGTTTACTTAATCTTGTTTTACAGTCGAATGACCCTGAATTTCAGTGTAACATCCCTACTTATGTGGTATTTCATATATTAATAATAAGTGTGAAAGTAAGACTGTCTGTCTACCGCGTTTTCATGCCAAAATACAGAAACGATCGAAATACAGATGGATACAGATGGCAGATACAAAAACTTAAACACCTGTTGAACACTTGTCTAACAGAATGTGGCTGCAAAATGTACCTTATTTAAACGGCATAATTTGTCATTTTTTTTGACGAGTGTTCAACAGACGTTTAAAAGATTTTGAGGTACGACGGAGATAGTTTAGAATCTAAGAACAAACATAGGCTTCTTTTTATCCGGGTGCGGGAAGTTGCTCTCTCAGGACACGGCTAGAACCACGGGGCAGAGCTGATAAGATATATCTGGTAGGTACATTTTTCATAGGTAGGTAATAAATAGGAAACAAAACCCATCGCTAATGAATTTCAAACTTGTTGAAAATCCTCGTACACTCAAATTCATCTAAAAATTCTCAAAACCACTAGACAAGGGTGACAACACCATCTTGAACCGACTGGGCCCCCATATATCACGGGCGCGTATCGGGGCCCACACCTCAGCTAATTATGCGGCCCCCAGGGGCCCGGAGTGACGGCGGTCTGACAAGCTTGCGTAAGGGTCTGCGAAATACATAAATTAAATTATACCTTAGTAATGATTTATATGTGTATTATCTATGTGTTTATTTTTGATACTTCTTGGGTGTGTGTGGGTGTAATAATAATGGGTGATTAATGGCTAATTCCGGAGTATTTCAAAAGGCTGATTGTGATATGAAATTTTGTTTAAATATACGAAAAACACAGGATATTTTAGACTCTTCTTTTCGCTCTATGTAAGACAAAGGCCTCTTCTCAAAACGAGAAGGTATTGATCTTTTGGTGTCTTCCCTTGAACAAGGAGGATACAAAGATTCCAAAAAGATGTAGGTACATAAGGTAAATGAATTCACAAGAAGTTAAGCAAGGAAGACAAGACAAACTTAATGTTCTAAAAATACCTACATAGATACGAACTCGTTGAGTGCTCATACTTGAACTTAAGGAGTAACTTGTAAGTTATCCATAACTTAGGTTGTCGCTATTTTAAAACGGAGATCAGTTCATGTTTCATTTTAGAATTTATGTTCGCACGTTCAGTGTGTAGAAATACTTGTGATTTAAGTCTTGCAAGATTTATATAGAAATAGGTGATAAATATTTAAACATATTTTTATATATATTATAATGCTTCTTCTCTTCTATTATCATTATCTCCCGAGTCTTTTCCCAACTATGCTCGGGTCGGCTTCCAGTCTAACCGAATGCAGCTGAGTACCAGCGTTTTACAAGGAGCGACTGCCTATCTGATCTCCTCAACCCAGTTAAACGGGCAACCCAATAATACCCCTTGTTAAGACTTGACTTTCTGGCTTCTGAATACCCGTAACGACTGTCAAGGATGTTCAATGACAGCCGGGACCTACAGTTTAACGTGCCATCCGAAACACAGTCATTGGTGTCTAAGATATACTTAGAAAATACATACAAACTTAGAAAAGTTGCATTGATACTTACCTGACCTGGAATCGAACACACTCATACTTGAGAGGTTGGTTCTTTACCCACTAGGCCACCACAACTTTTTCCTTTCCATCCACATACCCAAAACATATGACACCACCGATTATCTCACCCATCATTTGACACTATTCCATATTGCTTCAAACTGCCAACCATGGGATAACGATGGCCGATACATTGAATTTAAAGCGTGCATAATAACATGCCTTCTGACAGAGAAGGGGGTGCGACAGCCATAAATAATGTTAGGCGGGGAAACCGGACCTTAAAGGGACTATTTATAGTGTTAACTTTCTTAAGTGTTGCCTTGTAGCGTCATTTGAGGAGATACGCGCATTTTAACGCCAGGTTTAGAAGAAAAAATAAGCTGTAAATTGAAAATGAATTAATGCCTACCTACATGATAATCTTATTCAATAACCTATACTAATATAAGAAAGAAAATTGTTTGTTTGAATCTCCTCCTTTAAGGCTCCGAAACTACTGAACTGATTTGAAGAATTATTTCACTGTTGGAGAGCTACTATTCTCGGGCGATATAGGCTACACATTTCATCCGGGTAGTGCAAGAAATTCTTCCGTGATGCTGGTGAAACCACGGCAAACCGCAAGTCGAAAATATTTTTGTAAATTGCACACAAAATTATGACGAATTTTTTTTTGGCATTAGCAGGATAAGACTTCCTTACCGAATAATTATAGCAGTCATAAACACCATTAAAGTCTTGGTCAAGCTAACTTAACTAATAAAAGCTTCTTCATACACATACACGTTGCTCATAGTTGTCACAGTTTGTCAGAAACCTAAAATGGTGGAACTATTTCACTGGCCGTACAGTTTCGTGTGCGAATATTTTGTTTGGGGTATTTTTATTAGCTTATCTGTACCTATTCCGTATTTTGTGAACATTTAGCTTTAGTTTTAGCGGCCATTTTGGCTTAAACGTAAACTATTTGAGTTCGGAAACTACTTGTTCTAAATACAAAGCTAGACTAGTTTTGTATGCCTTTCAGAAATTCTAATAATAGTGACGTACAGACCGATTTTCGGCTATAGTAGCCGTATTTGAAGGAGGTAAGTTAGCCTAGGATATACCTAATAGTGCACAAGCATTTTCATAGAGACCGGTTTGCTCACAATACTTTCATTCTCATAGCCCAACAGGACGATACGAACAGAGAGAGGTCAGGCGCAGGACTAAAGATGTTCTCCAAGGTAAGAGTTTGTAAGTTAGCAGTATTACTCAGTAGCAGTCATTAATACAATTCAACGTCATAGGACTTCAGGCGGGTTTGAGAAAATTGACACACTGGGGTTTATTAAGTGATCAAATCAGTAGTTTGATAGAAAAGGAGAAGAAGGCTTACTCCTTCTTTTAGTTTCTGTTAGTTTCAAAAAACAAAATTAATAAACAAAAGAACACCAAAGCAGTCATCAGACGCCTCGTTCAGAACAGCGCAACTATCGGGCGAGTACTGATAACTTCCAACTACAGTATAGTAAGTTCAAACACAACATATCGGGCGAGCTACTGTCCCTTATTTACTAAGGCCCAAGCTCCTTGAAAACTTGTGTCAACAGTCACTCGCGTTGTCGCCTTAATATTTGATGCTCGGAAAATAAAATCGAAAACGGTTGATGTGTTTATTTAAGCAAATTGGAACGATGGTCAGTTGATACTCCGTTTACATTTAGGATAGTGAAATAAATTGATAGGGGATTTGTGGTGATGAATTTTTAATATTTTAATGTTTAGTTTAGGCGTAGGCGTTGCTTAATAATTTTTAAAACTATTATTAATATTACCTAAAATAAAGAAAATATTCGTAAACATATTTTTTGGCCAACTATGTAAATTATATTTATTGCAATGAGTATGCTATTCCAGTAGTTGAGTACAAGTCACTATCCCATAGGTGAGTAGCTCAACCAAAGTAAACGCACCTATAAATAAAGGGTGTGTAAAATAATTGTTACACATTTTAAGTATGTTTATCAAAGAAACACGTTGAATTTACGAACCACCCCTTTCCCGTGTCATATAGTGTTTATTTACTATGCGTGACATGACACTAAATTATTACATACAAGATAGTTTGAAACACGGAAATGTAACTTGAACAAACATAAAAAATACATACGAAAAAAAAAACAAAGAAACAGTACAAAAAAAACATGAATAAGTTAAGTCAAATTCTGTATTTCTTATTTTAAATAGGCCTACGGAGTTCCCTTATAAATCAACAGCCTTACTTACAAAAATCAACTAATCATCTTCTAAGCATTGTTTTAACTAATTACTACTTAAAGCCTTAAGTAGTGATTCAACTTTTTTTACGGATGAACGGATAATGACATAAAAAACATACTAATTTCACAAAATACATAGGTACAGAAGTCAATCTCATGTATGTACTTCACTTTTCATGCCTAAACTCGGCGGTCGCGCTAGGGTTGTCAACTGTTTTATGCGCATAAAACTAACGTGGTAGTGGTACTCGTATCTAATTATTTGATGTATTGTTGAGAATAAAACAGGAAAAATGAAATATAAACCAATAATAATAAAATATTTAATGTGGCATACAAGAGGTTAATAAACACTTTCACGGAAATTTGTTTGAACGAGATACCGTTTTTCAGAAACCGCAATTTATAATTTTGTTATTCATACATATACCCTACTCTTTACTTGTGAAAAAAATATTTTTGTATGTAATGGGTTGGTACAGTCCCTGATCTAAGCTTGCTTCTACCTACAGAAAACTTGATGTGCGAGTTTTATTTCGTCTACCTTACCTACAACATAGTCTCGCCATGATCACAAAAATTATCAACACCTACTAGCAATAATCTTTGAGGGTAGGTTCGCCTGGGTCGACACTAGCAAAACTTATTACGGCATTGGGCCAGAGGCCGCCGCCGGGGCGCTTACCTACCCACCTAACTGTACCTACCTACTGCGTTTATTAAACGAACCATCGAAATATGAGAAAATAAGTAGGTACATATTATAGGTAATACGGCAGGCTAAAAAAACGACAATTCACTGTTTATTGTTGTATAAAACAACCGTCAACTTGTTCAATTATACCTAATACGAATTTTGTTGCTCCATTATTACTTTTTCTTTTGTTATTAAAATTAAAAATATTACAGTCAAATTACAGTTAGGTAGGTATCACAACGCGTGCACATTTATCTACCTTTGTGTGACGCGCTTATCTCAAGAAAGCGGCAGCCGCGCTCGCACTGTTTTGAGTTGTTTTGAGACAGCGCGTCTGTGAACACGCACACATAGACACCTTTGTCTGCGTGACTCGAACGCGCTTTGTATGTAGATTGACTTCTGTACCTATGTATTTTGTGCTAATTTCTCAACACTACCCGAATGTTGGTAGCTTAAAAAAATATTAATTTGTCATGAAACCGTTATGTAATGGTAACAATGGCACCCGTAAAATATAAAATTAAAAAGTTTTGCTGTCAAAAAACCGGGAATGAAAAATCAGCTGGTAAAGATCCGCCATTTTGTTAATTATCGAGTTAAATAAGGTTGTGAGGCTACTTTATTTGACAACTCATTTAGGACATTGCTAAGCAAGTGAATTAGTTAAGCAAGGTTTATAAGATAGATTTTTTCTTAAGCACCCCTTAAGTATTACTTATTATTTAATTCTCGTTTATAAGGAAGGCTGCAAGTCTTTTGCAGTACTTTTTAAGCTCGCCATTGTACATAAACTGTCTTTATTATTTTTATTATGTATTGTTAAGTGTGCAATAAAGAATAAAGAAAGTTATAGAGTGCAAATGAAGCTTATAATGATATATTAATAAATAAAAACTATTCCTATCTTAACGAACCCAGTCAAAAATAAAGGTTACTAACACACCTATCAAAAACTCATTGTAAAACAGAACGAACTACAAATAAAGCGATTTCCATACTTACATTTGTTCAAAAGCAAATTGTTCAATACTTCAAAGCCTTCGAAGCTGAAATATTCTTTTGTACAAAGTGTACAAAGTTGTACAACTTGTACACTTGTAGTCATTGGAAGTTTCAAAGTGTAAAATTTCGAAACAAAAGAAGTTTGGTACAATACTTCAAGACTATTATTGCAATGCCGATGCAAGACAATCTTTGGGTGTACGAAGATTATTTTTTGTTTTTGGGTTTTTATTAAAAGAGGTTTATAGTACGATAGGAATTTACCTATATAGTTCTAGTCTATGTGTAGTTCACAACCAGTTTATACTGAGAGTCACCAGTAGTTCATAAATATAGGTATTTAGGTATGGTTATAAACTACTGATATTTGAATAGGTACTTGATCTCACAACTCATGGAAAAAGTCATTTGGTGATGCTGTTTAAACATTCTGACTGATTTGCTACTTGATAAGAGTAATAAATAGGTAAAGTGGCGCCAAATTTTACCAAACTGACAACTGAAAAAAAAAACTGTCAACTCAAAACACTTTTTGCACATTGTACAACGGTGGACATAACGTCTTTATCAAATAGAAAAATTCATGTATGTAGTTTAAATTTTTTAACGCTATTTTACAGTAATAATAATATGCTCTACCCTAATCTTATATCTTCTGTAAATAAAGGTGTCGAATCTAACAACCATAACAAGAATTCTTCAACCCACGTTGTCTTTACACTAGCCAGTGAGATTTTATCTGGCAAATTGCCATCTGGTCACAAATACAGGCTAACGTTATTCATTTATTGGTCGACACTTAGTTTTTATTGGCCACTATGAATAGCAACGAATTGTTGCTTATTAAGGATCCTGTGTTTATTGGGCATTCCACATTATTGATTGGAAATTAATCTTAGGTTTATTTTGGGTACGTTGAGTTATCTTAGTTTTACTTATATGTAGTTTCTCAGTGTGTCTTGGACACCAATGACTGATTGAGTGAGGGAAAATATGTCGTATGTAAAAGATGTAAGAAAGTATATAAAAATATCTGTTACTCAGTGAGACTATAAAAAGGCTGATGATGTTAAATGATGATGACTGAGTAGACTAAAACTTACAAACAGAAATGAAGGTTATCCTGTATGTAAATGGTTGAATTTAGGTTAATTAATGAATTCAAATTATGGACCGATTTTCATAAAACAAAATTATAGTATTTTTTTCATACAGTACCTAGTAGTTTAAACTAAGTTCTTTTGCTGAGATTGCGTAAAAAGTCACCCACTGACTTACTTTAGACCTAGCCAACAGAAGTAAACAGACCTAGTAAAAAATATGGGACACCAATTTATCAAAAAAAGACCTCGTTGTATAAATTTTATGAGCATGGTTTCCGAAATTCTATAAGCCTTGGATCATGGGATGATGACGCATGCATTATGCATGGTGCTACACTCGAGGCCATAAAAATTGGCCACTATAAAAATCTTAGTGATCATGAATGTCCCGAGATATATTGGCGTTGACAATTTTTTTTTGCAATTGTGTGTATTTGTTGGTGGTGTAATTTTGTGATTATTGTTTTAGTGGATTGGTTAACAATTTTAATACGAGATAGACATGTTACAAAATTTAGGATTTTTAAAGCGATTATGAAGTGATAAATAAATAAACTGATTTTTTTATCGAGTTTGTGTAGTAACATAAAATGCGTTAATGACTATTAAACATGATACAATTTAAAACCACTGTAATTTTGTAGACATAATAATTTCAAACTTCATTTAACTGACCCAACACAAAGTAATAGAAGAAACTTCGCATCGAAAATGAAAGACCGACAGCTAAAACGTTTATTTTATAATAAATGATCATGCTATATATCAGCTTCCAAATGATCAATCTTGATCATACGACTACGCAGACAGGTGTAAAAAAACGTTGAAAAGTCAGATGAAAAATTAAATTTTTGAAGAAATAATAAAAATCTTAATAATTCTGACGGCAGATCGTAAATCTAAGTTTGTTCACTGATATTGTTATAAATGTTATTTGATATTTTTGTTGTATTCTGTCTATTAAATTTTAAAGGGTCGATGAATACCTAAGTATTGCAAGGCATGGTGAATCAGACTTACTTTAATTCTATTTGATATTGTAAATATTAACAACTAGTCGTTTTCCTTGGGTTTCATCAGCATACCGTGGGAACTACTGCTCGTACTGGGGATAATGTCAAAGAATTTTTAAAATCGGTCAATTATCTACCTCGCTTCTTTCTATCAAACAATCTTTAAGTTTTACCAAAAAGATCAATAACAATAAAAAATCTGTAATACTATCATTAAGCAGAACTTAAACTTAAGTAACACTTCTAGCCATTTCTGTCTTTCCCTCTATGTTTCACTTCCAATTTCGTTATTTCCTTTACTACACAAATAATCCAACTCTTACTCGTAAATATAATTATTTCAGTACAGCAATTCAGCTACATAAGTTGGGCAGCGCTAGTTCATACAGTTTTCAGTCCCCGGAGTAATTTCGTGTGAAACTAGCGGCTGAAACTGTTTCGTATCACTCTGCTTTGTGATTACAATTTAGAAAGTAATCAGGTAATTTATGTTGCTTTCATTATGAATAGCGGGTGATGCACTAGGTGGATAGAACGCGGCGGTTTTTTTCATTTAGGGTTATTTATTTATTTATTTATTTACAAATTTTATGTTATTAATGTTATTATATGTTATATGTTAATGTTATTATCATACATTGTTCTTTTTCACTTACAAAGGGTAGTGGATGAGCTATCAATTGAGATGCAAATGTATTATATTATACATAGCTTTTTTCACTTACCTACAGTAGTGAATGAGCTATCAAATCAAGAAAACAAACATGTATCATAGGTAGGTTCTCCTCGTATCTTATTTAATGCTAGTTCCCACAAGTGGTTTCACATGCCTCCGGTGGGAAGTAATCCGCACATCAAAAACTGGTGTATAGCTTATCTCGATTGATGGGCTGAAGTTTGTGAGATTGGCGCAGTCAAGCAAATATAACATACACTTCAGTTTCATAACAAGATTGAGGTGTCAGACAGGCTATTTGCTCCATATGAAACAGTGGTACACACTTTAGGTTAGACTGGAAGCTGAATCCAATAAATTGGGAAACATAGACAGATGACGAGTAACGAACTAAGAATAGCGATATTATCTGCCTACTAAAAAAAAAAATAAAAAAAAAACTAGGAAAATAAACGCGACGTTTATTTATCCTAGTGCGTATAATTAGTGGGAGAGTGAGTGATTCGCTAAATCTACTAATTTCATCCGTCGCTTTGTTTCGCGATAATAATTGTAAACAAAGGAATATCCATTAGGCGCGTATTATGTTGTATCATCATGACTCATGATTTTAGCTAAGTAGCTGGAGAAAATGCTGGATATTTAGATTATTTTGCTGCAAGGCAGGATGGTGGTATTCTGTGAAATAGAGTAATAATGCTAGGTTCCACGAGATGAACTATGGTTCCGGGAGAGCCACTTAACGCACCTGGGTAAAAAGTGAAAGAAAGAAAAATGATTTATTGACACAAACCATACATACACATACACATAGAAATAAAAACAAAACAAAGTAAGAAAAGGTTGCGCCAAATATAACCTCCCTAGATAAAGAATTTTTTTAAATCCAGTATTTCCTGTGGTCAGCGCGTTCAAACTAAATAACTAACTTAATTTTTAACTTTGATGTGTTATAGAAGTTTTGACAAACATTATTTATAGTAGATTAGCTCATTGATAAAATAGCTCATACCAACAAAAGTCATTTAAAAACTTTAACATTTTCCTGAAATCCCAACAAACAATTCAAATACAAATTAACATTCACTTTTAAAACATCAAATAAAATCACAAACACGGCCAAATAATTTATTAGCTTTGTCATCCATTGAACATCAACACAGAACTAGTTGACAAAATATTTCAGTTTTACTAGAAACGTCCCGAGCGCACTATTACCGCGCTCTCGCTAAATATTCAACACTCATACAGACACTTTTGAGTGAAAATTTTGTCATTCGTGTGTTGGGAGCCGTTTTTGGTAAACTTTTTTGACACAGTTTTTGGTTAAACATCGGTGTTTTGGGACTATGAAGTGTTATGGTTGTTTATTTCACATCAATCAGTGATTATGATTTTGAAACCATATTTTTATAAAACATATTCTATAAGTCGATTCGTCCAGTATATTTTATGTAGATCTGATTCGTTTCTTTTGCTTTAAATATATGCCTATATTTTTTTAATTGAATTTTTTTTTCTTTAAATCACAAAATCAAATTATGATAGAATTCATGAAGATTATAAACATCTTCTTATTCAGTTCCCAGTTTCCACTTTTTATTTTCTCGCTGCGATTTTTACACTTACGTGCCTAAAATCCGCCTCACGATAATTAAATCGCAACACCGTCACTCTCAAAGAAAAATCTCAAAATTCCACCAAACAGGGGAAGTAGGAAAACAAATTGACGATGCACTCCCCCTTAATTTAGCATTCCCCGAGCTCCCCACTCTTCCCCCACAAAGCAATTCCCTCGGAATTTAATTACAAATGTAAAAAACTTTCAGTTTTGCAACAATAAGGAAGTATTTCGTTGAAGAATGGGGGAGTTGGGGGAACAGATGGGTTGTCACGTGATTGACAGGGGAATCTAAGTTCAAGAGTTTTGGGGGAAACACAAATGACTTAGTTCTTGAGAGGTCGTGCAACACAGTGCTGAAATTGTTAAGAAAGCCTGTTTGGTGGCAAGATTTTACTTGTGTTGCTGATTTTTGACTTTGGCTTGACAATAAATAGGGTATTTTTCATGTTTGGGGACTAAAACTTTTTCCATAAAATTAAAATGAATTCAGACTGTGTATTGATACTGTACTGAGGTCACTTATAATCAAAACTAGTCGTCATTATTTTGTACAAACCTAGAAAGATACCTACCATAGCCACAAGTTTTCTTTGAAGATTGTCAGAGTTTAATCTGAAAACTGTAATAAGAAAGTCAACTTTCCTACGTAAAACAGTATCTAATTCTAAATTATTATACTAAGACCGACTTACTAAGCCAGCATCCAAGAAACACCAATTCATCTTTGAATAGAAGCCGATCAATCATGATTACTCCGTCAGTCACCCGTGCTCTGCAATATAATTACCCCATTTCCCCCATTATAAAGAATTTGAATTTACACAAAATGGGAGAAAAAATCGTATATTTTTTATCTGGCAACTCGGTCCATTCGCGAAATTAAGCAAACTTCCCGTAGAGCGTTGAAATTAAACTTTCTCGTCGAGGCGAGTGGTGTCCGATTTTTAATGTGTAACCATGCTTGAAAAGTTCCGTTTAATGCTGAGCGGTGGGCCGCGGACTCTATTTTTGTCACTCTATTATTATTTTTTTTCTCTGGGGTGAGATCTGTTTAACAAAGTTTTTGAGGACACAATTGTGAATGAATCTTTTTTCGTTATGTAACTACGGTCTTTTATAAGGTTTAAGCTCTTTGAAGTATTATCTATACTGTTTTAATTAATGTCGTGTATAATAAGTAAATTCATATGGGTGACACAGAAGTGCCGAATTAGCTAGAATTGTATTTGTTTTCTTTAACCACAATACTATATTTTACTAAGATACTTTTGTCTCATGTAATGGTGCAAAAGTATGCTAAAAGATTAACAAGTATATTGATTTGCTCAATCGTCCCCATAACTTTACACTCCTTGAAAGTTAAAGTTTTAAACTATACATAAAATAACCATACATAAGCAACATACGACCCGTCTCCAATCAAATTGTATCACACAGACTCGAAGTTGTAACTCGATTGTACAGAATTAGCAATTATAATTGTTGAGCTGTGAGGTGCTTTATCTAATTACGGGGTAGACTCAACTCTTGGGGTTCTATCCACCCCTAAATTATTGTGAATGTTTAGCATTTCACCCGCAAACTGCAGACTAAAAAGTTGGCCGACAGTTGCTACGTTGGATTTTATTTTTTTTATCATCCTTTATATCCAGCCTTTACCCAACTATATTGGGGTCGTCTTCCAGACGATGTAGCTGAGTACTAGTGCTTTACAAGGGCGACTGCTATCTACCAGTTACCCGGGCAACCCAATACCCCTAGGTAACACTGGTTGTCAGACTTACTGGCTTCTGACTACCCGTAACAACTGCCAAAGATGTTCAAATGACAGAATAAATATTTTAAAAGAAATCTTGATTCCAATCAAAGTTTTCATTCGGTCTGATACCGGCTAAATATCTGATCGTTGTAATGTGCGTACTACCATTCATCTTCATACTGATTTATGAGCCCAAACAAACTATCGGCCGACTAAAAGTTGGCCGTGTGCTCTAAAGGTGGATAAGATTTAAGTCTGTGACTTGAGTTTGTGATACTGAAGATGTTTCCAGTTTGCGGTAATGTCGTATAATTTGTGCTGCACTTGGAGCCAGTAAATTGGGGTCAGCTGCTGAAATCTTGCTTTTAGTAGAGTATAATTATTGATGGTATAAACAAATCTTAATGTTCTAATCTTGTCTTATTTGTCTGCAGGTTTATTTAATTATGACCACCAAGATACACGTGTGATTAAAGTGAACAGTTTTTTATCATAAACCCAAACATATATCATAAAGTCGAAGACAAACATTTTATTTGGGAATTTGGTTCCTTATGCGTTTGATTTCCAAAAAAATGAACAAATAGTAGGATGCAATCAATTTCAGCTTCATAGTAGACTACATAAATGTCTGAAAAAATACTAAAAAAGTTTCGGTCTCACTATATGTTATTTTTCTAAAATTCAACAAAAAGTACTAGTCTTTATAAAATCTTCGATTCAAAATTATTGCACCACCGCATAGCGCAAGTACAAAAAACTATCTCACAATTGCAAACCAGTCATTACTAAATTGGACACAAACCCACATTCGCCATAGTTCTATTGTTTCTTGAATAAATAAGTTGAAAGCATTCGGGTTCGCCCGCGGCCCCTCATGTGTTCAAACCACGGAGTAAGGAAAGATGAGCGGAGACGCCATAATGCAAGGCGCCTACTTTTTGCGGGATTATTCGAAAGAGTTACCGCGGCCCTGGTACATAAAAGGCCTACGACGGTACACGACGGTTTTTAGTCAGTAAGAGTCTGACACTGCCTCACCGCTGCTAACCCACAGCGGGTCATTTGATGATTTTTGACGTCGTTAAAAAAAAAGGAGCCTCCTTCTAGTTCAAATTTGTACAGTGGATATAATCAATACGATCAGTCATGAGTGAACTAACGAGGCTTTCGTATTCATTGAGGCGTCGATTAACGATTTTTGGTATTACAAAAAATGCTCGGATTCAAAGAAGGCGTATCAGTACGAAAACTGTAACGTTCCTCGTCCACCGCACGCCCGCATTTTGGTGCGCTACTTTCTTAGGAGATTTTCCGTTATGGCACCTTCGGTAGTCATTTTATTATCCATGGTTCAAACCTATTGTTTCAACAACAATTGCTTTAATCTCATACTAAGTGCGATCCCTGATTCTGCCCGAGGATGTCTGGGGAAGAGGATATCATTGAGTCCTCTTTTGGGGCAGTTGGGGGCCTATCAGTCCCCCAATTTATAATATACAATTAATTAATAAAAATTATACTTATTCTATGTTAATTTCGAAATAAAACTGCTAAAAACTGCAGAACCGATGTGAAAATTTGGCACACAAATAGTCAAGAGCCTAAGAAAGAACATAGACTACTTTTATCCGGGTTTGGAAAGTAGATCCCTCTTTATGCAGGTGGAACCACAGGCAGGAAGTACCATTTTTTATGTATTTTTTGCACGACTTTAGGTAAGTTCAAATTAGTTGCAAACCGAAAAGAATCCCTCACAACATACACTCAAAAAACTATAGTTAGTTTTCCTACTATCAGTTACTACATAATAGCATTCTAACAAAACTTGTAAACCCTAATCCATGTATTGAATTGTCCCTACAACAAATTGTTTAATTCTAAACTAAGTGCGATCCCCGATTCCGCCCGAGGAGGTTTTGTGTTCCAATCTTGAGAAACCTTGTAAGCTTCGGGCTATTACAGAAACAGTAGTTTAAACATGTTGCTTTGTTTGTTAATGTCATTTTACAATTTGTTTAATATATCGGACGTTTTCGATATCTTCTCGCATTTAAAAAAAATGTAGAAAATATTTTTGTAAAGTGACTCGTTTTTTCTGCCAATGAATGTAGCTGTGTTTAGTATCAAAGAGACTTAAGCGACAATTTTATTATAGGCTTATTATGTGACATTTTATCGGTGCACATACATTTCCCTCTTTTTCGCGAAGTCGGTTTAAAAACAGGATTACCTAAACACCGTCCTTTTCACAAACAAAACTTAAATAAATCCATTTGAAAATTCAGCAAAAGCAAGATTCTAAAATTAAAATAATCACGCTATGCTTTCACACGAATTTACAAGCTATTCATTAATTCCCTTTTAGTTTAAATTTCAGTAATTTGGGATTCAAATTGGTTGAATTATTTTGATATCTACCTCCTATTAGGACAGTGGTTAAGCCACCTGTTTGGAGATTAAGCACGGTTGGGTTAAATTAGACATTGGTTGTTGTAACCATAAGCTTCTTATAGCTGTGATTGGGATAATGTACGGGTAATTGTGTTCGAATATCATGTAAGGGGATGGGGGGAGACGGATGGATGGCTATCTTATATTGCTACTTAGCATAATAATATGTGTATTTATAATAGCATGTTTCACGGTAATGCAACAAACTAACAAATAAATAAAATACGTATACGTACGTAAAGTACGTCGTATACGTACGTACGTACGTAAGTAGGCATTGAAAACAACTTATATAATTCCCCATTTTTCCAAAATACACTTAAAAAAATACGAAATCAATGAAAAAACTTCACCCAAACAAAGTCACGATAAAAAACACTAGTTGATAATAAAACTCTAACCTTCCTCGACCCATGGTATTCCCCAGACTGCCCTAACTAATATGAGGGCCATAAAATATCAGTTTCACTAAGGGCTAACCCTGTAGGTATGTCCGAGTTATTATCCAATAATCTTATGATTCCTTTTCGTTTGGCTGGTCAAAGTGACCGAACGGTGTGTAGGTATGTATATGTATCAGGGGTATAAGTTTGTAGGAGTTTGTAGAATGCTTTCAACTGTGATTAGCGATTTTATATTTTTATAGCTTTTTTATGGTGATTTTGTTTTTTTTTTATTTAATTGTTAGTGAGTTTTTTGCGATTTCACACTAGCGGATTTTCCACTCGGTTTTATTTGAGCCGCAATGCTTGCTACGTTTGGACGGCGTCTCGCGTACATACTTACGAGCGATAAAAATGAATTGGCCACGTGACAGGTTTTTCGCGACTACTAGCACATTTAGACACAAGTATACGCTTGGTTCAGGTACATAATCATTATCATCCTCCTGCCCATCCCAATTGTATTTGGGGTCGGCGCAGCATGTTTTCTACTTCCATACGTTTGGTTTTATTTTATTATTATATTTTTTTAACGACTTTTTTTTGGGGAATTATCAACTGACCCGTCTAGCTGTGGGTTAGCAGCGGTGAGGGAGTGTCAGACTCTTACTGACTAAAAACCATCGTGTTCCGTCGTAGGCCTTTTATGTATGTAGGTAACTCTTTTGAACAATCCCGCAGCGTTTGGTACCACTGCGCGCGAAGAAGTGCTTTTCTGTTTAAGAAATTTTACATTAAATACTTAGCCAGTTTGCAGCAAAATTGTAACCGATGAACAAACGGACATTGTTACTTCCGCATATATATAACCTACATGACGGAAACATAGAATTTCTATTCAAAACAGTTTCTAAAATCAAAATGCATCACAAACAACGGCATACAATTTGTACGTAGGCGGAAGAAACGCCTGTCATTGGACAATTCCCGGCGTCGCGTCATGATGCTTTGTTCCCATTGGTCGACGTCGGGGTGACGTTGTGTTTGTGTTCATGTCAGCACTAATTTGTGGATTCTGTGCTGTGTAAAGCGTGTCAGACATATTGTAGGCGATTGTAGGTTAGACTTGTCCGCTTGCGGGATATTGCTGGCTATGTCAGTTGATGTAGGTTGGGTTTAAAAACGTGGTGATGTTTGTAATTTTATGGGGAGCTATCACGTTTCCAAAAAAAAGATATTGTTTTGTTCTTGTAAACACTGATTTGAGTAGCTTTTTATTTTATTTATAGCTAGAAACGGATATCTAAACTGAAACATATTATAAA
Source organism: Helicoverpa armigera (assembly GCF_030705265.1). Lineage (NCBI taxonomy): Eukaryota > Metazoa > Arthropoda > Insecta > Lepidoptera > Noctuidae > Helicoverpa > Helicoverpa armigera. Next base: position 9,654,345 of record NC_087140.1, on the reverse strand, counting down.
GCTGAAAAGGGTTACGCGCATTAAGAACTAGGTACTAATCTGATTTCTTCTTTCTTCTCTCAAAAATTCTGGCTACATTATAGCAGATTGTACGAAGTACATAGTTCCAAAGTGAAGCGACCGACACCACGAACAAAACCTAGTCTAAAATAAACACAATCACCCAAACTAAATTAACCCCCACAGCCGATATCTCAAAATCTTAATCTGTACCAAAAACTGTCGATCATCGTGAATCCTTTCGCTAACAAATCAGTGGAACCCGGGCTATACCATCTGTCTTGTTTATAGGCCAAAATGGTGGATGTTAATCCCTTTTACACCGGGACCACGGAGTAAGGAAAGCAGAGATGCTATAATGCAGGTAGGTCAGGCGCCCTCTACTAGGTCAAATTAGTTACGAGTGAACTAATGAGGATCTTTTCCGGTCGTTTTGGATTGCCGTCCCATCGTGCTATGAGAGTGAAGGAATAGGGAGTGCACCTGTGTCTGCGCAAATGCTCGTGCACTATAATATGTCCTGCGCAGCTGTCTGATCTCCTTAAATGAGAACAGCCGCCGTGGCCGAAATCGGCCGTGGACGTCATTGCCATTATAATGAGGCGTTCAGATTCTTTGAGACATCTGTCAAAGATTTTTTTATTTAAAAAAATGGTGGTATCCCAATAAGGGCGAAAACAGAAACGTTAATCGTTCCGTTCACTCGCATTTTGGCGCGCTACTTTCTTAGGAGATTTTTCGTTATGGAACCTCCGCTAGTCATTTTGTTCTCCATGACCAGGACTCTGTATATCATTCTATAGGTTTAAGATATTTATAGGCACCACGGAATTACTCGCATAAATTGGCGGCAAGTCAAGATTTTCGGTTGCCAAGTTTTGGGGGCAAAGGTACATTTGATTGTGGGGGTCTGTTGTTTTCTCATGTCCTGGTTTTGTTATAAATGGTGAAATTTTGTGCATTTGGATGTTTGTTCGTCACGGTTTAACGGTTGAAGGGATTTGAGTGAAACTTGGATATAATATAGGTTATACATAAGAAAACAAAATAGGCTACTTTTTATCTGGGTATGAAACGCAGTTCTTACAGGATGCGGGTGAAACCGCAGGCAGAAGTTAGTAGGTATTGGAGTGAAAGAAATATGCCCAGTTCTAGTTATTTCCGATTTTTGAAACAGAAAAACAGGTAGGAGTTTATGATTTTGTTCTAAAGCATAAGGAAGGTTATTAACCAAAATATTTCGTTTAGAAGGGTGATAGTGACGTCATATTGAAATTTTAATATTGCAAGTCACTGCTTGGGTGTGGGTGACAAAATTTAGCATCGTCATTTGTTTACTAATACTCCATTCACCCCAAATTAACTCATCATATGCCTCAATCATATTCTCAACTATGTTGGGGTCGGCTTCCAGTCTTTACAGATGCAGCTGAGTACCAGTGTTTTATATGCAGAGACTGTCTATCTCTGCTCCTCAATTCTGTTATTTGGTCAATACCCCTTTGTAAGAGTAGTTATCAGATGTACTGGCTTCTAATCCGTAACAACTGCTCAATATGTACATCTTGATCAGCCTTTTAATCGTCCTGCCGATTACTTCAAATAGGCCTTTGTAGGCTCTTATGATACGTCACACTAGTGGCACGGTTCAAAAAGTTGGTCTCTTGGAGAAGAGCCGCCAAGAAACTCCATGGACACTATTTTAAAGAAGCTAATATGTTTTTAAAGATTCGGTTTCATAATGATAGTAAGTTGGTAGAGTTATATAGGTAATGTAAATAAATTCCAGGTAGACTGCAACTGTCTGCAACTCTCATAGGTCGGTGATATGTAAAAATTAGTTCAGTGAAAAGACTTTCACGATAAAACTTAGTAATTTAGTTAATAAAGCGATAGAAGTATAAGCGAAATAAATCGCCGAGTCTCCAAGGAGAATGTAATCCAATATGTAAGAACATCGTAGGTGACCATGAGCCTTTTTGATGAATGGATCCTTGAAATAATTGGATCCACTAATTTAGTTTTGGTAAGGGAAATTTTCTGGAACTTTCTGGAAGCTATTGCTAGTTGTCCTTTGCTTGTATGTTTGTGTAGAAGGATAATTTGGAAATGAATATTGGGTATATAGTAATGTTTGTGTCGTGTTAAGTTTAGAGGCTAGTATTTGGAAAGTTCCTGTATTTGGCCTTAAGTGTCTATTTTGTGCAAAATTGAACAGAAAAACATCCAACTCCTCATTTTTTGTGACTTATAAATAATTATAGACATTATATCTTAGCATCCTAGTTAAGCTGAAGATAAAAAAACACAGATATCAAACCCAAACTGCAAGATGAGACATCAAAAACATCTCAAAATTTTTCTGAGACAGTTCAAAATTTCAAAAATTCTTCATAAAACAGGAAGGCTGTAAATTAAATAAATTAATATTAGCTAAACAAACACCTTCCGGGACAGGATTTCAATGTCAACATTCAAAAACCGCCCTTTGATCAGTCCAAGTTTTGTGAACCTACAAAAGATTTTGATAAAGTACGTGGCGGCGACGCCCTTGCCCGACTTACTGCCCTTTTGGAATATAAGTTAGAGGAATTCGCGATTCATATAAACATACTATACTACATAATATTATTAAGTTAATGATTTTGCTTTGAACGCATCTCAAGAACTAAAGAACTGATTTGAAAATTTGTTTCAGTCTTAGATAGTCCGTTCATTGCGAAAGCCTTTCTATCTGTGGATGAGAAGATCGAAAAGGATAGGTGACACTGCTGGCGGAAAGTAGTCCATAAGGTTATTTTAAAGCTTCTCCTTGTCTTGTTCTCAATTTATCTGGGGTCGTCAAATGTCTTTTTTTTATTCACTAGATAGAATTTTGTTTTAATCTAGAAACAACTCCCTATAAATATTCGAACAAACAAGATAATGTAGATAACTGGTACAATTTTTTGAATTTTTGTCAGTTTTTGCAAAGAAAATATGTCAAAACAAACCGCTATATGTATTTATTCTGCAGATATAGAAGTTAACTGATCATTAAAAAATTGGTCCTTAATAAAACTATTTATAAAAAAATCAAGTATGAACACCGATATATTAGTACCTACTATAATCTTTGATCTTATAACTTGTCCCTCATCTTGGTATGCCAGAGATCTTATACGGACGGACGATATTAAAAATGATAAGTATTCACCGTGCCCTTAATACAGCCTTATTCCTTCAGATTGGGCCAGGATTTGTTCAAATTTTTCCTTTTTAGGGTTCCGTATCTTGAAAAACTGTTAGAAGGTCACTTTGTTGACCATCTGTAAGTCTGGCATGAAATGTTGAAGTATCAAATTGAAGCTACAAGTTCAAATGGGGTATATCATCATCATCATCATCATCTCAGCCACAGGACGTCCACTGCTGAACAAGGGCCTGCCCCTTAGATCTCCACAGATATCGGTGTGAAGCGACCTGCATTCAGCGTCTTCCGGCAACCTTTATATTAAAGGATACCTATATATGTGAAAGGGCGTAATGTTCATAATGCACATGAAATTTAAATAAAAAACACGACTTTTGATCTATTTATAACGATAGGTTTAGTTCATACCAATAGTTCAGAAAACGAAATTTTTCGTACGGAACTCTCTGAGGGCGATTCCGACGACGCACTTGTCCGGATTTTTTTTTCAAAATGTCATCTTTTATGTAAAGATTTGAGCTGATTTTCTGGCATGGCCAGTCATTAGGTTGGAGATATTTAGAGGTCCTTTCTTATAGGTTAAGGGACGGGTCTTTTGTTCTTTTTTTTTTGGAAAAATTTCAATGTGTGTTGGATCTTATTAGGATATCTTTTGTGGGACTTAAGCTGGGTTAGGCTGGGGGCATTGTGTGGGAATAGCGACTTTCTTTAATTTGAAACGTATCTGTAGGGAATAATGTATGTATGTATAGTTATGTAATGTTCAATAACTACACTACATTTAAAAGATTGGATAAATTCGTGTATTGCATGGTGGAGGCTTTTACTCTTTCATGCAATAGAGTCTCAAAAGAACCTGGTATTTCCTATCTGATTATCTTGAGAAGAAACAAACTCAAGAGTCACAGTCAACTGCATTGCATACTAGTTTCCTCTAGGGGTTTTACTCACGTCGAATGGGAATACTTAGGACACCCGAATAAAAACCCTAGTGCCTAGCTAGATAAATGGGCTACCTAACATTGAAAAATTTTTCCAAATCGGACCTTTTCCTGATATTAGTACATTCATGCAAACAAACGAACATACGAACTCTTAAGAATTATAGATATAATAAGCATTGGTTACAGATGAACAAGCTAGGTTCGTGTCAAAGAAATCGATATCCAGAAATGATATTTTCATCATAATTTTCCACGAGCAAACGCCAGTAAAATAACTAGATATCTCATTGCCAACTAGTCGTAACGTCTTCCTATAATAAATTCTTACGATTTGTGATGATACGCAAATAATAAATTGATACTTATGTTAAGGAAAACTATGGGAAATCTACATGCTGGTTACGTGATTATAGTGAGAAATAATAATCTGTGTATTTACGCTAGTTTTATGTAGGTACTCTCTTGAGTTATTAAAAAAAAACTTTCGGAGTTAAAATCATCAAAAATCACTTTGGGGTATATTATTTCCGCAAACGATTAGATTACGACTCATAACTTTTCTTTGGTGGAAAATCAAATGACTACCATTGTGGGTGCAGCGTGAGGGAGTGTCAGACCCTTTCTGAATAAAACCCACTATGTTCCTTCTGGAGCCTTTTATGGACCAGCACAGTCCCACAATCTCACAGCACGCCTTATCAGATATTATCTCACGTAAAATACCTATCTAAAACATAGGTATTTGAAATTTCAGCAACTAGTCGCATAGAGAAATATGTGATTCGAAATCAAAAACTCCATATTTACAAACTCATTTTCAGCTTACCTAGAAAAAAGCAGCCCACTTCACATACACACTCCATTCATTATCAAATCAAGTTCGATCCGACTCAAACCGGCGTAAACTGGTTATAACTGGAGTAATCCAGATGCGAGCTGGTCATTAAACGGACGGATATGAGTCGTAGGTCTCATCGGGTGCTTAAATGAAATATTGACGAGTACGAATTGATGTGGCATTTCTAAAACTGGCTACTACTACCTACCTAGTTACTGGTATAAATAAATGGATTAACAGACCTTGCCAGAATTAGTATGATCAGTAATAGACTTTCTCATTACTGTTTCGACATTCGTTTATTACATTTTGATCTATGCTTCTTCTTCTTAAGTAATTTGGGGTCGGGGTAGTATGTTTTCTGCTTTCATTTCTCTCTGGCAGATGTCATACTAACACCTACTCACTTCTTATTCATGTTCTGATTAGGGCAGTCAATCTACCTAAAGTTAGCTACCTTTTTTTTTTTTTTTAACGACGTAAAAAATTATCAAATGACCCCTCCCGCTGTGGGTTAGCAGCGGTGAGGGAGTGTCAGACTCTTACTGACTAAAAGCCGTCGTGTTCCGTCGTAGGCCTTATGTGCTAGGGCCGCGGTACCTCTTTCGAACAACCAGCAGCCCCGAAAGTTAGCTACCTAGCTGAAGATTATATTTGTTTTGTCGGGACCTATTAAGCCGATTTGAAAAATTCTTTCAGTGTTAGATAGCCTATTTATCAAGGAAAGATACACTTTGGATACGTTTGCGCTTAGTTCCCACGAGACGTGGGTGACCCTCCACGGAAGCTTGTATGAAATAAAACCTTTGACATAGTTCTCAAAACGAAAATACACTGTAGAGAGCAAAACATTGTTTCTATCTAAACTGTTATCGTTTTTGATACAATTATCTCCAAATCTTCAGCTACTATGAAGGGACGTATCTCCCCATCGCCATTGTCCCGTTATTACCCGGGTCAGCTTGACAAATTATCCGCATTCTTCGGCCATCTTACCCGGGTGTAGTAACAGTATCATGGGCTGAGTAAGGCGTTTTTGTTTGTTTGTATAGTTTTTTTATGATGGTCAGTGAATTATGACATGATGAAGGATTAGCTTTGTGAAAGGCGGTTAATTTAATTGCGCAATATCATGATATAGTGCAAGGGTTAATATTGAAGATTGCGCAATGATTTTTAGCGACCAAATTTTTAATTGCACAATGTTCTTGTCCGTCGTAAATGTGTGGGGATAGCCTTACGCGTTAATTTACCCTAATATGCGAGGTTTTTTTACATACATTTTATTTTAATGCAAACATATTTTTATACAGGTTGTTCGTGGTTTCAACCATCTTGGAGCATTACTTTCCGCATCCAGGTGAAAAGTAGCCTATATCCTATATCAGGCTCCAGTCTATCTTACCCATATTATTCAAGAAAGCGCGATACACGGACAAAGTAATTTTTGCTGTAATAATATTATAAAGGTTCAGTCCTGCGATTCTATAAAATTCGATCAACAACTCGCATTTCACTTCGATTCGTAATGTCATTTCATACTTTAGGGGAGGTAGGGGAGGGATGGGCACTTTTTCACATTTATTGCATAAAAAATTCAGATTTTACAGATAATCAACTTTTATTGTCATTTCTTATGTTTGGCTAGATAAAATCAAAGAGCTATCCTAAAAATTACAATCAGTTTCAACATTACGAGATATTTAAACGGTTTCAATAAAACCGTCGACACGTCAAAATTTTGTTTAGTCTGACATGCTTTAGTTGGTACTTACGTAGTGTTTAAAGTTACTTTTTGCTTTTTATAGGGTTTATCGTTTATAACATTTTGTCATAATAATTGCGTACTTTTTGGGTCGGGGTTTTTAAATTTATAATTTTATTTTATTTCATGGTTTTTTAAAGGAGCTCCTTAATTTTTCCTTCTTTTTATGATGGGTTCGCTATATGCGATCTCAGCCAAAGGAAGCTGTTTGACAATCCTCATGACAAACTGGCTCTGGAAGAATTGCACAGATTGAGAAACAATAAAGATGGACCTTTGTTGATCCAGGGTTATATATCATTCTAGGGTTTCATCCGCCACATCCCATTTCCAGCATTAGGTTCTCGTCAATTAGAAACATGAAGAAAACTAGTCAAGACAAATTAAACGAGCCCAAACTCGATGGGTTTACTAAAAGGCAGTTCAGGGTTACGTCTCCTATCTTCGTGTCCTAACAGCAGACCAGCTCAGTGGTTCCAGAAGACATTAGTATTTCAAATTTTAGATCCCACATATGCTTGCAAGTAAACTGAGCGTGTAACATTCCTATCACACCTAACAAACGAGCTGATGACCTTGAAGACCTGAACCGATTTCCACCAAACATAGCTAAGAACACTCCCGAATGACATTCCTTTTAAACAAAAAAAACCGCATTACAATCGGATCATCCGTTTGGGAGCTACGATGCCACATACACACACACACACAGACACGTCAAACTTATAACACCCCGTCGTTTTTGCGTCGGGGGTTAAAAAGAATGGTTTGCGACGGGAAATTCCTAAAGATTTAATATAACGAGCAATACAAGAGGTATCAAAAGGTTAAAAAATAAAATTAACAGCTGATAAATATGGAGTCCCTAGATCAAGTTGGCAACGGTACCTGAAACAGCGCAGATTTATAACCTCACAAATTTTCACTGAAGAAGAAGAACAAAAATTTACAAATTATACATTACATGGTATGTCCAAGCCTCCCTACCATAGGGAGCATTGGACACTTTTGACTTAGTTTATAAAAAAAAAATGGGTAAAAAAACTTAACTAAAACGGTTTTATCTTATGTGCACTGAAAACTAGAAAATAAAAAATAGTTACTTACCTGTCAACCTACGGTGGTCCCGGTCATATTAGACTAAAATAAAAACGTGGGGCCCATAAACTATTGCTGTAGTACCTCGTCTAGAGGTATAATAGGTGTGGATTGCATCGACTTACTATAATCGTAACTGGAGATTTTGACAATCAATCATTAATAATAGAAAATACACATACCTTTCATTAGTTTTCTCTTTATAACGATCCGAAACCGCAACAAAATATTTAAGTACTTTTACGAGTGTTTGTTCTTGACAACTCACAGAAATGACAGAAAGTCTATGGATGAACACCGTTACCAGTCGGTAACGTAAACTACCCAATAAAAAAAACTATGATCAAATCAGAATAAAAGGACCCTCCTTTTATTCTGATTTCATCATGTCTCCCAACTGCCCATCTCTCCCCTACCTCCCCTATAGATAGACAGATTTTGGCAGATCTGTCAAAATCTCGACTTTAATTTAGTTCAACTTGTCAACACGCTCGATAGTGAAGCGCTAGTGTAGTTTGACAATGTCAATCACGAAACTTTAAGGTAGAATTCCGTGGGTCGCGATTGTCGCAGCCGCGCGCGACAAAAGTCAACCTATGAAAATGTATGGCACCGCTGCCGAGGGCCGCGACAGTCGCGCGCGGACGACGAATTTCGTGAGCCGCTCGCGGCCGTACGCTTCTCAACATGGTCTAGCGCTTAATAACATCTATAGAATTTTAGTAAAACCAGAATTAAATTGTTGACAATGCCGCGAGCAGCTTACGAAATTCGTCGTCCGCGCGCGACTGTCACGGGCCTCGGCAACGGTGCCATACATTTTCATAGGTTGACTATTGTCGCGTCCACGGAATTCCACCTTTAGATCGAAGTCGAAGTGAGAGTGATGTCGAAGTGAGTTGTGATATTTTATAGAATCGACATGCAGGAGATTTACTGAGCTACAAAACGCTTGAATCATTTCAAGTTATGTACTGAAAACATCCTCTTCCATTTTCCACCCATATACAAACAAAACAAAACTTGTATCTGCACTCAAAAATCCCTAAATTCTAAACAAAAGGGAATTCTCAAAATCTCAAAACTACATTTTTACGATTGACGAATTCTGACGATTCGAAAAGTTCAATCGTTTGTCGAAACACTCGCTGGAAAAAAAACGTACACAGTTTATTATCCTTGTTCAAATGGTGAAGGAAAATATGAGTACACTCGCTTGCAATAAAATCGCCTGCATTGTGTAGAAAGTAATAGAAATGACTGAGTCTCGTATGTTCTAGCTAGAAGCATAAAAAATGTTACTGACGTATGGTGAGTGGTAGGTAGGTAACACAGTTTTTGTTACAAGTATCACCCTTCGTATATCGTCCCACTGCTGGGCACAGGCCTCCTCTCACACGGAGAAGGATTGAGCATTAATCACCTTGCTTGCCGTTCAATGGGGGTTGGTGATTCCAGACTTTATAGTCAAGGTTTTCTCGAGATGATTTCCTTCACATTTCATCAGTGTCCAAGATATATTTAGAAAGTACATACAAACTAAGAGAAGTTATATTGGTACTTGCCTTATCCCACGCATTCATATTTGAGAAGTTAATAATCTACCCACTAGGCCACCTACAGTTTGTTATCCTTGTCTGCAAATGGTCAAACAAAATGAGAATTGAAAAAAAATGTTGCAAAAAATGACTGTTTTGTTTAAAAACTACTGGAAATTACTTCTTGGCCCCTCTAATACATAACCCAAAGATAACTCATACCTATGTTTTTCACATCAATTAATAATAAATTATTAATAAATACACCTCATGAGGCTCTCGTCAGGCGGCTGGATCAGGGGACTGATTCAGAAGGCAGTACTCCTTGATACGGCACGTATTGTGAGGAGGTTTCTGTCTCTGGGACCGTAACCACCGGTACCTTGGACCCTGTGCCCGATATCGGTAGCCATCTATTTTTTATATTTTTAAATGTTTTTTTTTTATATAATTTAATATTTAAAAAATGTAAATAATATGTTAAGAAATAAATAAATGAACTACGAATTAATATCTATGGCACCAAGATCACTACCAACCACCACACTGCTATAGCATACCTAGAAGTGCCCCAGTATCTAAACTAAAGCATAAATTGTTCCCGTCGTTTGAGGTTGTATTCACGCCTCAGTGTTGCGGGATAAGTACGATTTATTGCCGACTGTACTTAATTAAGTATGTCCTTAATCGGGTCCGTTATTTTGGTGTTGGCCGGTTCCGTTGTATGTATGTCTATGTTTTGTAGCAAGCTTGTTCTGTTGATTGATGGTGGTGGGTAATCTGACGGTTTATACAAGAAATATTTAATTGGAGAAAGTCCAAAAAATACAGAAAAGTCAAAAATATTTTTTACCTCGCTCTAGTAGTCGGTAGTTAAATAAACACACCGAGAACGACTTCAAAAGTGATGCAAAAGTTATTTTTGGATGTCTTTGGTTCCGAAAAGTTTTGACATTCTTTAGTGTGTAATGTAAAAAAATAATGTAGTTACGATGTCTATGTATAAACATGTTTCCCAGATGATTAGATAGGCATTCACTCCATGTAAAACTCTGGCACTCAGATGCATCCAGTTATACTAAAAGCCGACCTCAACATAGTTGTGAAAACACTACGTATATACCTGAAGTGTAAACACAAATCTACTCCACAGACTGTCCTCTCCCATTACTATCCAAAGGTACACTAAAACCGAGTACTTTATAGGTACATACCTTACTGGGAACAAGTGCATTCGCTACGTTCTACCTTTACTAATTGAAATGCCGTGAAAAACGCCTCCCCGGCACGAAACCCGGTTACCACGGGTAATTAACGTTCTCGAACTGAACTCACGTGTGCGAGTTAATGGTGCGTTAAATGTGACATCTGGTGGGAGATATGAGTGGTTTAATGCGTGTGGAATTTAGATGATTTTGGAATTTAGTTGGTTTGTATGTCTTGGTAGAATAATTTGGCTGAATTTTGGCGCCGAAAGTTGGATTCGAGTGACTTTTACTACTAGTTAAAATATGAATGCTGTAGTGGCAGCCCTCATCTTATAATTTTGCACATAGTCAATAGGTATGAACATTGAACACTCATGTAATGGTTTTATGATATTGAAGTACCTGTTCAATAAGTGTTCATAAACATCAATTTTATGTATACAGTTTACATTTATATACTAAGTGTTTGTACCTAACATAACACCGTTTAAGTTTAAGTTTCTAATAAACATATAAATTAATGTTAAAAACGAAGCAACGAACATAAATTAATCCCATTCAAACCAGCCAATAGGAACGTTGCATTCAAAACAGAACAATAGTAAGGGCCTGGTTTCCCCTGAACTGGTGTAAAAAGGGTGTTCCTTTTTTCCTAGGCAAGCAACTGTCGTAAGCGCAGTTAAAATGTGCAGTGCCGAGTTGCGCTCAGTAATTAATATCTAGTACTAGGAAGATACAAGAGAATCGATTTAATTGATTGTTCAAAACATTTATATCGACTTTTGAGACTGGACATAGATGGTATTTGGCATTCTTTTCGATTTTGGAAGCGATTATTTCCGAAAATATGAATATTAACAAATATGATTTTAGTCTATTCTTTTTTAAATAGCTAATCAGCGATATATCACATGATAGGGTTAGAATTAAAAAAAAAACACCCCCACTTTACGTGCGATCCTAATATTTTTTTAACCATTTCTTCTTTTTGCATTTTTTTTTTCAATTTTTGTTAATATACATTTTAATAACAAACAGCTCTCTAGTTCTAACATGGTGAAACTATAAGAGTTCCCAGTTTACTACGGAACCCTAAAAAGGTTTGTATTTTTCCTTGGCGAACGACTGTCGTAAGCGCAGTGTCGAGTTGCGCTCAGTAAGTAATATCTAGTACTAGGAAGTAAAATACGAATTAAAAAGAATCGATTTAATTAATTGTGGAAAGATTTATATCGACTTTTGTATGTTGTGGACAAAGAGGTATTTTGTTGTGTGGAAAATAATTTAAAGAATAGTTTCTGCTTTGTGGAACGGCCTGAAATTAGTGTTAAACTGTGAAAAGAAATGTCAACCATTACAAACATCTCGACCGATTTGAAAAATATTTCAGTGCTACATAGTCCGTTTAGACAAATTTTATAAGCTTTTTTTGTCTGGGTGCGCGAAAGAGCTGTTTTTTATCTCATGTGTTTAAGCCTTCACGAATAATAATCATGAAAACCATCACAATTGCAATATTAAAACAATGCCAACCAAAATACAAAATAGAGTGATCACCATTCATATGACATTACAATCAAATACCAATACACATACAAAATTGATACCGTTTAGTACATTAGTACCAACAGCTGAAAATTTCAGTCAAAATACCGGTCAATTCTGATATGTGTGGTCAACACTGATATTAGCCAATTACGGTTACATTTTGCGGCAACAGTTATGTGTAACTGGTCTTCGTTACGGTAAAGTTTTGATTGACTTAAGTGAACTTTGATCTGTAATCAATGTCACCGATCTAAAATTGCATTATGGCATTTTTAATCCTCGTGTCTTTAATCCTCCTGTGTTTCGGATGGCACGTTAAACTGTAGGTCCCGGCTGTCATTGAATATCCTTGGCAGTCGTTACGGGTAGTCAGAAGCCAGTAAGACTGATACCAGTCTAACTATTATTGGGTTGCCCGGGTAACTGGGTTGAGGAGGTCAGATAGGCAGTCGCTTCTTATAAAGCACTGGTACTCAGCTAAATCCGGTTAGGCTGGAAGCCGACCCCAACATGGTTGGGAAAAAAGGCTCGGAGGATGAGGACGATACTATTTTTGTTACTAAACCTTAAGAAAAATCGTGATTTGAAGGAATATTATCTTTGAAAATAACCAAAAGCCGCATTTCATACTTACAAAATACCGGTTAATTCAGCAATGTGTGGTCAATACTGATATTAGCCAATTAGGGTTACATTTTGCGGTAACAGTGGACTGATGGTATACAGAATCGAGTTGTCTGTGGTTTCTCTGTATCATAGTAATTAGATGATTGTGGTTGCAAGGTTAAGTTAGGCGCGGTTCGTTTGTGGATGGGTGAGCTAATTTTAGCTAGTTTTTGAAGAATTGGTTGGTCCGGTCTTCGTAACGGTAAGGTTTTGACTATGTTAAGTGAACTTTGATCTGTGATGGATGTCGCAAAACTAAAATGGTATATTGCATATTATATTGCATTGGTATAATGGTTAATATAGTGGTATAATGGTATAGAGGTTTTAATAAACGGCTTGACGGACTAAACCTCGTTATTAATTTCAGTTAAACTAAAAATCCTTAAATAAAGCTGGATGCGAGAAGCCGAAAATCGATCTCAGTGGCGTGCACTTGGAGAGGCCTATGTCCAGCAGTGGACTGCGATAGGCTGATGATGATGATGATGATGAACACTAAAAATCCTTTGAAATAACTGAATCCACATTTAATACTCATCTACTACATTAAAACAACTTACTCATCAATAAAAACACATTTTCAATTTGGCTGGCAATTCTAAATTAATAGTCGAAGAGCTGAACTCTTAAATTGTTCCCCGATCTGCAGAATCATAGACCGTCTGCTTGGCACCATGTTTTTCAAGTAAATGATTAAGTTAGGAGCAATAATCTGTCGCTGGCTCCTTGCCCATTATGTATGTCTTAGCAGCACTTAAAACTTTCTTACTTAACGCCAACTTAAAAATGGACATGATGTATTATGTACTAAGTTATGCATGTAGGTAGGTGGCTGGAGATGGTGTAAGCGTGTGTAAAGTTAGGCTTTTGTAGGTCATGTTTAGGAAATGTGAGAAATATTAATTAGTAACTTAGTAATTAATAATTAGTAATCAGGACTGTGATAAACGTGTGGATTTTCTGTGAAATACATTTGGAATATATTTTGTCATTATAAGGCATCAGATGTTTTTAACTCCTTATACTGTTCTGCTTTCACCATTTTTTTTGAGTTTTAATTACATAGAAAATAGAATTAGCAGTAAAATCGAGTGTAAACCTGGCAAACACCAATTCAGCAAATGTGCAAAAACACGTAAAAACTCATACATTTTCCAATTGAATTCCACTTACTCTCTTAATAATACAAAAGCACTTAGTACACGGAAAAATCTATCGACAACTCCGGCAGGCAAGCGCTATCGATAATTGACAACTTCCTTACTACCGTGACATCACTATACGAACAAAAAGTGCTCCGGTATCAATTAAAGCGGACTCTGGAGCGATTAGTGGTGGGACATGCTGTATTTTTTTTGTCGATGTTTTCGACTGTTGTCGACTAATTAATTTTATGGATTTTTGTTTTTTGTTCCGATTGGCGTTTTGTCCGGTCGAGGGAGCGGCTTTGTTTCGTTCAGCCCTGTTGATTGGATGTATCCGTCTAGTGATAGGCAAAACTCATATTGATATTGTGTCAAAAAAACGAGGTTTTTTTCCTTGTTTTTGCTTAATTGGTGAAGTGAAATCTGATCCTGTGCTTGTAATAGAGTTGGAAATGAATTGTCGTGCGTTTCTTTTTATAGACTTGCAATAGTTTATGTAGCTAATTTAGTTTTTTTATATCCGGTTATTTTTTCTCAGCTAATGACGGTTCGGTTTGTCATCGTATATTTTGGTCACGGTTTCTCTTGTCCTTATTGTTGAGAAAATATGAATTTTCATCAAACTCGTTATTTACATTAAGAATCCTATTTTATAAGTGCATGAGAAGGGATGGAAAGTCACATAGCTTATTTTGTTGCTTTTTGTTTGTAGATAATAATAATAATTTTGCCTTAGCTGCGCTTTGATGAAAAATATAATACAATAATGATCATTTTGCAACTACCTATATTTTCTATAGCCTTTAAAATAAATCCCCACCAACTGACGTCACATTTTATTTACAAATTGCGAAAAGTAATTTCCCAGTAGTTCCACGTCCTTGAGCTGTATCCACTTCGTTACCACCTGTCAAAACTAGATGAAATATTGCCACGTGCTAACAGAGCTTAAAAAACTAAATTAAAAAAACAAAACCTGAATCTTTCATAAAAACTGAAAAGTAAAAAACAAGTCTAGAATTCTGTTATTAGGTCGTGCTATTAATAATGGGTAATGAAATATTGTAAGCAGCTAATAATTTAAAATAAATCGCTACTTGAGATGTACCTCATCATCCTCCGAGCCTTTTTCCCAACCATGTTGGGGTCGGCTTTCAGTCTAACTGGATTCAGCCGAGTGCTTTACAAGAAGCGACTGCCTATCTGACCTCTTCAACCCAGTTACCTGGGCAACCGGATACCCCTTGGTTAGACTTGAAATATACCTACCTACCAAATAATGATAGAAGTGTTCTATGATCTCATAGAAACTTCTTTATGTATATAGATTACAGATACATACATATTGTCATCGTCATCATATCAGCTAGTGTACCTTATCAGGTTATAATTACATTAATTAATATTTCCTTACCAAACCTACTATCAATTGAGCCTGCCATTAAAACAAACAGATCGGCCAGACTTTTGCATATAAAAGAAAAGCATGAAAATATTCATGTATAGGTCATAATTTTGCGTTCCAAAAATAATGCGACAGAGACGTAAAACACATATCTCTATATACTCCTTATATATACGCTTTTAAAACACATATGCCCATCGATATTATACAAAAATAGCCCCTCGGCGGAATTAAATTCCGAAACATTTTCAAACCAAATTGAAGAACTTCTTCATGTATTTGAAGTCGGTAAAAAACCCCATCAATCAGGCATTTTATGACCGGTATCAGATACACAAAGACATCTTTATGAGTCAGTTATCGTCTTCTGTGTCAAAGCAAATTATTTCCCATCATTTAACGACTAATATAATTGAGTTTAATCGCATTATTATGGTTTTAACTGCAGTATTTAATGTTGTTGTTTACTGAGCATTCAGGGGATTGTCACGCGACCTGTGTTGCCAATGACAAATGGGAAAAAGTGTACCTTTTTATTAAAAGTATAGGACATCAAAACTTACATAAGATTAGAAAGTTTAAGAGGCCCCGAGCTCAACACATTGAACTGATGGTTGATAATTGGCAGTCTATTAAGTTATTATTAGGGTTTATTTTGAAGGTAATTATGGTTGCATTTTTAATTAGATCTTATAACGGGTGGATATCTAATCCACAACGATGAGGTATCCGTAATAACATTCGGTATTTTGTACGCAATAATATCCATCACCATTTGTATTTTATATGAGTTTAATCAAACTATCATGCCACTAAAAGCTTGCAATGTACCTACCAGTACTCTTAACCTTTCCAATCTCATCTTTATTACTTTTTCTATAAAAAAATACTACTGCAAACAGCAAAACCAATTAAAATATCTTCCTACTTAGCATAAAAGCATTGACCATGTGTACGAAGCGTCGGACATAATTTCTTTGTGAACGTTATGGCAAGCTCTTCGTTATATCGCACTTATTAGATTTCCATAGAGATAACATATTATGGCTAGAGAGAGAATATTTCTGTATAATTGGTGTGGGATTGAAAAGGTGGTTTTGAGTTTATAACGTGATGTTTTTTCCTTGGTAAGGATTTTGAATCAGAATTTTTATTTACACGTTAAAGTATGAAAGCTGTGATTTCACCTTACAAGTACACCTTCCAAGAATACATACTTCCTACAGAATAATTTATGCTAAAATTAAATAATTATAACACTACTTTCCTTTCTACACAAATAGGTACTAAGTACATATTTCTATTTTTTTCAAATGATTCTACATTTTCAAAAAGCTGGCAGCACTCGCAACTTCGCGCAAAAAAACGTAATTGTTTTCTTTTCACATAATCCTTTAGCGATTACGTTGACGTGACGGCGTGGCGTCAATCATCGTCAATTTGTAATTAGTGTTGTGCCACTTTTATCGATAAAACCAATTATAGATCCCAGGTATTTAATAGCAACACAGGTATTTTTATCGACATTTTTCTAAGCGTGTTTCTTAATATTATTTGTAAGAAAAGGAGATGCCTCTTAGGAATAGCACGTAAATAAATAATTTATTATCCAATTAGTATCATGTAAGGCTTACTTTGTAACCTAATCGTGTTATTAATAACAAAATATGATCCGAAATACATTATTTATTGAAGATATTATTTTCGTACTATACTTTTCCTCACGAAATATCTGTTAGATGTAAGAAAACTAAGTAATTATAAGAAAAGGATGATGGGTAAAATTGGCCGGTATATCCAATAAAAACCATTCGCATATCAAATGAAAGGTTAGACCCTAAGCTTCATTTTTTGTTTTGAGCACAACCTTGTAAACCACCGGAGAACGAAGATATGACACTTGATAGCATAGGACAGCCCATGGCCTTGAACCACTTCATTGCATATGGGAGGGATGTTTAAGTGCATTATTATTGTCAATCATTGTCAGAACGAGTCACAGAAGGTGTCTGTGCCCATATTTTGGAAGTTTATTGAAAAAAAAAATATATTTAGCAGGTAGTATTTACAACGTATGGTGTACGTATTCCGCCGTTCTGGTGGTTCTAACCGGCATAACCAATGAAAACCATTAGCATATCAAATGGTAGCTTATACCCTAAGCTTCATTTTTTGTTATGGGCACAACCTTGTAAACCACCGGAGAACGAAGATATGACACTTGATAGCATAGGACAGCCTATGGAATTAAACCACTTTGGCACGTATAGGTATACCTATCTACTTATTATAAACTAGCTGATCCCGCGAACTTCGTATCGTTTAAACCTTCCCTGGAACTCTACAAACATTTTAAAATCAAAATTAACCAAATCGGTCAAGCCATTCTCGAGTTTTAGTGAGACTAACGAACAGCAATTCATTTTTATATATAAGATAAGATAAAGATAAAGATAACGTAGCTTTTCCACCACTGAAAGATTTTTCAAATCAGTCAGTTCGTAGCCCATTTAATGCAAATACTTGTCGTGAGTACTTGCACAAACATCATCTAATGGCCAGGATAATACATCTTGCTTTGAAATATAATCCTGTGGTTTGTGCATCGCTACATAGATAGTATAAGACAAAGTCGCCTTTTCAGTCCTTTTATCCCTATGTCACTTTGAAAACTTAACTCTTCCAAACTGCCCAACGGATTTTTTGATGCGGTTTTTTAATAAATTATTATATTCAAAGATAGAGTGATTGAAGAAGAAGGTTTGTATGTGTAATAACATCCATTAAATAGTGACGAAATACTGTTTTCCCGTGCGAAGCTGGGGTGGGTAGCTACTTTTCTAATAATTCGACAACCCAGGGCCGAATATCCTGGTGCCGCAGAAAGAGGAAATGCTATCTCCAATAATGGAAATAATATACGGTGGTAGAAGTAAAAGTTTTTATGTTTTGTTTTGCTATTAAAACAATTATGCCTAGTTAAGACCGATTTAAATTGATAGTCTACCCTAGGCTTATTTAAATAAGTAATTAGTTGACGAAAATACACCATGCAATGAATTTTTCTACTATGGATTGTATTTAAACAAAAAAAAATGGTGCCAAAAGTTTAACTCTTTTGTGCCCGACTGTACTTATTTCCGGTCGATTCTTGACATGAACTGTTTTATTTCAGTAACTGTATGGTGTAAGCAATAATCTAATATACATTAGAACTTTATTGGTTATCAGGCCAGGGTTCATATAAAATTGCCCATCATCCTTTAATCAAAATCCTAAACTGTACTTTGTAAAATGGACACTTCAATAAAAGACGTATTTTACAACAAAACGACAGTAATGCTGGGATTGGTAGCAATTTTATCGATATCGAGTTTGTAATTCCAACGTTTTATTAGTATTCGTTCGAAGACAGAGTTGACATTACAATGTTGCAGAATTTTATAATATCAAATAGCTGACGGAGAGAATTTGTATACTCGTTTCAATGTAACAGATAAATGGATTAGAATAAATATATTTTTGTTGGTTTTTCTGTACCACGTTTGTAAATCTAAGTGCTATGATATTTTACGTGTATGAATATTTTTCAAATGGTATTGGTTTATTTCGTTTGCTTTTTATTCATAGGGATTGTTTACTTTTTATAAAAACTTTTTGGATTTACATTTAGTAAAATGGTTTAGAAAACATGAGATGTTAGGTATTTTGTGTTTTAGAAGTCACAATGTATTAAATACTGCACAAAATTTGCAGTTGTGCAAGTTTCATTATTTAAAAGTATTTTCGAACCAGTGTCATAGTTTTCTGAATGGTTTTCCAGAAATATATTTATGGCTTCAACTAACAATTAAATAAATATGTCATTGTTATTTACAACAACGTGACAACGCGGAATCGTAAATAGGTTGGTCTATTTTCAGTTTCAAACTATTTCAGTTGCACTGGATGAATCACTACATGTTTACAAGTGAAGTACTAAGCCACATCTGTTTATATATGTACGTAACAAACTCAAAAATTACTGAATTAATGAGTAGGTTTTTTTTTAAACTTGTAGAGTTATTCTTACAGAAGTTTTACGGCCAGTTTCTTCATCAAAAGTTAAAGTTAAAGTAATTTCTAAAGTAAAAGTAACGGTCAAATTCGTTTTTTCAGCGCTAAAGTGACAGCAAAACTAATAGAAAAATTGAATTTGGCCGTTACTTTCACTTTAGACATTACTTTGATGAAGAAACTGGCTGTTAGGGAATTGGTAAATAAGATAAAATTACTTTTTCAATACTTACATGCAGATCAGATGGATAGCTAAATTTTAGACCTTAATATTCATACCAATGTTGCCTTTATTTAAAATCTTATTAATAGCTACACCTAATACACTTTCCTACAGTACCATAGCCATTAATTATTTCAATATTCCCAAAACATTGTAATTGACGTACAAATCATATTAACATCCACTTTGGCGCATTATCGAAGACGCTACGCAAAGTAAGCTAACTATATCAGCCAATTACAATAATGTATTGGAAAATTTAGTTAATATTGTAGAAGGGTTTATGTTTCATAAGTATATTTAGAAACCAACATTTTAAGATTAGGAACAAGATTGATAAATAACATTATGATCATATGTGTTGAGTTCTATTAAGAATCTATAAAGGCTCCGAAACTACTATTGAACCTGAATTTGTATATCACTGTTGGAAAGCTGCTCTCTTCCCGAGCAATATAGACTATACATATTATATCCTGGTAGAGGTCGCAGTTCCTATGGCTCGCGGGTGAAACCAAGGGAAATGGGCTAGTGTTATTATGTAAATAAAAAATGATGTCTGAAAAATTTCAATGGTAACTATTAAAAAAAAAACTCAAATATTTTTTATAATTTCCACGTTAAAAAAACGTATCACACAAAACTATCGATAAAAAACCACCGATACGGACCAAAGGTGCATCACTATTCAATCAGCAAACTGCACCACCACTAGTCGGTCAACTCATTAATTAATGAACCAACAAACTGCCGACTAATTCAGTTAACTGCTGTATTTGTTCTATCATTAGGTTTAAACGCTTGGTAAAAAGTGTAACTCTTTTAATTTGCATGCTGCTGAGTTTTAGACTTTGAAATTACTCTATTCCAATGTATTTGTTACATTTTAATATAATAATGGTATTTAAATAGAACTACTTTTACGGATTTTATCGCGGTTATAACAATATGATTTAATTCGCTGAAGTGTCAGAAATCAATATAATAATGTTAGTTTGTTTGGTTACACGCGCTAAACTAGGGAATTTCTGGTCCGGTTTCCAAAATCTTTCAGTGTATCGAATGAGACTAGGGCTTTTAGCCGGGTGTGCAAAGTAGTTCTCACTGGACGCTGATGACATTGTTCAAAATAAACTGTCAACCAACCATCCACCTACAGTTTAGGCTGCATCTCGTGTTGCTAATACAAAGCCGGAAAACATACCTAGTAGCAACTCCATTTCTATTCCATACTTAACCCTCAGAGTCACGACAACCACAGTAACTCAACATCACAATAAAATCAAGTCTGCATCAATGTTTATCTCAACTTACGCAAACGCGCACGTTAACGTTTTATTCTAAAGGATTAACCCTGTAGATCGAGAGCCAGCGACCATCAGAACTGCGTTATTTTATAAAGGCTGAAACGTATAAAAAGTTGTCCATATTGATATAATCTTTAATATAAAGGAGGATCTTTAATGCGTTTTTTTTTCCATAATCAATGTCAGTCAAACTTCGTAGTAGTCTATCGTTCATACCCACTGTAAGGTAGATGCACACCCCCAGCGGGGCTCAGCAAGGCCAAGGCCTGCCGGGGCTGCGGGAATGTTCGAAGGAGTTACCACGGCCCTGGTACATAAAAGGCCTACGACGGAACACGACGGTTTTTAGTCAGTAAAAGAGTCTGATACTCCCTCACCGCTGCTAACCCACAGCGGGAGGGGTCATTTGATGATTTTTGACGACGTTAAAAAAAGGCATACACAAATCCAGCCTTTATAAAATAACGTAGATCTAGCGTCCGCTGGCTCTTTGACTATTAGCTGTGGAAACGTAAACAAGTGCGTGTCACATATGCATTAAGTCTGGTTTCCCTGCTTGTAAATATTTAATACGGCTGACAAAGTTATTTGCGTCGGTACTCATCTAGAAAGTTGTTTTGCGAAATAACTGGGTTATCTTCCTTTGGGTTGTTTTTTGTTTTTGTTATGGTGTTTTGTTGGGAACTTATTTGTGTACGGGTTTTAAATTCGTATGCACATTTTGGAAATGTTGCTTAAAAATAAATATGTTTGATAGTAAATCTCACAAAACATATAAATTAATTTATTTAACGTAGTGTTTTATTCAATACTTGCTAAATATTTAATTTTCATGTTTTGAAAAGCATAAAATTTCACATAACAACTTCCTCTGTCCTAAATGCTTTCCGCAAAGTAATATTTCATTTCAAACGTACAAAATACACTATTCAAATCAAAAACTATTTTTACAACAGAAAAGTACACTTTTTCAGTTCACAACTCTACAAATAAAAAAAAAAATCACAAGCCGGGAACCTGGCAAGCCTATTAACCCGTAAATGACGACGGTAGTAAAAAGAGTCCTGTAAAAAAAACCAGCGTCAAATGGACAAGTAAAACTTGTAAAGTGTTCAGTGGTCTGTTGACTAATTAATCGAGTCGACTGACTAGCTTGCACCTGCAGCTGCAGTCGACGGGTTGAGTAGTGCTGGGGGAGTATCGATTGAGGGTTTATCGATAAAATTGGTAGAAGTATCGATATTTTTTTATAATAAAATTATGGCAGAAAATCGATATGTGTTTTCATTAAATTGAAAAATCGCCAACATCGCCTTTGTGCTAGTAAAATAATGTGTGATATGAACTGGTTTGAATACATGTATATATTACTGACTTTTTTCAAGACTATAAAAATTCGGACCCCAATTAGGACAAAAATCA
Organism: Helicoverpa armigera; assembly: GCF_030705265.1. NCBI lineage: Eukaryota > Metazoa > Arthropoda > Insecta > Lepidoptera > Noctuidae > Helicoverpa > Helicoverpa armigera. The sequence continues at coordinate 9,631,986 of NC_087140.1, read as the reverse complement.
AAAGTAGCCCAAAGTAAATTGGGGCTCTCAACATATTGATAAACCGATGCATTTAATAAATATTCTACCAAAAACCAACAGAAAGACATCATAAATAATTCATTGTCACGAGCCGGTCCAATCCAGCTCAATGCAGATTTTTAATTTTGATATTCAATTTAATTTTCGTCGCGAAAATTTTAACGACAACGTCCTTTTTGTTACTTTATTTTTCGTTAAGCAATATTGTCTTTAACATTTTTTATTTAGCACACAAAGGGTAATTAAGTTTTTTCTTTAAAAAGTCTTTTAATAATAAATAATAAAAAAGGCGCAATTTTTTTGCGAAATCACCACATTACTTATGAAAAATCTTGCTTAAAGATTTCAATCGGAATGGAAACGCAAAAAAACTGTAGTAATTAAACATTGGAAGTATCGTGTAAGCTGCTACTAATGAGGAAGAAATTTCTTTGTCTCTGTTAAAAAAATGGAGAAAAAAAATCCTACCCTCCCGAGTTTGTATTTATATAAAAGAGGAGTATTTTTGTGAAGAGTTCGTTGAGAAATAAGAGCAAAGTACAGTTGCTCACTTGACCTACGCTATGGTAAAGTCCACGGCAGCTTCTGGTCAATTTATTTTATATTGGAAAGTTTTTTACCAACTGTTTTTCAGTGTACAGGATTTTTATTAGTTGCTGAGTGTACTTTTGTATTATAGGTTTCGGTTTGTGGTGTGTAATATTGGTTGAAATCTTTTTTACAATCATTATCGATCAATGTTCGGGTATATTTAAGATTAACTGCAAACTGGCGACTAAACAGTCGGCTGACAGTTGGCCCAATAGTGTTTTTTTTAAGTCATCGTGAATTAAATTAATAATTTCAGTCGTTCTAGCCGATGCTACATACATGATCTTTGCACTGATTTATCATGAGTTGTTATGTTGATTTCCATTCTTCATACTGATTTAAGAGCCCAAACAAACTATCGGCCGACTAAAACTTGCCATGTGCTCTTAAGCTGCGATGTTCGTTTTATCGTATAACATAGTTTAAATAAAGAAAATGTTTACAAGAAACAAAACACGAACAAACCGTCTTTCAACAAACAAAAAGCAATTAAAATAAAAGTAACAAAATACATTATTATGGAAGAACAAGGAAACTTACTGGGCACGCGCCCAACAAGTTCTGGATATCAATCAATTAAACGAAAACACAAACTTACAAATTGGTATTAATGTAAACAGCACTTATGTTTGTCTGTCTTTGTGTTTACTATGAGAGCTATTAACATAATTACGACATTATGTAACTCGAGGGAAACTAGTTTTTTTGTTTGATTTGACATACAGTCAAAATATAAATGTATCTTTTTGATATAAGATATCTTGTAAAACGACTGACTACAGATGAATTTCTTTAAGACATTTTATATGTTTTTTTAAGCTTACAAATTACTTAGGTATTATAAACCAAGTATTTAAATAATTCCAGACTAATTACAAAAAAAATGTATACGGATAAAGTAATTAAGATATTAGCACCCGACACAGTTCCTGTTGCTCTTTCCATAGAATTGTTTGTCACAAATGACACGTAACGCCTTCCTCGCAATAACAAGACGTGTCCACGTCACACAAGGCCATTTCTCACATCTCATCAATAACATTATCATTGTTGCAGGCACAAGACGTCCCCTGTAATCAAGATAATCATCGGCCGACATCTGATTACAATGCACTTGCGCTAATGAGTGCCCATTCGACCGTCACGCGACTGCCATGACCAACATGTAATCAATGACACCATGAACCACATACCCAAGAAAATGTTCGCCAAAACACATCGGTTTTGGGACAGACGGAAGTACAAAGTCGGACGATGACACAACCCGGCGACACCATCAAATAAAATAACGATTTTTTGTTAAAAACAAGCTTTTAGTGTTAAATCGCTTTTTTGTGTGTACGCGACATACCGTAATCTTCATTTGCTACTTAATTTAATTTGTCAGTCAGTGTCCTTTCCGTAGTTTCAAGCAATACTAGATAAGGCCTTCGAGTTTAATTGTAAATATTGTGTTCGTGCTCTATTCTCAACGTTCGGGCAAAACGGGTATTTAGTAATTTGTATAAAAAGAGAAATAATAGTCAACACTTCCGTTCCTATAGGCAATACGTTTTTTTAAAAGTAAATCAATTATACAGTTATTTCTACGGGGCCAAACTTTCAATCTGTCTAAACAATAAAGTTAGTTAGATGAATTTTACAAATCCGGATTGGAGAGTGACCACGATGGTGCCGAATACGACTTTGATGGCCAGGACTACTATGTCAACACATTTTAACACAACAGTTGGTCCGAACTCCACGTTCTTGGTTCCGACGTACATGAGCCAAGAGGAGTTCTTTGCTCTGCAAATGACGAATGGTTCCGACGCGAACACGACTCTGTCGAACGACACGACGGTAAACCTAGTTCTAAAGACTTGGTATCCAAGCGGATACTCGCCAGCGCATATAATAATAGCTTCAGTGGTTGTGACAGTGTTAATGATAATGGTAGTAGTGGGCAATATGCTGGTGATAATCGCTATAGTGACGGAGAAAGCCTTGAAGAACATACAGAATTGGTTCATAGCTTCTTTGGCGGTGTCAGACTTCTTCTTGGGGCTGGTGATAATGCCGTTCTCGTTGGCGAATGAGCTGATGGGGTACTGGATCTTTGGGTTCTGGTGGTGTGAGATACATTCGGCGATGGATGTGCTGTTGTGTACGGCATCTATCATGAACCTGTGCCTCATATCGCTCGACCGCTATTGGAGTATAACTCAGGTGAGTTTTTAGTACTAAGTTATTTAATCTTTTTTACAATCTAGAACTAAGTAATATACTGCTTGGTTACATTGAGCTCCATGAAGATTTAAGACACAATTTACACAAAGAAAAAGAGAAAGAACTCCGAACTTGCTAATGCGAATACGACGCTGTAAATGTAGAAACATTCTAAAGTATAGACAGAACTAAGTAAAAAGGACATAAATTCGAGCGACAACTCAGGACTTAGGACAGTCTAACATTTAGGTTGAGTCTGACCTAATTCGTCTTGCAGATTGAGTAACTGAAATAAACTGAACGATTGACACAGAAACTTGGAAAGTGATATTGAAAAGTTGGACTTCCAATTACAGAATCGAAAAGTTAAATTTAGTTTTTTTTTTCAATTTAGGAAATAGTTGGGGTTTGTGAAGTGGTAAGGTTTTTTTATTCGACCCAGACTGTTAAACGTTCGTTCGAAAATACGTGATTTGAGTCTGTAACAAGGTTTTATTATTTTCCGCTGCAGTTCCGGAATTTGTTAAAGGATGCTCGGAAATATTTTCGAAAAATATTTTTGAACAAATATTTTTGGACAAAAGGGAGTTACGTATAGCTAGATCCATTTTTGTTATAAAATATTTAGCAGTTATTTAAAGAGTTTGAACAATTTATTCGAATTTGGGTTTTATTTGGCGATTTTTACTTGTAGCCATGGACCGTAGCAGTCTCTATATATGTATTTGAATCCATACATTTGTTCATTTAATTGAAGACAAATCTAAAACAATTGATTACGATTACAATAATTAATGAAGCTTTTTTATGTTATAGACGTAAAAAAAAGGTACATAATGAACCATTAGTCGTGATAGTCGTGGTGGCCTAGTGGGCAAAGAACCAACCTCTCGAGTATGAGGGCGCGGGTTCGAATCCAGGTCAGGCAAGTACCAATGCAACTTTTCTAAGTTTGTATGTACTTTCTAAGTATATCTTAGACACCAATGGCTGATAAAAAGGTGAAGGAAAACATCTTGAGGAAACCTGGACTATATAGTCTGAAATCACCAACCCGCATTGAGCAAGCGTGGTGATTAATGCTCAATCCTTCTCCGTGTGAGAGGAGGCCTGTGCCCAGCAGTGGGACGATAAATAGGCTGTAACTAACTAACTATGAACCATTCAAACGAATATTTCAAATCAACTCATTTTATACCTCTGCTGAACTGCGGGATTGTTCGCGTGGCACATAAAAGGCCTACGACGGAACACGACGGTTTTTAGTCAGTAAGAGTCTGACACTCCCTCACCGCTGCTAACCCACAGCGGGAGGGGTCATTTGATGATTTTTGACGTCGGAAAAAAAAAAGTTACCGCAGCGCTGGTACATAAAAGGCCTGCGAAGGAACATGATGGGTTTCAGTTAGAGTCTGACACTCCCTCACGCTGCACCCACAGCGGGATCCCCACCAAAAAAAAGTCGTTCCATACCTATACCTATACTTATTTACCCATAAACTACTATCTCTTCAAAAAAGTTGTTATCCCACTGCAGTTACATCAAACACAAACTCAAAAACAGCTGCAACTGGAGCGCACCGATTCAGTGGCGTGTTTTTGACTTCTTGCAACGAAACTGTGACCTCAGGTGACCTGACGGTATTGGAGCGAAAACAGCCAATATCCAAGCTTCGGGGCTTGAATTATTTGTTAAGGTTGGGCCACAGACGCGGTGCAGCGAGGGGTTTGGGAGAAAGTGATGCGTTCAAATCGATAAAGAGACTTAAGTTAATATAGATAGATTCTGCCCGCGGGTTAACTGCATCGAAAGATTTAATTTTGGCACATGGATAAAAAGTAATATTTGTGTATGTCGGATAGTAAGCTAAATTACTGCTAAGTGCCATCATTATTCAGTAGTTGTAGTCTCACAAACTATCAAATTTTGTGACCTTCAAAAGACTTGATTTTCAGCATACATTACTTTTTATCTTTTATCCATAAACATATATCCATACAAAGTTTTGCGCTTAAATATTAGTATGTTAAACAAAATTTCGGTAGGGAAGTGCTTTAAAATTGATAAGACAATATGGTTACTAATAATCAATGTCATGTTTAGCTTTTATGCTTTTCTTAGATACCAGAGACAAAATAACTATTAAACTGTTCTCTTTTCTTCCTGCTTCACGCAAGTGTAGCCCAGCCCTTACCAGCTAAACCTTATAAAGCTTGTATGAAGTTGTGTAGCTCGCCCGAGGTTGAGTACTAGTTTTATAGTGTTGAACTTTTGAATATTCCTTCGTACACTGTTGATTTTGTGAATCAAATTCATATTTGAACCTGACTTGGTGTTTTTTCGTAAATCAATTGCAGTTGGATGACTGGGTTCAGAAAAGGGTGGTATAATTCATTATTAATTGTGAAGGCGTACATGAAATAAATGATTTGACTTTGATGAGGTTTACAAGAGTTTATAGGAAGCGAGGACTCTGGGATATCGTAGCAGACACTGAAAAAAATTTCATACCTACCTGGATAGTTTCTTAGGTATTACAGATATTGCCTCTTCTAACTTATTAGTAATGGGCAAAGTGGCGGACAAAATAATTGTTAGCCACAGGAGCGGAAAAGCTCCTCTTATTAATCCACTAACTCCTGATACTTAGCCACGAGCCACTGACACAGTAGCACAAACAAATAAATAACAAAAACACAATACACAAATGTAACACACGTCCACACTGTCCGACATGTCGGTAACAAAGTCGCGTTGTCATATACCCGTGCAAGCCAAAATCTGTAACCGAAATCATAAATTCCGAGTCCATTTGCAAATCAATACTGTGAAGCTTGCGTCTTGTTTAACAATGAATATTTCAAACAGCTTTGCCTATCGGCAAATTTCAATAGCGACAAACCGGCCAACCGGCGTGTACCGGTTTGCACTGGTTACCGGCGGCTCAAACTAACTACAGCCGGAGAACATCGGATTATACTGCTGCGAAGTGGAATAAGGCTGTAGTTTGTGCTTATTTGTGCGTGAATTTTGTCCATAGTTAAGATTTGTCCTTTACAAAGTTGGGTTTGTGTAACAATAGTTGTTAACTGTTAAGTGATTTAGTTTGTGGCTGCAGTGTTTGAGATTTAGTGAGGGGTCAGAGATTTTGGGTAGATTTTGGTTATGGTTTGCGCTTCGATTGCTTTGTTTGGATACGGTGATGTTCGTGTTTGAAGGAAATTGATCGTGAAGATGTATTGTTGCTACTTAATGTTTCTGTTACATATGTGGTCCATGTTTTTGATCGTTCTCATGGTGGTTATACTTTTAAAGTTTAACTTGCAAAAAACTTTTAAAGTTTACTTATCTGTCCATAGATAAATCCTAAAATGCTAAATATATAAAGTCAATATTACAAAAGCTTCCACAGTTAAAAATACATTAACTTTTAAAAACTCGAGTGAATTTATAGCCATCGGGAAACCCGTTTCATTCACAAAAATACGTAAGTAAAATTAACAAAAGCCTTTTAAAATAAAATAAATTTTAATCCATTGATGAATATAACAATATGTTACCTGAAGCTTTTATTTGAAAGTACTTTCATTGAACATACATTCATTTGAATGTACGGGGTGAAAAAATACATTCGTAAGCGAAGTTAGTACTTACCTACATAATGAGTAGGTAGTAAGGTATAAGTTGAGGTAGTCCTTTTGTTTTATTCTTTATTTGTTTTTTAAAGAGGTCATGGTTATTCGTTTCGGTAATGTGTTTCAATAATTTAACCTTTATTTGACTTTCATTTATTTCCTAACTTTTGTGTTTATTTACATACATTAATAGGATAAATATGTGCAAAATTACTATCTATAAATAAATAAAAAAAAACTAAAGTTGATTAATTACATTGAACCAAGCTTTACATTAGTACACAACTTCCTTACTAGTATTATTAATGCAAAAGTTAATCATGTGTACACCAATCGCTCGATCAAACTATCGGCCGACTAAAAGTTTACTGTGTGCAATTTAAAAATCTAAAGAAACGAATGTGACTAATTAAATTTCACCAATTTTAAACCAATTAAAAAGTGATTTGGTTATCATAAATAAAAACGACAAAATCACAAAAAAATAGACGAGTAGAGTCAGCAAAATATAATATTCATTCGTTTTGATAAATCAATGCTAACACTTTTTATTTTTGATTGGAACTGTGAAAAGCTTTGAAAATCAGTTTTCATGTATTGGAAATGAATTCATCAATTTGATAACTTTCTGTGTATTTTTTTTACTTTTTTATTCCACTTGTGAAGATACATACATAGAATATGGGATATTGATTTTTTATTAATGTTTTTTATATTTTTTTATAATAATTTAATTGCTATTTCTTTCGGTTCTCTCCACCTACTATTTTGGGTCATCGCAGTGTTTTGGCTCAATTGATTCAGTTCCTTGTATTTTTCTTTTGTAAAAATCAAGAGTTTGTATACTTGTTTGCTTAAACTCTAATCATAGGAACTATTGGACCGATTTGAACAATTCTTTCAGTGTTAGTTAGCTCACTTATAAATCAGACTTCTCATGACTACTCTTTATTTGTAGTTCTAACGGCATGCATTTAAACCACCAGTGGAAGCTACATAGTTTATATTATTGACTAGGTTGTCAAGAAGTAAGAATGCCAAAATCAGAATCTAAAACCAAATCGCCATACAAATAATTTCAAATTTAAAACGCCAGTATCAATCCCCATTTCTGAGGCACAAAAACCGGCTAAAATATTACATACCCGGGTCTTAACAGGGATTACCGTGAATACGTTTCAACCGAGCCGAAGCTAAATTATTAATGTTCAGCCGTCCGCTTTATATTAATTATTTATTTTATTAATTCCCTTGATGAATTAGTGATGGTAGCGTTAGACGGGGGTAACAAAATTACTCGCAAAAGATTTGCTTGTGTTGCTAATTTTTATAAAAAAGTGACTTTGAAAAAGTACAACATAGTAATCAATATCGTTAAGTAAAGAAAACTTTTAAATTACTTAAGTCACTAAAAATAAACATCCTGTACATACTAACACATCAGACCACCCTGAGGCACCCTGTATTTAACTCCATAAAAAAAACAACTAAGAAAACCCCGCGCTGTCTAAGTAGAAATCCTGATAATCCGTTAAAAATACACCAACTCACATATACATCATGTATACGAACACAATATAAATGTATATAATTTACCCTTACCCAGCGAGAACAAAATGACTAGCGGAGGTGCCATTACGAAAAATCTCTTAAGAAAGTAGCGCGCCAAAATGCGGGGGACGAGGAACGTTACTGTCTCCGCCCTTATACGCTTTCTTTGGACCCGACCATTTCTTGTATAGTTATCGGCACGGATAATGAGCTCTCGGCGGAAGAGTGGGGATCGCTTTGCGCACTGTACACTTAAGGCAATAATTTAATAAATCACTTCTGCACAGGTAAAGGTCAGGGCTCAATATCCTTGCCGATGATTATAACACCAAAAATCATTGACAAACACCTCAAAGAATCCGGGACGCATGGTTAGTTCACTCGTAACAGTCATGTCCACTGTAAGAATTTGACCTATTAGAAGACGCCTGACCTACCAGAATTATGGTATCTCCGTTCATCTTTCCTTACTCCGTGCTTATCCCATAGTGTAAAGTTAATGTATAATTCAGAAGCACGGTGTATCATTGTAGAGGCGTCATGTTAGTCTCCAAGGGGCTCCGTATAAAAACGAGAATGGAGAAAATAGCCAGCTTCAGTAACTTTGCGGGTCGGTCCCGTATTTTGTCATGTTTGGGGTTCCGTGGCTGTGGCTATATTTTTATTGCCTCTCTTGGGAGTAGGGGAAGAATAGTTTAAGTAATAAGGGTCTAGGAAATTATTTTTTTTGGTGAAATAAACGTGAGAGATAAAAGTTTTACGGAACTGGGCCAATAAATTGATTCCTTATTATAGAATTGGATATCAGATTTTACACTATCAAAATGCATAAAAAAGTAAACAAATATGCACAAATATTACCCAAAAATATGCATGTCAATTGAGAACATTCAAAAACTTAGTACAGACAGCAATTTTTAAAAATTATTTTCTTTGGCTTTGGCAGGATTTTTATCCTATCCAAGGTATGTAGGTAGGAGTTTTTTGTAAACAACTGGATTTAATTTCTAATTTTGTCCTGGCTTTCTAAAATCTTCTGTTTAATATTAATAGGTACGTATAAGTAGCCTCGTTCAATTTGCAATGTAATCTGCTTTCTTCGGTAAGGAATTATTATGATAATAAGCAAGGATCGATTTTATGGCGAATTTCTCGTAGTAATCGAATGACATACATATATTTATGTTGATATCTGTCGATTTTGAATGACATGTTTCGGGTTTTGTTGAGAAATTGCTTATAATATCCTGAAGCTTGTTTTGGTGAATTAATGTAATAAAATAGAACAGTTTGTAAGGTTTAATATTTATAAGTGCTCTACTAATCGCAAAAACTTAAAATGTCAGTAGACTTTATAAGTAACCTCGAAATAATCTAATGTACTTTTTACTTCGAAGTTTTCTTTTGCAATACAGATTTGAAAGTGTGATGCAGATAGAAAGATGCTTAATTTGGTGAAATGTGATGTTTCAGTACTCGACTGACAGCAGCACAGAAACGGAACATTATAATATACCTACAAACTTAAGTGTATTCATTAACTAAGTTAAACAAAGGTGACTTTTAAACAGCGGGGCCCAGCAGGGCCAAGGCCTGCCGGGGCTGCGGGTTGTTCGAAAGAGATACCGCGGCCCTGGTACATAAAAGGCCTATGACGGAACACGACGGTTTTTAGTCAGTAAGAGTCTGACACTCCCTCACCGCTGCTAACCCACAGCGGGAGGGGTCATTTGATGATTTTTGACGTCGGAAAAAAAAAGGTTACTTTTAAACAAATCTAGTTATTTTGAGTAAAAATATTTTGTTATGGAAAATACTTAATTCTGTTGAAAACCTATTAAAAACAGCTGCTATTTTTATTAAGCGTAAATGTCATTTACTTAAACTTTTTAATTATTTTTCATAATTAGTTGTTTTAGAAAAACGTGTTTGTGTTATTTATGAAAGACCTAGTTTTTCGCTTTTGGCAGGCTTAAATATAAAATAAAATATGTGCTAAAATACATAAATATTCAGAAACAATGTTATGAAAAGAATTTAATTAAATAAACACGCAATAACTGTTTTTATTACACGCTCTAATCAACAAAACCGGAAATCATTAATAATATTTTAACAAAAAAAAAAGTAAACCAACCATATTCCTAATGAAACATTCATCACTCATAACATGTAAAATGGCGTGACAAAACACATTACCCACCTTTCACGAAGTCGGTAAAATATTGCCATTATCAATTTGGAGTTACCCGCGATTTCGAATCGGGGTGAAATTAAGATTCCAAATTCGTACGTAAGACAATTTATTAATGCACCTACCCCCGGCGGTTTCACCCCTCTATGGAGATTTATTATGCCCACAACGTTATCTGAAAATTAATCACAGATTTTTTTCGTGAAACGAATATTTTTATCCGAATGAAAAAAAATACAGAATACTTTTTTTTGCCGACTGTACTTCTTGATTGAGTTTTTGTTAAGCAGAAAAAGAATTAAATAAATACATTTGAGTCGGTTTTCATTTAAGAGCTAAACCGAGCTTTTCGTGTGTAAATGAAGTATACAGATTTCAGGTACCAGCTGTTAATCGCTCTCACTCAAACAAACTCATAATAAAATTTATAATAGGTATTAAATTTTTTACCGATTTCAAAAATATCTGTCAATGGCCATTAAAATATAACAACACACTTAAAACATTGGTTTTATTTATATATTTTCTATGGGTCCTAGCTGCCTAAATAAAAAGGCACAAATAAAAAAAATTACTTCAATAGCGACGTATTGGCGATTCAGAAGAAAGTTACTTATTTTTTTTCAGAAGTCGCTGTTAATCTTATTCTTCATGCTTAGCCAAACATACAAAACTTCCAAACTATCATATTAATACCGCAATCGGACAAAGTAAGACCACATAAACAAACTTTATGTTTGTACAAACGCGACAGTTAAATAGCTCTAAACCACAGGTTAATCATTACGTGGACGTAAACTTTACTACTAAGCCGCCATTTTCTTCGTTTACTATTTACCATGGAGAACAAAATGACGGTCAGAGATGTCATAACAGAAAATATTCTAAGAAATTAGCGCGCCAAAATGCGGGTGTGCGGGGGACGAGGAACGTTACTGTCTCCGCCCTTATACACGTTCTATGGAACCCGCCCATAATTAAAAAAAAAATTGCCAATGAATATAGACCAAATCAACTTTTGACAGATTTGGTAGATTGATTTTGAATTGACAAGGAACCCAAAAGTCTCGTTACTTTTAGTAACGTGGTCTAAGCCCTTACACTCTTGTAACCGGCGCATTTTCTGTCAAATCAAAAATCCCGATCGATCAAATAACCCGAAAAGCTCGTTGGTTTCACTGGTCGTTTCAGTCATGCCTATCGTACGTATTTGACCTACAAAAAGGTCCCTGTCCTACCTCTCTTATGGCATCTCCACTCATCTTTCCTTCCTCCGTGGTATTAGTTTTACACCTGGGACTGACAGAAATTGCGATAAACTTAGAAATAACTTTCGGTCGGCTGTGTAAATAAAATAAATAAATAAACCTTTGGTTTTATGATTTCGTAAAGTGAAACCGTCTGTTGTTAAAATGACCAAGACATAAAACATAACTTTTGGACATTGCAGTAATGTTAAATATTCTCTCAAAAGATATAGTTTTTGGACTATCATTTATGGAGATAATTAATAATATATCACGTAACGCGATAATTTTGTGAAATAGGTGAACATTTTTTATATGTAGTGTTTTTATCTACAAACTTAAATTGCTGCTATGTTTGATCAAATACTATTCTATAATTATGTAATCTTCTACCAAACTACTTCTAGGAAACATTATTTTGTTTGTTTGCACATTAAGGTGATCTTCACACTGCCCCGCATCACGCTGCATCTTGCGTGTCGACGCATCTACGCGCGTTCCTGCGGGAGTGCAGATCTGCATCATCGTGCGGGTTTTTCGCGCACTCACGCGCGTAGGTGCGTTTTGTTGATTCACGCACGGCGGCTTCCATTTTCAAATATACACGTCAGGCCCATTCAAAATCACGCGCGTCACTGCGGGATTCAGTGTGCCATACCTTGCGTCTCGTCCCGCACCTACGCGCGGGGGTGCGTTTTTCTCCGCATGTATGTGCGTGATCCGCATGAACGCGCGTGGATGCATTTTCAGTGTGTTGGACTATGCGTGTTTTCCATACAAACGGAGATATTTCCATACAACTGAAAAAAACGCATCCACGCACTACGCTGCATCATGCGGGGCAGTGTGATAATCGCCTAAAGGCAACACTACTGAACCGATTGCAAAAAAGATTTCGCTGTTTGGAACCTACACTATCTCCGAGTAACATAGGCTATATTTTATCCAGGTGCGGGAAGTAGGTCCTTCAGGAAACGGGTTTTCACTAGCTAAAGTTAGTAGCTTTATAATAGAAAAAAGTATTCAAGTTGGAACTAAGTAACATAACACTTCTAATGAACCGACCACGAGCAGTTGTTTTTGTTAAACTAAGTTGTACAAGTATGACGAGGGTACATCATCAATCAGTTATATTAAGTTTAGGTAAGGTTTATGGTCAATGGCCTAGCCATTTGGTTATAATTGTTGCTATTTTGTAGTGAAGTTAATTATGTGCGTAATAGTTGTGACAATCAATATTAAGATCGGTTACTGTATCAGTTTTTCATAATAACCCGTAAAAATAAAACTTTGACACAAATTACAAATTGGGATAGTCGAAGACGTAAAAACACACCTTCTAGCCAGTAGCCTTCTTGTCATATTTCAATTATTATCTTTTCACATCAAACTTAATTCTAAAAGTGAAACTTTGTGTGTGTATGTTGCTCTTTCAAATATTAACAAAACAGTATCCTAACTTGGACTCTATTAGACATCAGAATAAGATACTTCATCATCATCCTCCGAGCGTTTTTCCCAACTATGTTGGGGTCGGCTTCCAGTCTAACTGTATGTAGCTGAGTACCAGTGCTTTACAAGGAGCGACTGCCCTATCTGACCCCCTCAACCCAGTTACCCGGGCAACCCAATACCCTTGGTTAGACTGGTGTCAGACTTACTGGCTTCTGATTACCCGTAATGACTGCCAAGGAAGTTCAATGACGGTATAAGATACTTATAGGCTACCTTTCAGCTAGGAACGAAGTAATTCTCAGAGGACGTGGGCAAAACCGCTGGGAGAAGCTATTTAATAAATAATTCTCATTAAGACCTTAACATAATTCTCTTTGAAATGAAAATAATTTATTCTTTACGTAATTTTCATTGCATTTCAAAGGTTTCCTCTAAGGATGCAGTTGAAAAATTCCGAAACACTGTTAAAAACTTTATGCTTGCTACTTTTAGAGTTCCGTAGTAGTTTTCTGTAATATAAATAAAAATATTTTATACTGGACATAGCTCCTGTAAAAGTTTTGGTCTACAATAGTTTAAGAAAGATTTGATTTTTTGTAAAAAATACTAAACGGATTTTTCATAACCATTTAATGACTAGAATACATAGGTACATGTGTAGGTACATTGTATAATTGGTACATTGTATCGAGAAATGGCTCAATTTGATCTCGGATCGGACAGCAGTTCCCTCATGATGCGAGCGAAATATACCACTTTTATGGAAATAAAGAGCTACTTTAAAGTAATTAATATGGCACTGAGAAAATAATATCAGTTACCAATCAGAAATACCTCCACATACATATAAACATTATGAGCGTCTACTATAATTACTAACCGAAGCGAAGTCAAAAGTGCACTGTTAATATTATCTACGGAACCCAAAGCACGTGACCAGCGCACGCCTGACCAGTTTCCACAACTTTTTCACTCATAATTCTACGTGAGTCGAAACCAGAATAGTTTTAGTTTAAAACCATTTTGTTGTTACAAAATATGAATATGGAAGAGGCAATTTTAGTCCACCCACACACTAGAGACTAAATAGTCGGCCGACAGTTGACCCGATAGTGGGCGAAAATGTTTAATAAAGAAAATCTCGGTTCCAATCAAAGTACCTTTATTTATAGAACTTCCACCCACCTTCCAATTCCAGCTATGAATATAGAAAGTGCAATACTTATGCAAAATACTGCAGATCTCGTTATATTTTTAGTAGAAAATGGAACATAATTTTGTTTGTGTATTAATGTAGACTAAACAGTCGGGTGACAGTTGTCAATTGTTTTATAAAGGGAATCTTGATTCCAATCAAAGTTTTCAGTCGTTCTAATACCGGCTAAATACCTGATCTTTGTAATGTGCGTACTACCATTCATCTTCATACTGATTTATGAGCTCAAAACTATCGGCCGACTAAAAGTTTGCAGTGTGTCCTTAAGGCTAGATTTTTAGGACATGGTGGTTAAATTTTTTATTTTATTGAGTTTCATAAATCAATGGGGTGACAAAGGATTATGGCGGTGGTACGCCATAACTCTTGGTTAGAACGTAAACTAGGATTAGTGAGGCTGTCATAGATAGGGCTGTGCTTTCTGTAGTCGGCTTAATATTGGTACCGTTTTGTGGATTTTGGTTAAAAATATATTAGTGTGCAATAGGAACTATGTTTTACCTTTCTCGTATATGTAAATTAAATAATTCATAATGGATAAAGTTAGCATGAAACTGCCCACCCACCTACGATAATCGACACAGATAGCAATTACAGTGCATAACGCTAACGTCTTGCAAAAAGTTGGTCAGAAAATCCTTGTCAGAATGTCTCACAAAAGTTCGATCCGATTATCTGGCCTACAAAACTTCTGACTTGGGTGGGAAGCCTGGAACATGTGACTTTCTCATACACAATCTAAATTGCAAGCAAATAAGAAAGAGTCCTTTAAAAGTATAAAATACTACTGCACATTTAAGTTACCATTCGTTTAAAAATAATAAATCACAAATAATATCCCCATTGCATAAAATATTTGTAATATTCGCACACAGTGGTTCAAATTTTCTGAATTGCAGCCAAAATTCCTAATGGAGATATTTGTTGAATCGAACGCGCATTTCAAAAGGAATTGTTCAACATTAAGACAGATTACTGGACAGACGGTAACTGTGGTCGCCATTTTAGTTATTGAATGGCCACTGGGTGTTTTAAAGATTAAACTTAGTAATAAAAATTTAAGATCATGATCATTTGTTGCAATTTGTGGCTTTAAAATGTGATATTTCGAAGTAGTAATCATTGGTCGGATCGAAAAGGGGAGGTTACAAATTCGATAAATCTTTTTTATTGATCTTGTAAATATTTATAGGTAGGTATATTCGTGAAAGCATTTTTTTTTAAATTCAAATAAGCCTGTGAATGTTTTTTCGAAACGTCAAACCAATTGAATGGTTCTAAGAAGTGGGTCTCATGGACAAGAATCGGCAAGAAACTCCATACAAGAAAGGCATACGATATTTTCATTATAAATATATTTTTTTAAAGTTTGTATACCGTTGCTATCTAAAGGCAGAAAGATCAAGACAGTCTCGTAAAACGTTGAATGTTTCTAACAATTGCTGCTTAGCCATTTCTCAGTACAAAAGTGTTCACAAACTACGGCTATTTCTGTCGCTTACACTAAATTATGACAAATAGCAACCTTCCAGTGTCCCCCATTTGCTCCCCAATTAATTCACTTAACATAATTGTAATTCCTAAACTTGGGAACAAATACCCTCGTCTGGTTGGCACATTGCGGTATTTCTTTGTCCATGTTGTGCGAGGTTTTGAACACTGTGCGGACGTTTTAGAAGGCCCGTTTTATTTCTTGGTGTTAAAATCTTACGCTTTCTTTCATATAAGATCTTTTTCTTTTTTTAGTTATTTATTAGTATAATATATGATGATAATTCTAATTTCGAAGTGTTTCTGTAAAATAAGCTTAGCTTTTTCTGTAAATTAAGCTTTAGTTAACCTTAAAAATATCGAATCCTAAAGTAACATATATCTCTATATTATATGTTATTACAACAGTACCTACTAATGGCAGAAAAATACATATATACGCTCTTTATAGTTGCTATACTTTTTGATTGCACACTGCAGACATACTTACTTTTAGCTTACTTAAAAATAAACTAAATCAAAATGTCTAAACTAAATTAGTGTAATCTTCTAAAGCACCAACAACTTATTCTGTTGGACCTTTTGCAAACTCATCTGTCACATATAAAATACAGGGTGTATTGTTATAAAATAACGTTGTCTAATTAATACGCTCCCTTCTTCCACACTTTCTATAGAACACCATACGAAGCCATGTAATTTAATGCGGATTATATTGTATTTTCTCATCTTGGAGCAGTTAAAAAACTGGAACCGCCATGAGAACCAATCTCTATGCGGAAAAGTCAGTAAATTTTTCGCGGTATCATCATCAGCCTTTTTATCATCCTACTGCTGAGCCTACCTCTTCTCAGATAGAGAAGGATTCATATCATATCATTTATTTATATTTCACTATCTTCCGCCCGCGGCTTCGCCCGCATCAAGTTCGCGTTATATCGTTTCCAAAAGAACTCTTCAAAAGTCCGAGATAAAAACTATCCTATGTTCTTTCTCAAGGTCAACTCTATCTCTGTACCAAATTTTATTAAACTCAGTTCAGTGGTTTAGACGTGAAAGCGTAACAGACAGACAGGCAGACAGAGGTACTTTCGCATTTATAATATTAGTAGGGATAGTCCAGGTTTCCTCGATATGTTTGTCCTTCATATTTAACCAGTCATTAGTGTAAGTGCAAGATATCCTTAGAAACTACATACGGTATGTAGATGATAAGTAAGATAGAAGTACCTGGGGTCTGTCTCGTGCATGAAGTTACATAGTCTTAGGTCTTATCTAATACGTTATATGTCATTTATCGAAATCAAAACACGTGTTTTTAGCTTAATCTGAGTATGTCGCATTTCGTACCTACCTGTAGCATTAGTGAAGACATAGCAGCGGCCTCACCAGTTGGTTGAATGATCCAAGTTTTTTCATACAACGTTATGAGGAAAACATTCGTGAATATAGCTTAGTAACGATTTCGGGGAATCGAAATGTCAATTCGGAAAATATGATATTTATTTGTGTCTGTTTTTGTGTGATATCGTTATTAAAATTGTTCGGGTGCTCATTTGTGGGTTCTCTTTGTCGAGTATATTTTGTATTGGTATGAGTTTAAATACAGTTTTAATACTTAATTGTATTTTATTAAAAGACAGCGTGGAAAATCGTAATGACATAAATGGTCACCCATCCATAGACTGACCGCGCCAAGCGTTGCTCAACCTTAAGATCGATTCACTTTGCCACGAGCCCCTCTGACCTTGAACACATAACCAACTTAAAAATGGCGTACCATCCAAAAGAATAAAATTACTTACAATAACTCGGTTTTTACCAAACCATTTAAGACAAATAAACATTAATCTTAATAATATTGTTTTTCGGGATCCGGTGCAATGTCTCTAGAAGACACAAACAGATAATAATATGTATGTATTTCGACCTTGACCTTGACCTTCAATATGATCTTTTTAGGGTTAAAAGTCTTGTGGTAGAAAATGCACTCGAAAATAAATAGCAACACGTTTTAAAGTGTAATGTAAATAAATATGTTTTGCTATTTCAAATAGCATTTGTTGCTCAATTATTCAAAATGTCACTTTACATTGTACAGTCAGTGTCAAAAATAGCTGAAAAAAAAATCCTAACAACCTAAAGGGTCACAATTTCTTTGAAAATCATCTGCCTAGCCTTTTTCCAACTATGTTGGGGTCGGCTTCCAGTCTAACCGGATGCAGCTGAGTACCAGTGCAATACAAGAAGCGACTGCCTATCTGACCTCCTCAACCCAGTTACCCGGGCAACCCAATATCCCTAGGTAAGACTGGTGTCAGACTTACTGGCTTCTGACTACCCGTAACGACTGCCCAAGATGTTCAATGAGGATGATGATGATGATGAGATATGTTCATCTACTTTTGAAGCAGACTGTACTTAAAATCTTTCTGTCGGTATGTATGTATATGTTAATATTTTAGTGACAGTTCTACATATCAGTGAGGCTTTTATTTCAGTGATATTCGTGTGTAAAAGCATAATTATTTTTATATCTACCAAAGGAATTGAGACAAGTTCTAAGAAAAGAAACTAAAGTTATTTTTAGAAGCGTTTTTGTTTGTGTAAGGTAAGTTTTTCGGATTGCAATAAACATAAGGTTTCTGGGGAATATCAATATAATATTTAAGCGCTATTTTATCCATTTTTTTAGGGTTCCGTAGCCAAAATGGCAAAAACGGAACCCTTATAGTTTCGTCATGTCCGTCTGTCCGTCTGTCCGTCTGTCCGTCTGTCACAGCCGATTTACTCGGAAACTATAAGTACTACAGTGATGAAATTTGATGGGAATATGTGTTGTATGAACCGCTACAAAAATATGACACTAAATAGTAAAAAAAAGAATTGGGGGTGGGGCCCCCCATACATGTAACTGAGGGATGAAATTTTTTTTTCGATGTACATACCCGTGTGGGGTATCAATGGAAAGGTCTTTTAAAATGATATAAAGTTTTCTAAAAAACATTTTTCTTAAAGTGAACGGTTTTTGAGATATCAGCTCTCAAAGTCGTAAAAAGTATGTCCCCCCCCCTCTATTTTTATAACTACGGGGTATAAAATTCTAAAAAAAATAGAGGTGATGCATGCTAATTAACTCTTTCAACGATTTTTGGTTTGATCAAAGTATCTCTTATAGTTTTTGAGATAGGTTGATTTAACTGTAATTTACGGAACCCTTCGTGCACGAGTCCGACTCGCACTTGGCCGGATTTTTTCATAACGATTGTGAGAGCGAGTACAGAAAAATATGAAGTGAATGAGTTATAAAGGATTCTAACAGAAACTACAAAATATACCTGCCTTAGAAACTTCTCTCTTTTAATAAGTCGGCTAAACACATCTCTTCTACACGATTTGCATAAAATCCGATTTCAAATGACAATTTAATAAATTACACTGACCTGCATAAAAACATGGACACCACATTGCCTAGTTTAAAAGTCAGTGAATAAAAAAAAAGTGTGAACAAAATTCAGATTCCCCAAGAGTGACAGCTAGTTGGCGAGAGGTGTATCATAAAGAATTCAGCAACGATACACTGGCGGCCACTCGCAGAACGTTATTTATTGACGTCAGAACAAGCGTTGTGCACTTGCGGACAGAATATTTGGGCTAGCTTTTGAATTTTTGGTTTTACATGTCGTTTTAATAGTAACGTGTTGTTTTATGTTAATGTTTTGAGATATTTATAAAATATAAAGGGATTTATAACTTTTCGTAATTAAAATTATCAACTTTTTTACCAACTATGTTGGCTTCCATTCTAAACGGATGCAGCTGAATACCAATGTTTTACAAGGACCGAGTGCATATCTGACCTCGTAAACCCAGTGACCTGCGGCAAACCGATATCCTTTGGTAAGACTGTTATATAGACTTTCTGGCTTCGGACTACCCGTAAAAACGAACAGTGGATTTGGGCATGACTTGCATGACATACATATTTTAAAGTAGAAAATATATACTTATTAATTTACAGTTTCATAATACCTACTGACGGAAAAATCACATATAAAAGTTTCACAACACAAATTCCTTCAGTCGCTAATATACCTGATTAATTCCAAAACAGGTTACGTTTCCAAGAAAAGAATATCAATTACAAAATAAATACATTCTCATTTATTCTCTATTAGCATACAAATAGAAATGTAAATAAACAAAACACAATTTCATCATACTGTTCTAAAAATACGAAATAAAATCATAGAATATGGAATTGCAAGAAAAATTAATTAAATCAATGAATGAAATTATTCTGAGAATACATATAATTTCCGAAACGAGACTGAGAAATAATTTAATTTAAGGAATAATATTTTGGGAAGAGTATTTTTTTTATAAAAACTAAGTAATATTATTTTTTATGTTTCTGTATTTTCTAAATCACATTAGAACTTAAGTCGTGTTACATAAAGTCGATGAATGAACGCGATCTAGTTTTGAGAGGTCGTCGTTTGAGAAGAATATTATGTTTGAACAGTCTGAGAGAGGGTATTTCCTAAGTTATACATCATGATTACATGACTTTTTAAATATGTTTATTTTTTTTCATGAATAATGTAAAATTATGCATTATGTAGCAATTATATCTTGAGGTTAAAGTTTAACTTGTAATAAATTGCGACTTTAATTAATACCGAACGATTAATTCCGCAGCGACTTACTAAAATAATAAATAAATTATTCTCCATTCATGATCGAAAATTACAATATATTTCAATCAAAACCAGTACGTGCTTCTAATAGAATAAAATTGATTGGAGCTGAAACTCATCAACACTTATTCCCAAAAACCCGAAGTTTTCGATCATCTCCTTAATTATTCCGAGAAAATTAATCACGTATTAATTTTGAAGAGAATACTATAATTAAAACAGGTCCAAAGTTATAAAAACCTTCATCAAATTATAATTTATAAAATAAAAGCGTTAATGCACAAAATAATTATAAAGTTGAAATATTAAATTAGAATAAAATGTGAAATGTAGACTTCAAAATGAAACGGATCACAATTGTTTTATTCTTTATTTTAATTGTTATAATCTAAGAGCACACTGCAAACTTTTAGTCGGCCGATAGTTGGTTTGGGTTCATAAATCAGTATGAAGTTGAATGGTATTACGCACATTACACAGATCAGGTATTAAGCCGGTACCAGAACTACTGAACACTTCGACTGAAATCAAGATTTTCATTATAAAAAAATTGCCAACCGTCAAGTCAACCGTCGGCTGACTATTTAGTCGGCAGTATGCTGGTACTCCAACAGTTTATTCTGCAAAATTAGGTTTTAAAGTGCGAAATTAAAATAATTACTCTATTTAATTGTGAGTTTTAGTACCTACAATAAGTTTTTAACGAAGCTCCAGTCTGTTCATTGAATATTTAAATAGAACATGCTTTTACTCCGCCACTTTATGGACAAACCAATATTTGCATTTTAGTTTTATGGAACAAATATACAATTGGGCTTTTAAAATGTATGAGCATGCAAACAGCGATAGAAAACGTATATTTTGTTAGAATGCTAAAACTATTAATAGTTGTTTTGTTTTTATCTTGTTTTTAAAACGTGACTGGAATATTTATAGGTCAATAAATTAAGGGTGTCGTCACATTTGTACTTCGAGGAGCAACTAAATGTCAGTCCTGCTTGTGATCTGTCTCAGGTCGCGTCGGATCTAGCCGTCCCATTGGTCAATGAGAGTGAAAAACATAAAAACGTAAACGCTTATGCATTATAAATTATGTCCCGTGCAGCTGGCTGATCTCCTTTTGAAAAGAAACACCCTAGTGGACGTCATTATTATTAGGTTAATTGAAATGTTTTTTTTTGTCACATAAACTAATTAAAATTAAAAAAAAACTATTTTATGTAATTCTGGAATTAAAGACGGAAGTGAAAAAAAAAACTGGGTCAATATTTTTGTCCGCACAAACATTTTACCGATACTCGATCGCTGAATATAAAAACAGTACATAAGTAAGTACGAAATTAAATGCAGTGATTTGTAACGCAAGTGCTCCGAACTGCGTCAAACGGAATACATGGACGAAGCCTATTAATAATGTTCGTGTCCACTTTATTTTGCACGCATGTGTATTTGTTTTATGTAGTAATGTGTTTATTGATTTTAAGTTGAAAATGCTTGGAGTGTAATGAACTTTGATTTGTGAATATATGGAAAATTATTTTTTGCGACTCATTTCAAACAAGCCTTGTTCAAATTATTTGCCCAAAACAATAAAAAGCATTGCACTAAGTGTCTTACATAAAAAGCTGTAAACAAGTAATGGCCATCGAAAACACATGAAAATGAATAGTTTTCCCAAATAATCTCAAATAAATCTTGCAAGTATGTATGTGTATTTTTATACGTGCAAGTATGTATGTAGGCATGTATGCTTCTATTTTAGATCACGGTTAAATACTACACGAAACAACGAAGGTACTCACTGAGAAAAAACACGTGCAAATCTGAACATTCATCCCAAATATTATATTATCGACTAGCTTCTGCCCGCGACTTCGTACGCGGATAAAGTCCCTTATGCCAGCGACTACGGGGTCAGCAAAATCAAAGATCTGAACCGTCTGATATTGAATTTTAAGGGCCCGTTGACTTGAAAACATAAAGTAAATAACCACTAGAGAGCGCACTCGCCAATTTCTTCTAAGAACACGACTCACCGCTGCGGGCGGGGGGACGCGGCATAATCCGCGGCTACTATTGGTCAGTTCACGGTCGCTACTACAGGATCGTACTGATCGTAGCCTTATAGTACGCGCAAAATCACTAACTTTTGGCGAGCGTCGGGGCACTGTATGCGCAGTCAAGTGGTTTTATAGTCTTTGCTTGAAAACAACGAAATACGCATAGCCATTAGGAACGTTCCATATATTTAATTTTTGTACTTCAACGGCAAAAGCACAGCAGACTAAACAAAACGCTGAGAACTGAACCGCAAAAGTCATGACCATAGGGATAAAAGTAGTGATTCTAATTAGTCCGCATTTAAGTTGTGTGTGGCAAAAATATTACACGTATTAATACGTTAAAAAACATTAAATGTTACTGAGATAACAAAGTCGTGATGACTTAGTGGAAGTCGTGGTGGTTTAGTGGGTAGAGAACCAATCTCTCAAGTATGAGCGTACGTCTTTGATTCCAGGTCTGGCAAGTACCTGCCAATGCAACTTTTCTAAGTTTGTATGTACTTTCTACGTATATTTTGGATACCTTAAACTGTAGGTTCCGGCTGTCATTGAACATTCTTGGCAGTCGTTATGGGTAGTCAGATGCCAGTAAGTCTGACCAGTTTTACCAAGGGGTATTGGGTTGAGCGGGTAACTGAGTTGTGGAGCTCAAATAGGCAGTCGCTCCTTGTAAAACACTGGTACTCAGTTGCATCGTGACTGGAAGTCGAAAAGTTGAAGAAAGTTGTGAGAAGGAGAAAAGAAAAATACGTGTCCATTATTTTAGGATTATCTAAAAGACGGACTAATTACTTTTTTTGATTCACCATACCACCTATTTCATAATATTCATTTCTATACATTTCAAGTGTAGTATTGCTCTTGAAGTTCCACATTAGGTGTTCCAGATCTTCGATGTATATACGTCAATAGAGAGTGCTTATCAGGTTGAACCACTTTTGCTAAAACGTCATATCTTTATATGCTATTGTCTAGCTGGGCTCCTGGAGTTCCACATCAGGTGTTTTAGATCTTCAATTTGTATAAGTCAATAGAAAGTGCTTATCAAATTGAACAACTTTTGCTAAAACGTCATACCTGTATATGGTACAGAGAAGCTGGGCTCTTGGGGTTCCACATCAGGTGTTCCAGATCTTAAAATTTATTATCTCAGCTGAAAATGCTCATCATATGAAACAATTTTTGCCATGGCACCATTTTTGTATCTCTTATAGTTTTGTTGGTCTGTTGGTGTTCTGCATCAGGTCTTCAAGTTTCGAAGATAAATTATAGCCTATATGTTGACCAGGCTTAATACTGATACAACACAGAAAAAATCATTGAAATCCGTTCAGTAGTTCCGAAGATTAGCGTGTACAAACAAACAGACATACAGACATACAGACATACAGACATACAGACATACAGACATACAGACAGATTTTTTTTTTTGGATTTGTGCTCCATTGCTGTTTCTAAACCCCACCCAATTATTATTTTTTAAATATATTCAATGTACAGACACAGTTTTTTTACAGATTTATTATATGTATAGATAGCTTCTGCCCGCGACTTCGTACGCGGAT
The DNA here is from genome assembly GCF_030705265.1 of Helicoverpa armigera. Taxonomy (NCBI): domain Eukaryota; kingdom Metazoa; phylum Arthropoda; class Insecta; order Lepidoptera; family Noctuidae; genus Helicoverpa; species Helicoverpa armigera. Next base: position 9,608,048 of record NC_087140.1, on the reverse strand, counting down.
AAAGTCCCTTATGCCAGCGACTACGGGGTCAGCAAAATCAAAGATCTGAACCGTCTGATATTGAATTTTAAGGGCCCGTTGACTTGAAAACAACGAAATACGCATAGCCATTAGGAACGTTCCATATATTTAATTTTTGTACTTCAACGGCAAAAGCACAGCAGACTAAACAAAACGCTGAGAACTGAACCGCAAAAGTCATGACCATAGGGATAAAAGTAGTGATTCTAATTAGTCCGCATTTAAGTTGTGTGTGGCAAAAATATTACACGTATTAATACGTTAAAAAACATTAAATGTTACTGAGATAACAAAGTCGTGATGACTTAGTGGAAGTCGTGGTGGTTTAGTGGGTAGAGAACCAATCTCTCAAGTATGAGCGTACGTCTTTGATTCCAGGTCTGGCAAGTACCTGCCAATGCAACTTTTCTAAGTTTGTATGTACTTTCTACGTATATTTTGGATACCTTAAACTGTAGGTTCCGGCTGTCATTGAACATTCTTGGCAGTCGTTATGGGTAGTCAGATGCCAGTAAGTCTGACCAGTTTTACCAAGGGGTATTGGGTTGAGCGGGTAACTGAGTTGTGGAGCTCAAATAGGCAGTCGCTCCTTGTAAAACACTGGTACTCAGTTGCATCGTGACTGGAAGTCGAAAAGTTGAAGAAAGTTGTGAGAAGGAGAAAAGAAAAATACGTGTCCATTATTTTAGGATTATCTAAAAGACGGACTAATTACTTTTTTTGATTCACCATACCACCTATTTCATAATATTCATTTCTATACATTTCAAGTGTAGTATTGCTCTTGAAGTTCCACATTAGGTGTTCCAGATCTTCGATGTATATACGTCAATAGAGAGTGCTTATCAGGTTGAACCACTTTTGCTAAAACGTCATATCTTTATATGCTATTGTCTAGCTGGGCTCCTGGAGTTCCACATCAGGTGTTTTAGATCTTCAATTTGTATAAGTCAATAGAAAGTGCTTATCAAATTGAACAACTTTTGCTAAAACGTCATACCTGTATATGGTACAGAGAAGCTGGGCTCTTGGGGTTCCACATCAGGTGTTCCAGATCTTAAAATTTATTATCTCAGCTGAAAATGCTCATCATATGAAACAATTTTTGCCATGGCACCATTTTTGTATCTCTTATAGTTTTGTTGGTCTGTTGGTGTTCTGCATCAGGTCTTCAAGTTTCGAAGATAAATTATAGCCTATATGTTGACCAGGCTTAATACTGATACAACACAGAAAAAATCATTGAAATCCGTTCAGTAGTTCCGAAGATTAGCGTGTACAAACAAACAGACATACAGACATACAGACATACAGACATACAGACATACAGACAGATTTTTTTTTTTGGATTTGTGCTCCATTGCTGTTTCTAAACCCCACCCAATTATTATTTTTTAAATATATTCAATGTACAGACACAGTTTTTTTACAGATTTATTATATGTATAGATATCTGAAGACAAAATCCCCACAGTACCTATAAACCTGGTTACCTATAACGGCAATACAACGTTCACGCTGGCTTCTGTGAGGGTTGGCAGTAAGCCAAGTGTCATCAAAACGAAATGTTCAGAGTATACTGCATACTTTTAGTCGGCCGATAGTTTGTTTGGGCTTGTGGCAAAGTCGTGGTAGCCTAGTGGGTAAAGAAGCGACCTCTCAAGTATGAATCTGTGGCTTCGATTCCAGGTATGCAACTTTTCTAAGTTTGCATCTACTTTCTAAGTTTATCTTGGACACCAATAACTGTGTTTCGGATGGCACGTTAAACTGTAGGCTGTCATTTAAAATCTTTGGCAGTCGTTACGGGTAGTCAGAAGCCAGTAAGTCTGACAAACAGTCTTACCTTGGGGTGTCGGGTGGTTCGAGTAACTTGGTTGGGGAAGTCAGAAAGGCAGTCACTCCTTGTAAAACACTGGTACTCAGCTGTATCTGTTTAGACTGGAAGTCGACCCCAACAGTTGAGAAAAGGCTAGGCAGATGAGATGACAGATCAGTAAAAAGATGAATTAGTACGAACTTTATAAGGATCAGGTATGCTCGTACATGCTCATACATAGCCGGTATCAAACCGACTGAACATTGATTGGAATCAAGATTTTCTTTTAAAAATATTGACAGCCATCGGCTCAACTATCGGCCGACTGTTTACTCTGCAGTGTGCTCTTAGGGATCGCATCAAACTGTGTCCGGTAGTTACGGTCAGATTTGGACAGAATACATCTTCTAAAAGAAGGTTTGGCTGTGCGAAACTAAAGGTCCATAATGTATATGAAATATTGCTCATATTATTGTAATCTATTAATGAATATTCTAATACAATTCGTGAAGTAGTATTTGAGTGAATTGCAAAGAAATAGAGAGAGGTTGCGGCATTTGTATTGTGATAAAACTAACTTCAACTCCCGTGGGAACAAACTACTCCGCCTACAAAAATTTGTCTATAGCCTTCCTCAATATAAATATGAGCTAACTATCTAACCCGATAATGTCGACAGTTCCAATCGGCATCTAGCTTTCAAATCGCATCTCACTTTGAATAACTTTTTGAGTTTAACTTTCTTAAACAAAATTGTAGGTATCCTAGTCATCTTGAAATACGTGATAGGACTTTTTTTTGTAGGAAATCATAAAATGACCCTTCACACTGTGGGTGCAGCGTGAGTGTCAGACTCTTACTGACCAAAGCCCACTATGTTCCTTCATAAGCCATTTAAGTAGGTACCAGGGCCGCGGTAACTCTTTCGAACAATCCCGCAGCCCCGGCGATACGTGTCAGGACCTTTACCTTAATTCTAGTTCTAAGTTAGTACACAATTTACAGGGCACGTATTTCATCTGAGTACATACCCATTGGGACCCTATTACGTACCATAAGCCTGTCTGTCCGTCTGGTCTTTATAGTAATTACATTATCCCTTAGGTCCAAGTATTTTCTAATTCCCAGAACAGGTGGGAATTATTAGCTTTGTTCTTTGTAAGGTATGGGGTATCAAAACTAGGATACCTCTTTAATCATCTGCCTAGCCTTTGCTCGACTATGCTGGTGCCTGCCTTCTAATATAACCAATAGCGTGTGTATTTCTTTTGTGGGCGTTTTGCGGACTGCCTTTTGTTGATATCAAAACGTGCTGATTTAAAGCCCAGTTGGATATGATTTTGAGTCATATAGAGCGACTGCCTATCTGACCTCCTCAACCCAGTTACCTGACCAATCATCGGTCAAAGTATTTGGGCTCTAACTTTGAGGAAATTCCTTCCTATACTTCCTTTGAACATGATGCCAAAATGCATTTGGTAGCTATAGGTGTTCACTTCAAACTCGGAAATAGACAAAACAAGAGCATTCTGTCTGTGTTAACGTATTTATTTTATAAACAAATATACATTTCAGTACTAACGACTGTGTGTAATGTGAGATCTTTGAGTATTTGTTCTGCCGTAGAAGCTACCGTCAGTAAACCTAGCGTGGTACAATTTTGAGAGTTATTTAATCATTTTTACGGAATACTTGCTGTTCCCTATGGGTCCACCTGTATCCTGAGGGAACTACATCCTACACCCTTATAAAAAGTAGCCTATGGGTTTTATCAGGTGTTAGACTAACTGTGTAAATAAAAAAACATTTGAATCGGGTCTGTAGTTTTGACGTGAAATCGCGTCAGTCGGACAGACAGGATGACTATCAGAAATGATTTGAAACAGTCTAATTATTTTAACATTGTTTACGTTTCATAAATAAACATTTTATAAAACTGCAATTTCAATAGCTTTAGTTACACAGCAAACATTCATATTCATTTACTAAAACGCTTTTATTTCGACGCTACAAACAGCCACTTCAATTATATTTATTTGTTTAGATTTCACAGAAACTAGAACATTCTCTCCCCGTTTATTCAGTGTACCAAAAACCGAACTTTATGTATTTTCATGGAGCAATGCTCACTTAGATTTCCAAAACCGCCACCTCTTAGAAATCTAAAACACAAATATATTTATGACACGGAGAAAGGAAAGATAGTGGAGATGTCATAAGGAAGCCTTGTCAGGCGCCTTCTTGTAGGTCAAGCAACATATCGTAGGCGTGATCAGTTATTAGACCTAACGAGGTATTCGAGTTCCTTGTGTAATCAAAAATCTGTCAACAATGTTTTGGTGATCTAATTTTGAAAAGATTGGGCGTTCTTTGACCCCCAAACACACACATTTTGGCGCGCTACTTTCTTAGAAGATTTTGCGTTATGACATCTCTGCTAATCATTTTGTTCTCTACGATTTACAAACTCTCACCTATGTATTATTTACGAACAAAAACATTCAAGGGAATTTGACACTTTGTGCTACGTTAATAGGGGTCATATTCCCATGTGTGGTTAATAATGTTAATTTCGCCCGGATGTGTAAGCGGAGCATTGAAATCAATGTGACAAGTAGGGAGTAGTGTCAGAGGCAGAATTGTTACTATTTGCTGTTGAATTTTGTGCTCATTTCAGCTTTGATTTGTGGTGTTTATGTACGTGATTACTAATGTACTTATCTGTACTTGCATTTCTATTTTGAATCGTATCATCATCAGCCTTTTTTCGTCCCACTGCAGGGAGGTCCTTTCTCATATAGTGAAGGAGTGAGCGTTAATCACCACGCTTGCTCAAGGCGGATTGGTGATTTCCGAATATAAAGTTCAGGTGTCCAGGTGTTCACGAAATGTTTCCTTTACCAATCATTGGTGGTCAAAATACGCTTAGAAAGTGTGTCATCATCCTCCGAGCCTTTTTCCCAACTATGTTGTGGTCGGCTTCCTGTCTAACCGGATTCAGCTGAGTACCAGTGCTTTACAAGGAGCGACTGCTTATCTGACCTCTTCAACCCAGTTACCCATGCAACCCGATACCCCTTGGTTAGACGCTTAGAAAGTGTGCATCACTTGAAATGTTACATTAGTACACTGACTTGGAATGGAACCTAATAGGTACTTGTACTTTAGAGAATAGCGCTTTAACCACGGAGTCACCAAGACTACATTATTTACTTTGCAAAAAATGCCTGTTCTATTATTAAAATAAATATATCATATTTATGACACTACCTCTATAAAACGATTTTACATTTAATAAATAATGCAAATAACGACAGAAAATGTAAAATTAATATCACAAAGGAGTATTCTTGGAAATAGGTTAATCAAATAAATTTAAATAAAACAAAACAATTAAACTGTATATTAAGCCAAAAGTTTTAAATCAATTGTGACATTATTTGTGGGACTTGGCAATACACGAACACGTGCCAAAGCCATGGAGAACAAAATGACTAGCGGAGGTGCCATAACGGAAAATCTTCTAAGAAAGTAGCGCGTCGAAATGCGGGTGAGCGGGGGACGAGGAACGTTACTGTCTCCGCCTCCTTTGGAACCCGCACATTTTTTGTAATACCAAAAATCGATGTCAGATATATCCCAAAGAACCCGAAAAGTTCGATAGTTCATTCTGAACTGATCGTTTTGGTCATGCCCCCTGTACATGTTTAACCCGTGCATCGGAGAGCACGTAAGTGTCGATCCTGCGCCTGATCTCTCTCCGGTCGTCTCGGATTGCCGTCCCATTGGGCAACGAGAGTGCCGTCCCATAGGGAGTGCACCTGTGTCTGCGCAAATGCTTGTGTACTATAATATGTCCTGCGCAGTTGGCTAATCTCCTTACAGGAGAACAGCCGCCGTGGCCGAAATCGGCCGGGGACGCCATTACATGTTTGACCTAGAAGAACGCGCCTGACCTACCTGCATTATATCATCTCCGCTCATCTTTCCTTACTCCATGTGCCAAGCCGTGATAGTTTAATTCAGATCGTAAATTAGTGACAGAATCGCTTCTGACAATTTACAAATTGAATTAGGATTGTTTGTGATGCGTTTGTTAATGTTTATGACGTTTGTTCGTTATTATTAGTAGTGATATAATTGATAGAATTGATTTTATTTGAAAGTTGAGCTGCAGTCTAAGCTATTTTGATGGTAAATAATACTTTCCTACAAGATGATATTGTTTTTGTATTTTGAAAAAATAAAGTAGTTCTTGTTCTATGTGAATGCATCATAACCAGCCCTTTCACACAGATAAGGAATGAGCCTTCATAACCATGCTTGCCGAACTTGAATCTCCGAGTTCAGACTTTAAAGTCCAAGGTTCTTCCAGATAATATTTGCCTGACCTGGAATCGAACCCCCACACTCATAGATACTTGAGTGGCTTTTTCAACTACCAGGCCACCAAGAATTTCAAATGCTTGTTTATAAAATAATTCATCTGCAATTTAAGTACAATGTATTTCCAAAACCAATAGTAGGGGTCTAGTTGTAAATTCAGAATTTGACTCTCGCTTCGCAGTCGCACAGTGGGCAAATTGTGAAACAATTGAGCATAGTTGCATACTAAGCTTTTGTCCCTGGTTCGTCTGTCAGCATTGGGGCGAATGTGACCAATGAAAACTGGTCTAAGAGAACGCCAAAAAGATTGGAAGGGTTTCTGAGAAACTGTAAAACGTGTTTTGAGGAAGTAGAAGGTAAGACAATGTCATTTAATTCAGTGTTGCATAAAAATAAAATGTGTTGCTTACCTAAACAAAACGTATTAGGACTTATGTTCGCATACATAGGTAGTACATGGACTATGTATTATCTCACTAAATGGATAGATAAGATGGATTATCTCACTAAAGCGGGTGAGCCATACTAGTGTGTGTAAATGTACATGTACATTGTCTTTGTATGACTCGGTGACACAACACCACTGAGTACCACCTTCCATAGATTTCATAAAATACTATTTCTGTGAATTCGGATCAAAATATAGATTGAAGCTATCAGAAATGAAGTGAATTCCATTTTATCAAGTATTTAGACAGTTAAATAAACACTATTCAGTTGCATATTCAAACTAGTGCAACGTAAAATCGTTCCACCATTTTAACGGCCCATTCCATGTTTATTTTCGAAAATAAGTCCGACGCCATTTTGAAAAAAATAAATGCTGCACTCCTTTTACACTTTCCAAGTTTTTACGAATGAAATGGGTAATTGGGATTGTTATTTTTTTTGTTTTTGTTTGCTTGTTTATGCTTGGGATTGTCGTGTTTAGCTTATCTACTGTTTCTATTCTATAACTACTAATATAATAAAACTGAAGTCGTTTAGTAGTTTGTTTACATACGCGTGGTTATATCAGGACCTATTGGACCGATTTCTTGCGTGTTATCCTGAAGTGGTAGCTGTCAATTCGGCTTCATAAGCACAAGTGCTCTCCAAATATTTTCAATTTTTCATCATAAAACTGTGATTTAGTGACTGTGAATGCGATAAAAGTGGAAATAAAGTGTTAATAGTGCCGTGTTATCGTTATCCAGCGTTAAATCTAGCTAAAACAGGCAAAAAATTGCATTTTAAAAGTGCAATTTATCCCAGTGAATTAACATCTACCCTCAATAGATTTAACTTTTATCTGCTCCACATGAAATGTTATTGTCAATGCCAAAATGACAACTGACATCTACTGTCACAGCTACGAGCCAGTGTTGCCAGGCCTAAGAAAATAATTCCGTATAAAAATGGCCCAATCGGTAGAAAAATCCGAGATGTCGGAACCGAAAAAACACTTAACACAACAAGTGTTCAACAAAACTCTCTTCTCTCCCAGACCGCGATCACAGAGTCAAACCGCCAATACCGCTACTACACCTATACAATACATAGCCAATATTGAAACTACTAATACTAATGAAAACAGCCCAAATCCAGACGAAAGCAATGAAGGCTTCAAAATGGTAACTTCTTCCAAAAAGGCAACGTGATAGCCCAGATGAACAAAGAAGCGAAAAACAAACCAAACTTAACAACTATTGGCTAAGCAAACCAATTGAAACGTCTAACAGTTTTGAAAACTTAGAAGTTAACATAGCTAGCCCTCCTCAACCAACAGAAAAGCCAGATAAACCTCCCCATTTTGTAGACAAAGTCTCCAACATCAAACCACTATTAGAAATGCTTAACAGTGTTGCAATAAATAACTTTGAAATTAAAGTACTGAGAGAAGAACAAGTCAAAATCCAACCTAAACATCCAGAAACTTACAGAAAAATAGTAAAAGAATTGGAAAACCGGAAAACCGAATTCTACACCTACAAGCCAAAGAAAGAAAGGAGTTTTAAGGTTGTCCTTAAAAATATGCACCCATCAGTTGACTTGGCAGAGATCACCAATGAGCTTAAGGAACTAGGTCACAATGTCTCCAACATCTGGAACATCAAGCAACAAAACACAAAAAAGGCCCTGCATATGTTTATCGTGGAACTTGAACCAAAAACAAATAACAAAGAAGTTTATAAAGTTACAAAACTACTAAATTGTTGTGTAGTATTTGAACCTCCAAGACCTAAACGCAGCATACCACAGTGCGCTAATTGTCAACATTACGGCCACACGAAAGCCTACTGCCGCCGCAAGCCCAAGTGCATTAAATGTGCAGGAGATCATACTTCAGCAGAGTGCCCACGCAAGGAACGATCCGATTCAGTAAAATGTGCTTTGTGCAATGGTAACCACCCCGCAAATTATAAGGGCTGCTCCATCTATAAGGAGATAGTTAAACAAAAATACCCTCCTCTCAGGAGCAAAACCTATAAAGACAGCTCAAATCAAATTGCCGAAGGCAGCCTTACTGAAACGAAGAATACCGCACAAGAATCTCAGTCCAATAAGCCACCTCAACGTGAATACCCCCGCAAACCAAACATTAATTATGCACAAGCCGTCAAGGGAGAATACAATACTCAACGAATTGAAAAGGAATCAATGCAAACACACCAATCTGACATGCAACAACTGCTAGAAATGTGCAAACAAATCATGCTACAAATGACCACGTTAACAAATCTCCTTATCAACCTCACGACTAATCTATCACAAAATTCGACCCATTAAAAATAGTTATATGGAATGCCAACGGGCTGTCAAAACACATTTTGGAAACCAAAATGTTCCTCCAAACAAATGAAATTGATATTCTTCTGGTGGCAGAGACACACTTTACAAACAAATCATTTTTCAGCATACCGAATTATAAAATATACCATACAATGCACCCGGATGGTACGGCACATGGTGGTTCGGCAGTACTGATCAAGGAAAAAATCAAACACCATGTTACAAACTCATACTGCACCGACGCTATACAGGCTACAAATATAGTAATTAAGGACAGTCATGGTGAATTACTAATATCAGCTTTATACATACCCCCAAAACATAACCTAAAGAGCGATTCATATTCTGCCCTGTTTAACAGCTTGGGGCATAGGTTTATCGCGGGGGGTGATTATAATGCTAAGCACGTCAACTGGGGATCAAGAATCACGACATCCAAAGGTCGCGAACTAAACAAATCCATACAAGAAGGGAAACTAAGCGTAATATCAACTGGCGAACCAACATATTGGCCGTCTGATCAGAAAAAGAAACCGGACCTAGTTGACTTTTTCGTAACAAAGGGAATACCAGCACATTATTTTAAACGCTACTCTTGCTTTGAGCTCTCCTCTGACCATTCTCCTGTTATAGCCGAACTGAAATATAAAACTCACCTCGTCACACCATCCTGCCGATTGCACAATAAACATACCGACTGGAAATATTTCAGAGAACTGGTGAACAGTCATCTTGACACTAATATTCCTCTTAGAACAGAAGATAATATCACAGAAGCTGTTGAATACTTTAATAACTGCATACAACAATCTGCCTGGGCAGCTACTCCTACTCTAAATGCTACACAAAAGGCCGCTAGATACCCCAGAACAATTAAAGAAGCAGTTGCAAATAAAAGAAGAGCCAGAAAGATTTGGCAGCAGACTAGATATCCCGAAGACAAGAAGATCTACAACAAACTAACCGCAGAACTAAAAGAACTGTTAAACAACTACAGGAACGAAGACATCTCAAACCACATCAAAAACCTGGATGCAACTGCTGCAACAGACTATTCTCTCTGGAAAGTAGTTAGGAAATTAAAGAGACCGACTCCCTTTCAAGCTCCTTTACGAAAAGAGACCGGAAACTGGGCAAAGAGCGACTCAGAAAAAGCAAACCTATTCGCAGAACACTTGAAAAGAGTATTCACACCAAATCCAGAGACAAGCCCTAAAACATCACTAGTCAACGAAAAACTAAGCCAAATTTTCCAACTAGATCCACCGATTAACAAAACTTCACATAAGGAAATATTGGGAATCATCAGACAGCTAAACCAAAACAAGGCTCCAGGATATGATCTAGTTACTCCAAAAATTCTAAGGGAGCTACCAGACAAGGCAATTATCTTCCTAAGCTATCTCTTCAATGCTATCCTACGAAGGGCCTTCATACCTCCCCAATGGAAAGTGGCAGAGATCATTCTTATTCTAAAACCAGGCAAAAGCCCCGATGATGTTAAGTCTTATCGCCCAATTAGCCTGTTGCCTGTGACATCCAAACTCTTTGAGATCATCTTCCTAAAAAGACTGTTGCCTGAAATTGAAAAAGCAAAGCTTCTACCTGATCATCAATTCGGTTTTCGTGCTGCTCATAGTACCATCGAACAGGTACACAGACTAGTAGAAAAAATTCACCATAGCTTTGAAAATAAAATGTACTGTTCCGCAGCGTTTCTCGACATTTCACAAGCATTTGACCGCGTCTGGCACGAGGGACTGTTATACAAGGTCAGGAATGCGTTACCTATCAACTTTTACATACTTATAAGGTCCTATCTCACCCAACGGCATTTCTATGTAAAACATGGTGAAGATATATCTGGATTACACCAAACCAGCGCTGGAGTACCCCAGGGGAGCGTCATGGGACCAATCCTCTACCTGATTTACACATCAGACTTACCAACGCCAACTGGATCACTTATCGGTACTTTTGCTGATGACACAGCCATTCTTGCGTCAAGTAATGATCCTATCAGAGCTTCAGAAATGTTACAGAGAGGTCTTGATGACATATCAGGCTGGCTGAAGGACTGGCGCATAAAGGCAAACGAAGCCAAGTCAATAAATGTTTCTTTTAGCCTCAGACATGGTGAATGTCCCCCCGTAAAACTCAATGGAGTACAGATACCTCAGTCTGACCATGCTCGCTACCTTGGCATTTACTTGGATAAAAGACTTACATGGAGAAAACACATATTCACAAAAAGAAAGGCTCTTAGCCTACAAACAAGAAAGATGTTCTGGCTTCTGGGAAGGAGATCTCAACTCACACTGGAAAATAAACTACTTCTTTACAAGACTATCCTTAAACCGATATGGTCATACGGACTGCAACTATGGGGCACCGCCGCAAACTCGAATTTAGAAATACTGCAGAGATATCAATCTAAAACCCTGCGCATGATAGCAGACGCACCTTGGTACATCACCAATGAAGCAATACACCGTGATCTGAAAATAATGAGTGTAAAACAAGAGATCCTAGAAACACTTAAAAAATACAAAAAGAGACTCTCTCAGCATCCCAACACCCTGGCACAAGGACTCATGGAAACCGGCCCAACCTTTAAAAGATTAAACAGAAAAGCACCCCAAGATCTACTGTAAATAACACAGGTGTATGCATCACTGGATGCATGACACGCACGCCTTTTCCACATTCATAACATCCAGCTAAATGTCAGGTCAGAAAGACAGACAGATTGCAGGACATAAATAATAAAAAAAAAAAATCCTGAAGTGTGGAGTGGCTCCCAAGCGATACGGGTGAAACTGCTGGCGAAAACTAGTAACATCTAAGTTTTAGATTACCATATTTTTGTACGTAGATTCGAGTAATAAATCCATAACACTTTCAGTTTTTGATAACTACTGGATGAGATAAATTGCAAAAACACTCGTTTATAGAGAGAGCTAAATTAATAATTAAATAAAAAGTAAATAACAAAACCATCAAAAAGTATTTATCCAGAAATAAATGTTTTTAAAAAGTTCCAAACGATCCAGCCAGATTAATTTGTTAAAAAGCAAAACGGTTTTTAAAATTTCAAATTCAGTACACGCATTTTATTAAAAAAAAAAAAAAATCGTTTATTAAACTTGTTTGGGCGAACGCCATTTTGTTTGCTAAATTAAATGAATATTAAATTGTAGTTTTGGGGCTTAACAAATGTTTTATTTTGTTAACATCCATTTTTGATAACTGGGTGGAATATATATATTGTGAACTTTTTGTAAACGATTCTGCTTGTATCTTTCAGTATAAATACAAACTACAAGACAGATTTTGTGCTATGTCCGCAATAGACGGAGGTAGGTATTAATATAGGCCTTCTTCGATGAATGGGCTGTCTAACACTGAAAACTTTTATTTAAAACTAAACTATGTATGTAGTGAGTTAGTGAAAATCTCTTTAGCTTTATATTATTACCCGCGTCTCGTGGTAATTACTTTGCGCACCCGGAGAAAAAGTAGTCCGCAGTCTTCCTCGATACATGAGCTATTTAACACTGAAAGGGCTATTAGCTCGTTCAAACTTACAAACTCTTCAAATGTGCATAAGCATATTTTACAAAGCAAAAGTTAATATAGGTACAGGTATTACACATAAAGCAGGATCAGTTACCTAGCAAAAATATAAATGGTAACAACACAAGTACACTTAGTAACAACTTCCAATTGCCCGATCAACAAGTAACCATTCTTTCTATTTCCATTCGATCATTCATTCACTCTGTCAGCGGCACGACGTTCACTCATTGAACGATCCATCATAGCTCAGTTCAATCGGTCTATCATTCAATTATTTTTTCTGACGTTAGGTAACTTTTTGCATTCGTTGATAGTACGTGAATTGGAAAGTATTTTTAATTTGTAAAGGTTATTTTAGTTTATGCTTTTTGCTTTGAAAAAGGTTTTAGTTTGATTTATTAGTTGGCTAGTTTTGTAGAAAACTTTGTGTTTACAAGTATTGGTGGTAATTAATCATTTGCTCCTGAGGGAAATATTTTACACAACTAAAGAATTTTCTATAATTTTTTGTCGAACTAATACTTTCTGAGACTGCGCTTTCAACCATATTAATTCTTCAGCTTTATGTGATACTCTTTCCCACTATTTTACTTGCATCCTAAGAGAATTACCTTCTGAGTTGGATGAAAATTAGCCCCCTTGTCAGGCTCTAGGCTATCTGTCCACCAAAAATTTGAATCTTTTTGGGGCGAAAGTGATGAAGTCACAGAGTTACTTTTGCATTTATTATAACAAAGTAAAGATTTCAATGAAGGAAATCAAACTATGCAGAGATCCATGCATATGTAAATAGCCACAAGCCTTCTACACACAATATTTCCTAGCTCTCCCCTAGTGAGACGTCTGAGTGCACATCGCCTGTCACTTGGCTCGGAAACTGAAGGGTTACAGTGTGTCCTGGCTTAGTTACTGCGACAAACGATTATAGGGTAACTGGTTGATTCGTAAGGCTGTTTATTGGTAATTTTGTAGTTGTTTCCTGAGATATCCCATGTCCTAGAAAAAAAACACTTATTTGCTATGTCCTTCCTCAGATTACAGACTCTCTGTGCAACTGGTTGATCGGTTATGGCGTGAAAACCCGACAGACAAAGTTACTTTCGCATTCATAATTATGTATTATTGTAAGAATTGTTTATTGTGAGAAGAGCTTAGATAAGAAGTGGCTCCATATAAAACGCTGATATTCAATGCAAGTTTAGTATGATAGCCAACCTCAACAGAGTCGGACTAACTCGTTAAGGGAGGCGCCTCTGACGCTTGCACTCCGCATGCTCAACCTATTCACTAGGAATGCATGGTTTATTATTAGGTATAGACCGTAGGTATAGACATTAGTTTTAAGTATAAATAATTTATAGGTAATTAAGGCGCATTTATCGCATTGGGGTAACCTGTAATGGTAAATGTATGAAGATAAATAAATAGTTTGGGAAAAGGTTAAGCGGATGATGATGCCCCATGGCAAATTCATAAACTTTCAATACTAGATCATTTATTGAGATTTAAAAACCATTAAGAAAAACTCACAGTTACATCACCGTACCTAATTAGCACTAAACCTTATATTTTCCTTCCAAAAGCACCCTTAAAACTAAAATGAAATTCAACAAATGATTTACCGGGTCCCTGTCCCTTATCAGGGATCCCTTTGTCCCTAACGACTTCCCTCGACATGTGTCACACTTATTTTAGCGCTAGTTTATAGTTTTTCCGACATTTTCGATTTGTTGCTTTTTGGTTTATTAGGAGCTGATTACGTGTTCTGGTTTTTAATAATGTGTATTGTGAGTGTTTCTGGAAGTTTGATATTTAAAAGTTTTTATCTTTTATTTATTGATTTTTCTACATAATTATTAATTCCATAAAAAAAGTTTATATCACTACTTTCGTTAGTAGTTACATAGTCTCTTAAACAATTATTTCCCAAAAACAGACTGCCTTAAAAATACTGCATGTCACTGTCTTCCAAAATTATCACAAAACTGCTAAAAACATTTATTAGTTAATACAATCAGAACGCAACGCTACGTTAAATCAATTGTTACCCAATTTATTTCTAATAGATAAAAGTAAATAAAAGCTCCTATTATACTGAAAGTGATCATATCGCACCTCTCTAACGCTCGCTCAAAGTCTATTGATTACGGCGAATTGTTTAGATTTAAATAAACATAACTTATACTAGAAGCAGATCCCAATACAGCTGGGAAATTGTTAGGCAAATGTAAAACTTATTAAGTAACTATTTATATCCTTAACAATAATATCCAAAAAATATTAAATAGCAAAACAAAAATCAAAAGACAAGCTACACGTTGTTCTCATCAAAATGACAGCCAGCTCATTATTAATTCGGCCTGGGTACAAACTAAGTTGTGAAGCACAATTATTTATATTTGTACACCAATCAGAGCCCAGTATAAGATACAATTCTATTTAATATTCCTGACGGGGTTTGGTTTCGTTTGATTCAAACTTTGGGGCCCACTGAGAGATTGTTTGGGTGAAAAATTAAATAATGTATGGTTATGAGACAATTTTGGATGTTTAAGGAGTTGTTTTAAAAGATATTTTTGTTTATGAGTTTGTTTGTTTGGCTACGCTTTTACAGTAAAAAAAAGGTCTTAAGGAAACCTGGACTTTAAAGTCTGAAATCGCCAATCTGTCTTGAGCAAGCGTGGTGATTAACGCTTATTCTTTCTCTGTATGAGAACTGGCCGCAGCCCAGCAATGGGACTAGAAAAAAGATAATGATGTATGTATCGGAAAGTTAAGTTACAGTAACTTATTTTTCATAATAATCAACTGACATTTTTAATGAAATACCAATGTTGATGATGATTAATAACACCATGTTAGATTAGGATAACCAAAAGTTTAAATTAAAAACTTTGTTTGTTTTGAAAGTTGGTTGAAAAATGGATGACACATGAGCGCAACAAAGTAAATAAATGCTCCAAAACTACAATATTTCGAATAAAATGATTGATGGTAGTTTTTACGCAGAACTGAAACGCAGTTCATTTGGTTTTCAAAATGACGAATTGTATTTTTTGTACGCAACTAAATAAAAATATAGATTCAATATAACCTAAAAGTAAATGCAAAACATAGATGGAATTGCAAAATCTAGTTTATACTTTTTTTTTTAATTTAAAGAACTATTTTGAATAAGTTACTTTTAGATTATAGACTTACCTATTAATATGTGATATTATAGAAATACTGTGTGTTTTCTTTGTTATAATTTGTATTATTTTTGTTACAGGTAATTTAACCAGTTTAAAATATGGTATGATTGTAAGTAAAAATTGTATGGTATTGTAATTGTACCTATGTCGATCTGAAAAGTGGCGCTTATTTTACTACAGTACAAAAACAAGCATGCACATTAACACCCACTTTAGTGACATAAACCATCTATACCAGTATATAATTTAAATAGTATCACTTAATACAAATTATGTAAATGCCAAATTAATATTTCGGTGTGCCTCAAACTTGCAAGATTTTGTTTCGTCTTTCAAGTTAACACAAACAAACCTTTAGAATCCGTAATTGTTTCGTTTTACGAGTTTTTCATATTGATGAGGAACATTGAATTTTAACTGAAATAAAATATTTTCGTTACGTCAAGTTATGGTTTAAGAAGTTCGGAACAAAGTTTGAAAGAATTGTGTGGCGGAAAAGACATTAGGGTAACTTTTTTTTTTTGATAAAATTTTGGAAGATGTAGGTTAAATTCTTTCTTTCTCTGGTCCAGTTTTCAGTTCGGGATGTCCGTAAAATAACTGAAGGGCCTCAGTATATGTATTCGTCTTATGACAATGCTGAACATTTCTTACATAAAAAATTTTGTTTCTTTATATTTGTTGTCACTTTTTTTATAAATATGACTACATTACTAAATTCACATTATTATAGTGCATTCGAGCACCTATACACGGCAGTTTTTTTTAAATTTACTGTGAATTTGCCGTGCCCTGTACAAGAGCTCTCTCTAATGCGTCAGTTTCGACCCCAACGTACCAACCACATTATCAATTGTTTTTCAATAATCTACATTCTCAAGCAAGACTTTACAACTAAAACATACCATCAAAGTTGAAAACTTCGAAGGAACCCAGGTTTAGAGTTGACCAGTATACCGTGGCTTCTGAACTCGGAACTTGCTCTAAAGACGTTGTTGGTATGCATATAATGTCCAGGAAGTTAGTTTAGATGCCGTTGGCTAGTTTGTGTGTAGCTACGGGCTGGGTCGGCCACTACTTGCGCCCCCTTTGTTGTGTGTAGACAAGCAGTGTAGCTTTGTAAGAAATATGAGTGTTGATTTGAGTGATGTGAAGGATTTTATATATGGAATTTAGGAATGTAGCCGCAGTGAATTTAATAAAAAATGCAATCAAATAAATAAATTGAATTTGCAATTATATAGCTCCCATTTGTTCCTTCCATGCAAACAAATGATAGTTGCGATCATAAAAAAACTATCATTTCAAATAATAGTGCACAAAAGGGAATATGAACAAAAATACTTAGCCAAAGTTTGATAACGATCAAAATAATGGAATACGGAATACATAAAGAAATACTCCTGTTTATATAAATATAGACAAGTGCTTAACCAATAACCACAAAAATCATGTTTTTTCCTTAACCGGTTACTTGGAAATGAAGTGGTAATCCAAGCTCACGTATAGACGTGTAATAATGAAAATAATAATCTTAGACAAATGGGGGCGTGGACCAACGTCTCTCAATATCACAACTTGTTCGACCTGGATTAGGGATGCGGTGTGTGGGATGAGCGGTAGCGGGGGCGGGAGCGATTTTAGGAGACAGTTATTTGTGGTGTGAAAAATGATCTTCGACGAGAAATAAGTGATAAAGTACTTATATTGAGAGGTATATATAAAAAATCTAAAGTTGCATCAACTATGACTTCAGTGGTGACCCCAGTGGCGCATACTAGACCGGACCCATCACCTGTTTGTTATTTCAGTACAATATCATTAGAACTTTCTTTTAACTTTGAGCTTAATTAAACAGCCGAGACTACCAGCCTTCACCTGACTCTCTGCATTCAATCAATCCGTATTATCTATACTAATATAATAAGGAGGTACCATTTTTTGTTTGTACCCTCAATGCTAGAATTCTTCTTAATCGATTAAAAAAATATTTAGTGTTATATTTATTCATATAGGTATTCATTTATTTATTCACATAGCCTATATTTATTCTGGTACACAAAGAATTAAGTTCCTCCAATACGCGGATGAACTTCTCGGGAAAACAGCTAGTTATTTATTAGCTCAGGTAAAACCTCTACTTCGCTTATCGCTCATGACCTGAGTCACACGTTACCCCAAGCTTAGTTTGAAAGAAGTTATTGGGACGGAAACGCTCCGACGAATAGAACAATTTATTGATATATAGTTAACTGTATTAAAACGTTCGATTATTATTTGTTTTCGACTACCTCAGATTTCCGATGTTGGATGTACCTCTATCTATAATTTGATTTATGGGGATCTTCGAGTTTTTATGGTGGAAAATGATAATATTTTTGTCGATTCTACATTTAAACCTCGATAACCATATTATAAAACGTTTTACTAAAAAAATACTGGGTTAGTACCAGGCATAAACTATTGCCTCGAAGTCTAAAGTTAAGGCTCTAGTCCTAGTACTAAACCCGGTACTTTACAAGACCAGATTTTTAATAAGATGTCTATAGTTTACCAAAGAGTATACTAGCCATAACCAAATGGTTAGTTTCTTAATAATATTTAATAGCACAAATTTTGAGAAATACTGTACGTAAAATTAAAGACTAAACATAAAAAGACTCGTTATATAATTATTGTCCTCAAAAGGTCATTCACCTCGACATTCACATCCCTTCATCCATAGCCCATAAGTATCATTAAGTACCATAGCACTAAAGATATTTTATTTCTTACCTTTTTATCTTTTATAAAAGATCCTTGAGGCATCTTATTGGGTACTTCTGTTCGAGGATATCGAGCTTTTGGGTCAGAAATGGCTATTTTTAGTAGCCTTTCAACAAATATGTTAAATGAAACTTGTGGAATTTATTTCTTGGGTTTCTGTTGTACCTTTTGGCTAGGTTTGTTCTATGGCTTCACTTGTGCTGGTTTAATGTTAGCGGTTTAAGTTAGAGTTTTAAACTTTTTGACTAATCTTAAATATAGACACAGCTTTAAGTTAACAATTTTACTTTACACAGGTACATAAAAAAAAACGAAAATACAAACGATTGTCCACTATTTAAGCACTGTAGGTTTTTTTTTAAAGTAACGTCAAAAAAAAAGTTACTCAAACTGCGCTCACTAAAACGCATGCCTAACGCGAAAAGAATGGGAAAATCTCCCAAACCGGGAGACCTTTCTCCTACAGTGGACGTTTTTTAGCTGTGACAAACTTAAAGATATTACAATATATACCACAAAATTCTTTCCACAAACAGCATTCCTCAATAAATCGATTCTATCATCGTAGATACTCGTACATCGAGCTAATACCGGCCAATAAGAGGTCTCAATACGAGCTGCTACTCAGGCGCTTGATACAACATTCTCTTTGCATCCGAGCCGCCTTACTCTGAATTGCTACCTTTCGTGTGTGGTGCAAGAGGAAGAGAGGTAGCGGATGGAATTAATTATTTAAGCCCATAAAAATAATACGAACATTATAAATCGAATATGAGGTAGAAAGTATAAATCTGCTTAGGCTATATTTATCGACAGCATAAACACAAGTTTTCTTAAAACAACTGTTAATTATACTTTTTCACATTCAATTTTCAAACTAAATAGCTATTTTAAGTAATACTTAATGCTTTTATTAAACACTGCATCTGCTTAGATGACAAAAATATCTGTTTGGGTCTTCAGTCTAATTTTAATCTGACCACGAACCTGAACTTAGTCGCGTTGACTCGTGGAAGCGAAATTATTTTGATGCCAGACAACCTTGTGAAGGTTTGTAAATAAACTTAAAATAGCACCGACTAATTTAGCTAGTTTGATGAAACTACTTCTCGATGAGGACCAATTTTTCGACGCCCTTCATTAGTTTTAAGTTTCTTTTTATGTAAATATATATGTAATAGTTCATTTTAAATAACAATTATATCTTCTCGAATATATAAGTATGTATATGTATATCAATCAGTATTCCACCATCTTTCATCAATATCCGATCATCTGTTTTTCATGTGCTTAAGTAAAAAGCATACACACACTCCGAATTTTTTCATATAATATGCCATGCTCAACATGCACACTCATGCCCAAAACGGTGAGTATCGATAAATCCCCCCTAGCTTGGAAAACGCCTCCGTACATACTTTTAAAGAAACTATTCAAATCGCTAATCGCTCATGCTTCTCACCACAACCAGATCACACTTGGCTGTAGCCGGATGGTCTCTGTGAAAACAGCCAATACGTTTGCAGGTGTTAACGGACAGAGCGGACCAATTAATACTGATTGAGATTGCATAAACTGTGCTCATCTTATCATGGGATGCTGTGTGTGGTTAGTTGAGAGCCTCTATGAACATGGACTGTAAATAATGTGGTTTTAAATAGTGCAAGAACTACTGTGCCTTATTTATGAATTACGATGACAGTATGATGTTTTAAATGTCTTTAACTCTTAAGGTCTAGGCACTAAAGTCGAGTGGGGTGGAGAAATTTTAAACAACTAATAGAAATCCGTGACTCACTATTAAAAGGTTCATATACATATTTTACTGTAGGAATGCTGTTGCATTGGGCTGCATTTATGAAAGTAGAAGGATTAATAGGTATTATAAAGCTGAAGAGTTTCATTGCTTGCTTGAAGGCGCTAATTTCAGGAACTCTTAGCCCAATTTGGAAAAATCGTTCAGCGTCAGATACCCAATATATCGACCAAGGCAATAGGTGTTTTCCAGCTATGCAGAGTAGTTCTTACAGACACGGGTGAAACCACTGGCTGAAGCAAATAAAATACAAATAAAAAGTATTACTTCAACTCAAACAGCAGATATTCAAACTCGTCTTCCTCCCCATCCATCTGAAAGAAACTTGCAGCCACTCTAATTGGCTAAAACCAGGTTGAAATATAGCCGTCTAACAATTCACAGCTTATACCTAGGCGGTCTATTATTAGCCTAGCCTACAGCGGTATGTAGTAGACCTACATTGAGTCTGCGTTATTATAGACTCCGAGTCTACCAACTGAAGCGGCCAGTTACGAATGATTTAACCTTTTCTATAACTAACACAGTTATATTGTATGTGGGAATGTATGTTACGATTTTATGGTTAAATTGAGAAAAATATGTACATACTAAACTTAAAGGCATAGAAACTGAAAATATAAGTCATCTGCCTAGCCTTTTCCATACTACATATGTTGGGATCAGCTCCCAGTTTTAACCAGATGCAGCTGAGTACCAGTATTTTACATGGAGCGACTATCTATTTAAAATCTTTATCTGGGCAAGCCGATATGCCTTGATAAGATTGGCTGTAAGACTTACTGGCTTTTGACTATCCGTAACGATTGTCAAAGATGTTCAAATGACAGCTGGGACTCAAAAATGTATATGGTTACCCATCCACGGACCAACAATCGACCGTGGCTGATACTTAGCCATTAGCTTATATTAATCATCATCTGCCGTGCCTTTTCCCAATTATATTGGGATCGGCTTCTAGTCTGGTGTGACTGCCTATCTGACCACCTCAAATCCGTTACCAGGGCAACCCAACTAATGAGTTTAAATTAATAATGTTTTTAATTGTTAAGATACTAATACATTATTAAACTGCATTGCAGTGCAATTAAATTAGAACAATACGTAACTAATGAGTGCATAAACAATGCATTAGGAATAATTATTATAATGTTGCATCGGATAATTGTTTTGATGGATTTAGAAGATTAATCTGGCTTTTGTTAGCTTACACGGGATTATGAAAGTCGAATTGTAGATTGTAATGTATTTTCAATATAAATTGAATACAGAGAGCTGAAATATTTTGATTTATTAATCACGAATGTTCTATGGATGCTGTAATTCAGTGTGTTTGAATTTATATGAAAGTTTGTGTTGATTTAAAGCTGTTTAGAGGTATAATGTGATTATATGCTCCCAATAATCTGTTGATTTGTTAACTAGAGTTAGGATTTTTACATTAGCTCCATACAAGTTATGTCAAACTCGTATCTAGTGTAAGTAAACAACAGATAGAATATAGGATCGGCCGTCGGTCGATCAAAAGTGAAGCTATGCTTAACGCCGCCGGTCCATGGATGAAGTAGCTTTTTGTAATCTCCGGATAAATCTATAGTTATATTATTAAGCTGAAGAGTTTCTGGAACGATGGACAACTCTTTCTGCGTTAGATAGCCCATTTATCAGGGAAGGCCCTATGCTACTTTTTATCTGGATGCGTGCAGAACTTTCCACGTGAAGCGCGCCAAACCCTTGAATCACCATAAGAACCTTAGGATAGTAGATATAACGGGTGATTTTTTTGCTGGTATCTTTTTGGCAACACTGTTTTTGGTAGATCACGCGTGAATCGTGTCTTGTGTCTTTGTGAAACTTGTTCAGTATGGTCTATAATTTAACCATGAATCAACTTACGAACGAAAAACGCTTGCAAATTATTGAATTTTACTATCAAAGACGACAATGGCCGAAACGTTACTGTGAATGGCGGGCGTTACCGTGTGATGATTGGCGATTTTTTTTTGCCCAAAATGGAAGAATTGGACATGCCTGACATGTGGTACCAACAAGACGGTGCCACATGCCACACGGCACGCGAAACAATGGCCTAATTGAGAGCAGGCTTCGGTGAACAGTTTAACTCACGTTTTGGGCTCGTCAATTGGCCGCCTAGATCGTGTGATCTAACGCCTTTGGACTATTTCTTGTGGAGGCAGCAACGATTGACGCACTGGGAGCCAATATTGAAGCATTTATTCGTAATATACCGGCTGATATGTTGAAGAGAGTGCCGAAATTGGGCCTTGCGAATGGGCCATCTAAACCGGAGCCGCGGCCAGCATTTGCATGAAATCATCTTCAAACATTAAATTATATTGATCGTTCCATCGATTCCAATAAGGATTTCATCAAATTTTTCAAATTTTTTGTACTTTTTTTGAAAATCAAATCCTATACCTCTTAAAAAATCACCCTTTACATATATTAAAATTTCCAAATCACTAAATCTAGAGAGCCATTTAAAATCTACGTCAGTTTGTAATCAATAATAACTTATTAAACTAGTAATTTTTCAGTCTCAAACCGTCAAAGGAATTCAAAGTATCCAGCAAATAGCTAGTCTAGCAATTTCATCGTAGCAATGCAGCGCTGAATCGCTTTAAATCAAAGTCTAATCAGGTATAAGGCGATTTATTGAAAGCGCTGTCTCGCTGACAAATCTTTGCGACACATTTTCTAGTTAGATTTTTCTGAGAGTATGAAGTTTGTGAAGTTTATTTTTAGAGGATAATAAAGTAATATGTTTTGTATGGTTGAATTATAATATTGTACTATGTTTGTGTTTGATTTGAGAAAAAGTTATATAAATCAGATTACAAATTCATTTAAGTACGCAATAGTTTAATGATTTAAATAATTGTGTCTTTATATAGCAGTGATTATTGCGAGTACACATTTAAAAATAATTAATTCGATAATTAAAATTGTGGTCTTCATCAGTCGTAATCAATTTTTTGATCAGATCATTAGTTCAATTAAAAGATTTACCTGCAAACACTCCAATCATTCTTTGAATATAAGATTTAGTATATTTTAGTGTCATATCTCAATAGGTACTTATATAAGCTTTGATTTCATTTGGCCCTGTAACTTTCATGCCAACATAAAAAAAAAACTCCAAAGATTACAAACTCACTTACTTAACCCAACACCTGAGTAAATGCATTATTAATCCTTAAATAAATCTCACATAAAACCAATTTGAATGCCACAGCAGCGCTAAATCGCTTTAAATCATTCCTAATCAGATGTAAGACGATTTATCGTCAGCGCTGCATCGCTTTCTTGTACTAATAACTCTTGTGTGATGATGAGTTACCTACCTTGTTATGCTAGCCTGTTACATTGGTAGTGAGTGTGAGTTATTTCGTTCTCATTATTCATTGTTTAGGTAGGTAACTAACTAGCTTTTCCCCGTATTTCAACCCGCGTCCGAAGGGATCTCCTTCTCTCACCAGGTTAAACAACTCTCAGAGCAGGGGGCTCATATGCTGATATCCCATATCATAAAAGCCTATACTCCAAGCTATAAGTACCCATTTTCATTTGTATTAGTGTGTTATCTTAATTCCAATCAAAATTGTTTTAAGTATTTGCATTATTATTTCCATTAAAACCAGATAGGAAGTCGCTCCATGTAAAACACTGGTACACAGCTGCATCTGCTAAGACTGGAAGCCAACCCCAACATACTCTGAATAGGCAAGGCATCTAAAACATTCAACAAGACACAGATAACAAAATCCTTATACCAATCTATCTATCTATACATATAATAAATCTGTAGAAAGTGATTGTTTGTTCGGGATTCACGTAAAATCTACGAATTTAATGCAGACAATGCTTATATACAAAAGTTCTACGTAACTTGGGGTATTACTTAGGCTTTGTTTCATCGAAATCGGTTCATTCTATCAAAAGATATGATTAATTTAGTGAATTCAAGATGTAAAATATTACGACACGCAATCTGTTTGACAAAACAGTACAGGTTAAAGTAGCTCCATCTGTGGTAAATAAAATACATCAAGAAGCGAGGTGGTAAATAACAATGAATTACCATTTACATTCTTTATATACTATTATTTCAATAGATGGAGTCGTGTATTTTCCGTAATTCACCATATTTTAACACGTAGGGTAATTTTTCGATAGACATTTCAATAGTGTTTATCAGTTTGCCGTGCCACATCAAAATCCAACTATAATTATTACCTTGATGAAAGGAAAATTAATAGATCTCAGCCAAATTTAAAACGGTGCCATCTAAATTATTTTTTGAACATTATGTCAAAAATGATGACTTTAGTGGAACAATTAATTATAATTTAAAGTTACAGATGGAGTTCATATCAGGATTTTTTCATAAACATAGTTTAGCTTATCTTCCACTAATGTGGTGGCCTTAAACAAATTACTTTGAGTGAGTAGTATTATTTTTTCTGATGCAAAATATGAAAACTTAATCCTAGAAGAAATCAGGATCTATCTCTCGCAAGCGCTGCTAAGCGTGAGATAATGTAGGCTTCTGTAGCTTTAAAAACCAGCCCAGATAAAAAGTGCAGATAAGAAATGGGAGCTGCCTTATCGCGTCTGAAAACGTACAAAATACGCGTCGCATACCAGAGACATGCTTACTTTCAACTTCCGATCGCAATTAATACACTGTTCACGATTACGAACAGTCTCAGTTAGACCCGAGCCAAGTCTAAAAAAACACCTTTTATATAAAACTACGTTTGATATCATTCAATTACAAAGACAGAATTGTTCTCTGTTGCAAATCCTATCCACCTATATCCTATCCTAATCCAGAATGCATTGCAGGTGTGCATTGCAGGTGTGCATTGCACCAATGGTATCCTATTCGAGAAGTCAAAAGAGTTGACCTGCCAACGTCAGCTTCTGCGCTAAGCAAGTGTTCTTAATAGTACCATCAGAATTACATTCATCGTTGAATGAGGTGAATAAATTTTCAGAAACCATAATAACAGTAGGAGCCAAAGCGTATTATCGCTTCATAGAGCTCTGATTGGCCCCAGGTGACCAAGTCAGGTCTGATTTGTTCGTTCATCAGATATTTGAAAGTGTTTCGGTGGATACTTACTGTCGTCCTGTTTACGTGTGACACAAAATATGGTATATAAACGTCCTCCGCAAGAGCGAAATTTTCCCAGTGTGCGGTAGTGACGCACAGTATACAACACTTATGTTTCTTTTGATTTGCTGGCTCCACCAAGAAATGACAAATTGCGAGCGTACATTTTGAAAATCTTGGCAAAACTGCAGGTTTCAAGTACGAACACATGAAGTGGACTCTCTCAGATACGTACATTTTGCCTATTCGTGAACTAATGCAAACATTTCGGTGGAGTCCCGGCTTAGGCCACCACATTAGGCGTGCGCGATCCTCGGGCGTGTGAGTAGCGCGGGCGCCGCGCGTGCGTCGCGAGCGCGTTGCGTGAGCGTCGCGTTTTGCTGCCCTGCGGCATTTGTAGCGCGCTCGCGGCGCGCACGCGCCGCTCTCCTTGACGTTTAACTGCTAAGGCGTTTAGCGGGCGGCGGGGATAGCGGGCGAAGGGGTAAGAACGCAACTCGAGCGCGTCGCTTACACTCTTCACACATGCCGCAGGGCAGCAAAACGCGATGTTCACGCAGCGCGCTCGCGACGCCCGCGCTACTCACACGCCCGAGGATCGCGCACGCCTAATGTGGGGTCAGCCTTACCATAGTGAGTAAGTGAAACTATCCTACCCTATGCGCCTGCTGATGATGATGACTCATTTCATCATCCATCCAGCTATTCCCCAACTATGTTGGTGTTGGCTTCCAGTCGCCGAATCTGTTCGAGTACCAATATTTTGCTTGGAGCGACTACCTATCTGATCTCTTCAATCCAGTCACATTACAAGACATTATCCATGGTAAGACTGACAGACTTTCTGGCTTCTGATTAGTCACAGCAGCTGCAGAAAATGTACAAATGACAGCTTTGTCAGACTCAAAGCACATAGACATAGATTATAGCTGTTTCCTGTGAAAATTACTGAGGCACTATACGTAATAATTTTCCAAATTGGCTGACTAGATCCAGAGATATTCAAAACGTCACAAACTTTACTTCTTTTGTTTAGATAAATGGTTACATCCACAACACAACCTTGATCATTGAATCTATGCGACTGCTAAGTGCTAATCGTAATTATACTGTCACGTGAAAGAATGCACCTACGGGATAAGTAGTATTTTGACGATTCTATATTGCCCACGCAGACGAAGTTGCGGGCAACAGCTAGTATCGAAATAAGACAAAACATATTCGTCCAATCCCTCTGTAATAGCAACTGCAGCGATTCAAGTCATCTGAGCGCGGCTTCTGTCTAAACCTGCGCTCCACAGGTAGAACACATCTAGTGAAAGATTAAGTTCGCATACATTTGTGTATTGTTCTGAGATACACGGTTTTGCAGAACGGACAACTGAGTAACTGATTTGATTTTGTAAGCTTCTGTCTTAGGCTGTTTCTTGGGAAGTTGTGGTATTAGAATAGTAAATTGAGTTTATATACGTAGTGGTTTGTGTAACTGGTCGGTTTATTCACTAAAGATGGTTCTGGAAATCTGTGTATAAGCTTCTGCCCACTGCTGCACTAGTCGGGCGAAAGTTGGGCCTATGTTTGGCCGAAACTTTATCTAGAAGGTATTGCACATCAGCGCAAGTGTGAATGTCAAATAATCCAATGTGTGTTTTCATAATCTTTCATAGATGATAGAGGTGACTGATGATGATCCCAACCAAGCTTTTTAGTCAGTCTGATACCGACGAGATGCCTAATCATTATTATAATGTACGCACTATAAGTAAATCGTTTTCTTCTGTCATCGCACTTAATCGACTACGGAGGCTCTTAATTTGCCCTGTTGAAATACGAGTATATAAGGCACAGTGTTCTATAGTTCTGTTAAACTTATAATTTGTTTCCTCTTATTATAATTATTGCTTGACTTTACTGTCTGTGTGTTACCATGTAGCAACATGTCGACAGCAGTGGGACTTATTGGCCGGCGCATTATGCCACCTGACCTCATTTGTGACAAACTACTGCGAGCGTTCCTGTTCTGTAGTTAGTAATGTATTTAAAATATATTTGTTCTGTGCTATAGGTTTATTTATTTACTTAATGCACTGTGGAAGACTTACAGCTATATGAAAGCTTTAGTATTTTGATCTTTGTTTGTTTGTAACCTAAAGACTTTGATACTTCTCTTACTGTTGGGAAGCTAGACTATACCCGAGTTATATCTATGCTAATATAATAAAGAGGAAACATTTTTTTGTTTGTATGCACCCTAATGATTAAGAAACTATTGCACCGATTTGAAAAATTCTTTCATTTTTGGGAAAGTAGGCTTTCCCGAGTAGGTAATACAGGCTATTATAGTTTGTGTAGTTACCGAAAGGACTTTCCCCGCGAAAACCCGTTATTGTCGTAAAGTAAATAATATTTTTTGGTACTTCTCTATTCCTCACTTTTTCATACAAACTTACCTTTCATATACATTAACACTTTAAATAGCTAAGAGCGAATTCACCTCGCTCGAAGGTTCAGTACTTCCCGAGTTTCATTTGTTTCTGGAAATCTCAAGTTTTCTCATAAGTACATATTATATTATATGTAGTTACTGCAGTAATACTAATGCTCTTTGAGCTGGGGTTGTTCTTAGTAATCTTAGTATTAAGATCATAGCTGTTTCTAGTACTCAGCAGTGTTGGTATGTTTCAGTTTTAAAAGTACATACTTATGTGTATTTACGTAACGTAGTATGTTATAATATTTTGTCGTGACAAGTATATGGATAAGAAATCCTTTTTATGCAGTTATTATGAAGATGCTTATAGAAATTGTGGTTTATCTGCTAGTTACCATTTCATTGAATATTTTTCACCACTTACTTTACTATTTCCAGGAACAGTGTAGTCTCCCAGAAGTGAAACATGTTTTGAAATCGGTTCAGTAGCAAATAAAGAAACATTTTTTTAAATCTTTAAATATTAGTTTAGATTGGATACATATTTGTCTTAAAGAAACATATGGTAGTAAGGTGTAAATGAAAGTTTTGTTTTCACAATTCTCTTAAGGAACCCTAAAACACGCAGACACAATATTCCCCTTCCTCCATTTCAGAATATTGTCAGTTGAATGTCGATTAAATTAAATGTCTTTTAACATTCTTTCATCCGTTCCTTTGGTTATATCTGACTGTCAATAGTAATGCAGACTTACTGACAAACTGACAAGTTGTGTTCAAACGTGTTCAAAGCTCATTGGTATGACATTGTCAGTCATTGTCAGACTGACGGGGTTTTGTTAGTAGATTTTTGTGTCAATTTGAGTCAAACATCAGTGCTTCTTTCGATGTTTTTGTATAGGGAGATCATATTTCTTTGAGGTAATGAGATTATTTTTTCAGTACCTCTTTGCTAGGCGATACTATCATTATAATAAGGATTTCTGTTTTTTTTTGTACAATAAAGGTTCCAAAATTACTGGTCTGATAAAAAAAAAAATAACTCATGAAAGCTACCCTATTCCCGGGTGACATGTTGGTATATGTACATAGATATATTGTATGTGCTATAGGTGTATATGACCCGGATACGGGAAGTAGTTTCCACGGGCCGCGGGTGAAACCACAGGAAACAGCTAGTCTTTAATGTAAATGGAATACTGCGTGACATTAAGTGGTTACATGTTTGACACGCAACTGTAGTTTGTGTGAGTCGAGTCATTTTTACCCGACTGACATAGGTTTTTACTGATATAACAATATAATTCATAAACATCATCGTAAGGGTTCTAAGTCTTACAAAATAAAAAATCCTTCAAATATTGTAATTCTGCGTCACACAAAATACCTTACATCCTTTAAATATTATAAACGTGATACCTACTCGGTCCGTTTGTTATTCTTCAAAATTCTGACAATCAGCTAATGCCATAAGAACCGACTAGTTGGATTCTACGATTGAAATCGCATTTTAAAACTATTTAATTTTTGTGAGATAAATATTCATTGTAAATCCCGGTTTCTCTCTATTTTACTCTCAATGCGGATATTCACAACAACCATTAAAACATAATAGACAGATAAACAGACAGACTTGCTCATTCTCAATACAACCAAAGAAACCTTTATTTACCTTAAAAGTAAATAATAAGCTAAACTAGAAATAATCGGAAACTATTCTAATCAAATGAATCTGTGCTATTTTAAGTTTATTTACAAACCTTCACAAGGTTGTCTGGTATCAAAATAATTTCGGTTCCACGAGTCAACGCGACTAAGTTCAGGTTCGTGGCCAACAATTAAAATTAGACTGAAACTAAGTATCTATTTTCATCATCTGTGGAGCCTTTTGCTAAGCTTAGATGCAGCTGAGTAAAAGTATGTAAGAGGAGTGAAAGATTGTCAGAGTGTTTGTCTTTTGATTATGTACCTGCTACCGCAGTGTGTGCTATGAACCATGGGAACTTTACACACCCAGATAAAAAAAAGAACAATTTCTAATTATGACAATAAGCTACTTTTCTGCAAAGTAAAGTTACATCGGATGTGGAGGAAGGGCTACGGCATAGGATGTGATGGATTCAAAGTCCCGTGCGGTCAACTCGATCGATAGTGGACTGGCAATTAAGTTTTAAAAGTAATTTTGAATCCTAACAAATTATTATTCGTCTGATGCCTATCTAGTCGCTCTAATGTGCGCACTATCCGAGTCCATTCAAACTATACGTCTACTAACTAAAATATATGCAGTTCTTAGGAGTCTTAAGATGCGAACGAAACCACGAGAGAATACTAGTCCACAATACATTTAAATAATATTTTGTATTCATCTAAAGCAAAGCACCTTTATTTATAGAACTTCCACCTTCCAATTCCAGCTATGAATATAGAAAGTGCAATACTTATGCAAAATACTGCAGATCTCGTTATATTTTTATTAGAAAAAGGAATATAATTTTATCTGTTTGTTGCTGTAAAGGAACTATTGTATAAACCGTTTTATTTCTGTTTTCTAGTCAAGGCTGGATTGGTTGTAAAATACTTATTTGATTTCGGAAAATTGTTTTGTGTTTATAGCTTGTCGTAACGACTTGCAGTAGGTATTTATTTTGAAAATTTGAAATTACTCAGCTATGCATTTATGTCACATGAAAAGGTGGTGATACCTACTGTATATAATATCTTAATGAATAACACTCATTTCCTTCTCTGTAGGAGAAGAGGCCTGTGACCTGAAGGGGGCTAATAGAAAGACTGATGATGATGATAGCCTATCTGACCTTCTCATCCCAAATATCCAGGCAACTTGAGAAATAGCAAATCAAAACTTTTTGGCTTTTGACTACCCCTATCAACTGTCAAAGATATTTATTTATTTATTCCTTTATTTCAGGCAACTAGGGCCCATAAAAATACAAATACACACATATTATTCATAACAATACTTATAAACTAATACATACAATTATCCATATTAATATATACAATACTATACATCTATAAAAACTTAAACATACTATAAATACATAACAAATATTCTTAAAACTAATGCACACGATGTGTCGGCGTCGTGTTTCGCTGACTGGTGTCACGTAGCCGGCCACGAAACCGGCGGTACACAACACCTTTCGGCCAGAAATCTTCCTTGAGGACCTTCTCGAGACCTTGTGTCGGCACACGCACCACGAACGAATTAAAATTCGTGTTGTGACGCGGTTCCAACCTCTCGACCCTCAAGGTCCAGTTGGTCTTAACGCGCAGATATTCCACGATCTCCTCTACCTTCGTGGAATGGTGCAGCCTGGACACGTAAAGCAGCGTCGTTGGAATAGCTGGACGGAGCAGCATATTGGGCCCCGCCAGCCCTGTACCGCACTGGTTCCGACAAGGAGGTTTCTTCTTCTTCCTCCTCTCGACCTTGACAAAACCATCCTTGTCGTACGTGTCTTCCTTCGGACCTTGCCGTCTCAAAACCTGGTTTGGCTTCGATCGGCTCTTCTTACCCCCTTTTGTATTTCCCGCTATTTTAGCCTGCGAGTTATTTGGCTGAACAGGCTTATTAGCGGCTACAATTGCTGCGTAGGCTCGTTTGGGGGTCGTCGAACCTACGCTAGTCATCGTCTCTACCGGTGTCGAGGCAGGGACGGCGGCGGCACACGTTGCAACGCATGCATTCTCGGCAGTAGGTGACGCAATCGAGCCCGCCGACTCGAAACTGCAGATGGAGGCATTTTGCGCCCCGTGACGCGTGTTCACGTTGTTGTTGTCGCTGGCGATAGGTGACCTACTTGCAGAAATTGCATTACGTAGTGATACTAATTCTGCCCGTAGATCACTGATGGTGTTGTTGGACACCTCCAGCTGATGCTGCATCTCGGCCTGGCTTTGCTTCAGGAGTGTGATGTCCTTCAGCAGCCTGGTGACGTCTACGTGGTCGAATGTGACGGGAGGAAGCTTGTGGAGATCCTTCGCCACGAATTCAGGCACGTCGTCCGGGTCGGTCTCCTTCAACAACGTGACGATGTCTTGGAGACTCTTCTCTGTGCCATCTCTACGACGAGACGGCATCTGGCTAACTTTGCCAAGCGTCGTGAACAGCAGCAACTTGGCACTGCTAATTTCATCTTCCTTGAACGAAGTCTTGCAGATCTGCAAGATGCTAACCTCGTCCATGTAGTCGATGGCATGCTTGATAAATGCCAACACTTCGTTGGCTATGAGCGTCTGTGCACTCATAGCGAAAACCGGGCAGCGGCTATAGCCGCGCAATTCGCGAATTTAAAATTCATACAGTGCAGCGCAAACACGTCCGTACTCGACCGCGTACCGACCGCGTGTTCAAATGACATCTGAAACCCACTAATTTAAAATGCCTTCCGAAACACCTAGGAACTTGTCAAGATAGTCACCCATGGACCCACCGTGTTAAGTATTGCTTTTAAGTGGTACCTTAGCCTTATGCTAGATCAACCAGTAAATTAATAAATAAGTTGTAATTCTAGCACTTATTCTAACCAAGACAACAGTCAGACTTTCTGCTTACAATTTACAAACAAAATACAGCAACATTTATTTACGAAAATGCCCACAATAATAGAAATATAACCGCTGTCGGCCGCTGGCTTCAGACGGGCCTTGGTCTGACCTTTCCCGTCCAAAATATCTTATACAGTAAAATATTCTGACACTCAGAACGACTGTCAGCGCCATACTGCTACAAATATGTATGTACAACGAGTACAATAAGATAAATGGGGTTTTTAACAAGATTTTGGATGTTTGCAGAAAAAGATTTCTTGCAACCAATCAAGTTTAGCTCCATTGATGACTAGGCAATCAAACACTGAAACATTTTTAAAGTAGTTCTGTAGTTTAAGAGGTAAGTATATTCAACCAATCAAAATAGCTGTCAAACCATTTATTTGCATAGTGAATATGTATAAGTAAACGAGAGTCATCGTAATTTTTTTTAATACTTTTTGTCTGGTGTATTTTTACGTTTTGGTCTTCCGTGTTAGTTTAAATTTCATTCGTTTTTATTCTGTTTTTTTGTCTCTTTCGTGTGCGCGTTAAATTATGCCAGCTGAAAATCATTGCTGTGCTTGCATACATAGCGCATACTGAGCTGAGTCTCCTGCTACAAATCATTTTCTCCTTCTGTTTGTTGTCCTGTAAATGTAACGTGTCTGTGTAGCAAATACTTACATGGGGGATGTCTAAGATATTACGAAAAATCCAGCTTTAGTAGCGGTAACTAAGCAAATAGTTTCACCGGTGCGTTTAAAGTTTGAAGACAGCATTATTTTGCAACCGCATCTAGTCTTAGCTTTTATCAGGTCAAGGGTTCATCTTGAGCCACATCACATCTACATACCGTGTACTTTCACAAAGCACAAAAGTTGTATGCAAAACTAAAATATATATTTTGTACCTTATTACATTGTAAGTAGAATGCATTATTATTTAACACAGTTTTCGCCACTCTACTGTATTACAGCGACACTTGCATCTGTAGCAAATGTAGCAAATAACCCGTCTTAGTAAATGGGCTATCTAAAACTGAAAGTCAACTACAAATCAGTCCAGTAGTTCTTTGGATTGAAGTTAACAAGCCAACAATATTTTTAGCTTCATAACATTAACATAATTTTTTCAAAGGCCAACAATTACTAGTAGACAATAAATAAATCAGTTACCGAAAAACAGACAATACAATCCTTAAAATGGTTTCACACAAAATGCAATAACCAAAAACATTTTCTTTCACAAAACTGTTATATTCTTCAAAACCCTTACACACACACACAAAAGCCACAACTACCACTTACAATCCAATCAATTTTCCACTTTATTTGTAAAGATATAAGACACAAAATTGCTTAACAAGTTTAACCAGTTCAAAAGAATTGCCATAGAGCGTACAAAGTATAGATGCGGCACATTATCATAGGCATAATATATGAAGAACATTTGCTGACGATCAATCATCCGACATATGTTTGGGTTTCGCTATCTCTTTTCGAATCACAGAATTTGCCCATAGGATATTTTCC
Source organism: Helicoverpa armigera (assembly GCF_030705265.1). NCBI lineage: Eukaryota > Metazoa > Arthropoda > Insecta > Lepidoptera > Noctuidae > Helicoverpa > Helicoverpa armigera. The sequence continues at coordinate 9,574,032 of NC_087140.1, read as the reverse complement.
CTTGTCAAAGGTTTTATATGTATAGCGACGGGCACAGATATGTGATTTATTATGTTCGTGTCTCTGTGTTATTTTTGGATTGAAATTGTGTATTTTTTTTGTTTGCTTGGTTGGTATTAATAAATTCTGGGTTTGCGATTAGTAAAGATTATAATCTTTGGTATGGAGAAAGGCCATTCTGCTGTAGTATACTAATATTTTTGTTTTATTACAAAAAAACTGTTGCAAGGACACTTTTGCTATTGTTTAACCCCTGACGCGACAAGAGGCCGAAGCAATAATACCGATTTGTGTATCTATCTGTGCATTTGTCTGTGGCACAGTAGCTGTTTAAAGGATGAACCAATTTCGATGCATTTTTTTATAAGCTTGACTGTGACCTTCTACGAATATAATTTATATTCCGCCAAGTTAGCATTAACAAGAACGACACACCCCTTTCTTAATATTTTTCCCTTTAACTTCAACACATCCCTTTTTATCTTTTTACCGTTAAAACAACGCACAAATTCTCAATTTTTCCATTAAGAGGCTTCCAGCCACCTTGAATCTTATCCGCTGTTAATACGAGCAAGCGAGCCCACGGTATATAACATGTCAAATCTTCTAAAGCATCAATATCACTGCCTGAATGACATTCCTAATCTACAATATCGGCTAAATTGATAATGCTAATTTAGAAATAAAATCCTACAAAAAATACATTGTAAGGACAGTTTTGCTAGTTTTAAACCTTGACGCAAAAAGAGAGGCGTTAAAGTTTGACCGCCAAGTACGGCTGTCTATATAAGCGTTTGTCTGTGGGACTGTATCTGTTAAATGGATTAACCGATTTCGATGCGTTTTATTATGCTAAAACCTAACCTATTAATTTACGAAGAATGCTTTAAAAAACGACTCAGCCTTTTCTTAATATATTTTTCTCTTTTCACCATTAAAACAACGCACAAAATCTCAATTTTCCATTAAGAGGCTTCCAGCCACCTTGAATCCGCTGTTAATATGACCAAGCGAGCCCACGGTATATAACACGTCAAATCTTCTAAAGCATCAATATCACTGCCTCAATGACATTTCTAATCTACAATATCGGCTAAATTGAGGATGCTAATTTAGAAATAAAATCCTACTAAAAATACATTGTAAGCTAGTTTTAAGCCCCGGACGCAAAAAGAGAGGCGTTATAATTTTGACCGCCAAGTACGGCTGTCTATATGGTCGTTTGTCTGTGGGACTGTATCTCTTAAATGGATTAACCGATTTCGATGCGTTTTATTATGCTAAAACCTAACCTATCAATTTACGAAGAATACTTTAAAAAACGACTCAGCCATTCCTTAATATATTTTTCTCCCTTTACCATTAAAACAACGCATGAATCTCAAGTTTTCCTTCCAGCCACCTTAAATGTTATCCGCTGTTAATACGAGCAAGCGAGCCCACGATATATAACATGTCAAATCTTCTAAAGCATCAATATCACTGCCTGAATGACATTTCTAATCTACAATATCGGGTAAATTGAGAATGCTCACTGCCAAGCTAAAGTGTACTCTATTGCGTCTACAAAAGGCTGAGATTCGTATGAAGGATGTATTGTCCTGTATGTGAATAAGGGTCCCTGTTACACCGTAGTGTATTGTGTTTGGATTTATGGGGAATTATCGAGGATAGTGATTTAGATGATGACTGTCGTTTTATGGTGAAAGTTTAGTTGACTTTTTTGAGTTATTTATGGTGTTAATCTTTTTCATATTTAACTATTCAATACTTAAAGACGGACTATCTTGATTTTACTTTTATTAGAAGCCTCGAAATATATGCTTTTATGGCATATGCCATGTCAAAGCTATTTTGACAACCAATTCACACGCTTCTTTCTTTCTCCTGCCCTGTTCCCAAGTTTTACTTGGGGTCGGCGCAATATGTCATTTTTTTCCATTTTCAATTCACACGCTTCATGGGTAGGTTTTTTCTTTTTTAATCTTTATTAATGAAAAAGGAGATTTGATCAAACATGATCATGCCATCTCCATTAGGCTTACAAAAATATGTTTATACAGAAATTATAATAATACCTATTACTAAAATTAAACTAAGACCTTCTTTTTAGAGCATACTGAACTAATTTATAAAGCATTCTAGCTTGCTCTGACAATGGGTATTCTGGCTTACCCATACATGTATTCATGGGTAGGTACATCAATAAATGATATTATATTATTTGTAGAGCAATATCATTTGACATGGTTTTATTAGGTAGATATCTTATAAGACATGTAGACGAGTTTGTTACATCCAATAAAAACATTTTTGTCTAAAATTACTAATATTTTTTTCAAAAAAGCCCGATTAACAGAACAGAACAAAAAACTGCTTACAAAAACCCTTACAAAAACACAAAACTAATAATCCGACTCTACAACGAAACACAACGGTGTGACACCCACCCATCCAATGTGTAGACACACGAAATGATTGAATTACCAAATCGAATTGCACGATTTATTGCACTTCTGAGTCTGAAGATGTATTCACTCGCTCCCACTAGTTTCAGAGCAGACTGTCGACTAAACAGTCGGCCGACAGTTGACACGATCATCATCTCCAGAGCGTTTTATCAACTATTTGGTCGGCTTCCAGTCTAAACGGATAAGACTGAGTACCAGTTTTTCACAAGGAGCGACTGCCCTATCTGACCGCCTCAACCCAGTTACCCAGGCAACCCAATATACCTTGGTTAGACTGGTGTCAGACTTACTGGCTTCTGACTGCCCGTAACGACTGCCAAGGATGTTCAATGACAGCCGGGATCTACAGTAACGTGCCTTCCGAAAGACAGTCATTGGTGTCCACGATATACATAGAAACTTAGAAACCACAAATAAAAAACCTTGTTTACAATCAAAGTTTTCATCCTGTCTGATACTGGCTAAATACCTGATCTTTGTAATGTGCGTACTACAATTCATCTTTCTTCATACTGATGTATAAACTCGAGCAAACTATCGGCTGACTAAAAGTTTGCAGTCTGCGGGTGGTTTAGGAACGCATGCACTTGCAAGCATATAGGGCCTTGGCTTAAAATAGGTTGGTGAATCATATGTACCAGGGATCTGGTGGGTGGGATACTTGATGATGTTTTATGTGGGTTGTCAGAATAGTGTAGAAAAATATTTATTGGCTTGATTTCAGGAATATAAATGTTTAGCGAGTTAACAGGACCCCTGGGTTTTTTCCAATATATGCCAAAAAATTGTGGAAACATGAGACATTTTTTCATTTCATTATATTTTTTTTTGTGTATTTTGGAAAAGACATACCGATATCTTGGAATACCTATCTCGCTTTTACATTATATTGTAGCAATTTTTTTGGTAATTTTTAAGTTAGCTTGCAGTTAAATTCATAAAAATATAATGAACTACAGATCAAATTAGAAGATAATAAAAAAAATGAAAAGTAGAAATAAGTTCTTACACAAAAATTACACTACGGTGTAACACTCAACCAATCGCAAAGTACAGCCACACGAATGATTGAACAACCGAATGAAATTGCGAGTAATTCCGAATGTTAAACCGAGTTTAGATTTAGCAAACAGTTCGCCGGACAGGATTACTGACGCGACTCACTGCCACTGCATCGTATGGTTGTTTAAATACCGTGCTATTGAGTATTACGTACACATTTTAGTATATTTCTTTAAATCTGTAACTTGGTTTAAAACCAGGTTCCATCAGCGCATTCCCTCGAAATTACTTCGTGACAATTGTGGGCTATATAACAGAGAGAGTTCTTCAATTTAGACCACATGATTCCTAAGATTAGCGCCGTTCAAGTAAGCAGATTCTTCAGGAACCAATTGTTCTTCATCATTTTCATCACATTTATTTTGTACACTATGTAGTAAGTGCCCTGTTTAGTGTAGGCAATATTCTCAAATACTCTTTACATATTTATTAAAAAGCTTGCACTATCTGTAAGACTTTAGAGCACACATACAATGGAAACTTTTAGTTGGCTATTTTTATCGGGCTTATAAATCAGTAGGCTATGCGCACATTACAACGATCGGGTATCTGACTAATATCAGACTGACTAAAAAGAATGTTTCACGATTACCTTCAAAATAATCATCCATGCATCGTACAACTGTCGGCCAACAATATAGTCTTTACTGTGCCGATTCTTACAGAATTCCTCGTCTTAAAAATCCATGCACATTGCACACTGTCCTCAATTCGAGAAAATACGGTTTAGCTAGAATTCAGTGTAATACTTTGATGACCGTTGGAAATTGGATCAGATGCAGTGCAAAAACAATGAGACCCGGAGGATTCGATCCGAACTTACGACTTGGTTTTCTTGGCTGACAGTGTAAACTTTCGTCGTGTCTTGCATTGAAAAATAAAAGTTTTAAAGTTTTGTAGTTATAGTTTTCTGACGTTTACGTGGGTGGTATAATGTCATGCCCTTTTTTCTCGTACAAAATGTCTGTATTTTTGGAGCTGGAGGAGAGAATTGGTCAAAGTGCATCTCAAGTGCAAATCAATTTTTTTTGTATTTTTTTCTTGCAATAGTCCTTTGCTTTGTACTTATACCCATGTTTTGATAAATATAAACTTTATCTCACCATCTTATAACGTTACACCTACGAAGACAGTTGCTTGGTGCCTAGATGTTTTCCATAGATTTTGACCAGCATGAAGTCACTAGTAGCCAGGTTCGGATCGTTAAAGTTATTTGACGACAAAAACTGCATATAAGCACATGGATTTTCAACTACTGTATTAGGAATCTATCAAACAGACAGACGCACAGACAAACACACAGGCTAGTTAAGTGGTTATTTCGTCAGTTGTTTCCCAAACGTGGTGCACAAACAAGGAGCACTTTGCTGTCTGTTATCCTGCCCACGGACATGCTTGTTCGTTACCATGGTTACCATAGCTGGAATGTATTGGTTGACGTATTTTATTGAGTTTTCTTAAACGGTGGTACTTAGTCAATGTGGTTTAGGGTGCGCAAGAAAACCTCGAGTACTCAAGTAAGTACTCAAGAGTACCGTTTAGGAAGTAAAATAATAAGTTAAGATAAAAACTATATTTTATATTGGTTAAGACAATTAAAGTCAGAAGAAAAAATCAATCATATTGTAAAAAAAACAGCATTTCAGTAACTTCAAAATTAATGAGAAGAAAAGATTTTTTGTTTGTACCGCTAATCTCAGGATCAACTAGTATGATTCCAAAAAATATTTCAGTGTTAGATAGCCCATTGATCGAGAAAGGCTCTTATTAGAAATTTCATCCATTCATTTAAAAGTTGTTGTAAATTAATTGCTACACAACCAAAATACATTGATTTATTTCGAAGTAACATGGGAAATTCATTTCCAATGCCATGTCTGTCAATTCGTTCATTAAAAGGTGATCACTAATAAACAACAAAAGACGCATTAACTGACTATTTTATTGTCATCAGAATTACATTAGGATGGTTTATTTACTTTGTATTGAGCGATACAACATTATTGGTTGCTCGGACATGATTTTTCAAGGTCTATGGGGTATATTTTCAAGGTTGAGTTCTTTAATGCAGTCTTAATTGTACCAATCCTTTTAAATATGAACATAAAAAGGTCATTTTTTTATAGGCTGAAAATCAGCACTTTTTCGAAGATCAATTTTACAAATAACAGCCCAAAAAATGCCCACCAATCGCCACTTCTTATGTATTTTTGCGGACTTTGGTTTGTACAGACATATAATTACGTACCCACATTTTAACATAACATATATATTTTTGAAACCTTTTACTTCTCCTTTTTTGGAGAGTCGGAAAACATACAAAAACTTACCTAAGCATAACTAACAAATCCCACTCAAAATACAATTGTCAAACATTACCCGGACATTTTGAATAACACCCAATCAGATCGCGCACAACTACGGAATCAGGGCTCCAACAATCTGAAACTGAGCCCCTAGTTATATATAGCCACGGAGTAAGGAATGAGTGGAGATGCCATAAGGCAGGTAGGTCAGGCGGGTTCTTGTAGGTCAAATACGTACGGCGGGCATGGCTAAAATGACCAGTTATGAATGAGCTAACGATGTGATAGGATTTTTTGAGATATTTGTCAGTGAACCTTTAGTGTAAGTCAAATATAGTAAATAATGTTTTGAAAAGAGTGTATATGGAGTTCCTTCCACGCCTAGAAACTGCGTACCTAGCTATTGGCATTTCATAAAACATGTTATTCATACGTCTATCCCTTCTAACATTATCAATACGAAAGTTGCTATGTCTGTCTGTTACTGTTCTGAACTGATTTTAATAAAATTTGGTACAGAGATAGAGTTAACCTTGAGAAAGAACATAGGATAATTTTTATGCCGGACTTTTGAAGAATTCTCGTGGAAATGCGGGCGAAGCCATGGGCGGAAACTAGCATGATATAAAAACCTTTGACTTGACGCTAGAGATTTTCCGTTAAGACATCTCTGCTAGTCATTTAATTCTCCATGTATTAAACAATGCTAATGCTCGGTGCATATACTCAGTCAAAGTTAGCACAAGTCCGGCCAACTTAAATAAGACGGTTGACATCGTGTGAACTTCGCCTTATATTATATTACGACTCGGAATTGGGTGTGACACTGCCTTTATATAAAGTTTTTTGTAATAAAATAGTGGGAATGGTTTTTGTACTCGGAATATTTCTGAACGTTATGAGAAATGTGGGTTTCATTCGTAATGACGTAAGGTTTTGTGGAAATTAACTGACTTTCAAAAATGCAGAAAATCTTTTGACCTGTCATTCTAGTAAACGGTGAAAAAAAAAACTATGATTATTGACTTTTAGAGAGATGCAAAAGATTACTTGTTGTCCATACTTGTCTGTGTTTGTGGAAGTCGGTTTTTCGATAAATGCATTGTAGGAGAAATAAGCGTTTCAAACAAATAATATCTCTCACTACGGTCGAAAACAGACTGGTTTGACAAGCCTTGCCTTCTAGAACGTAACTGTCAAACCAGCTGGCCGGTACCAATGAGTTTTTACAAAAGAGTATTCAAAAATGTTACTACAACATATTTATTTCAACAGTGGAGTGAGCAAAAATTAAGAAGTTTCACAATATGGCTATTAGCAAACAAATTTAAACACTGTAGGTAGGTATATTTAACTTAAACCCAGTATATACTAAGACCAGTTTAAACCATGATTAGGTTACATTCTACTGAGGTAAGTCACAGTTATTTGACTTAACCGACAGTTTAGGTTCTGTAGTTACAACTGCCAGGTAACTCAGTTTAGTGTGTGTTTAGTTATCCAAGTGACGGTAGATGTTTAGGGTAAGACAATTTAATCTGGACAAGCTAGGGGGTTTGCTTGAGCGGGTTAATCTCGGGAACTACTGGACCGATTTGAAAAAATATTCCAATAGCCCATTTATCGAGAAAAGCTATTTTTATCCATATGCGCCAAATAGTTGTAGATGAAACCATTAGTACTAGTTATTATTTCATATGAATAGCAACGTCCTTACAATTTCCATCAGGAAAGTACGATAAGTCAACACGTCAAAACAAAGCAAAAAAAATATCAAAAGTAAAAGTTGACAAGTACCCTAATTCACAGAGGCATTTATAAGGAACTTCCAACACACGATATTTTCATAAAGCGACTCTCTAATATAATATCATGTGTCAGTCGTACTGTGTGTCTGTCAGCTTAATGGGGAAAGACGTCGATTTTCAACATGGCTGACAGTTAAGAGTCTTTTTGTAAAAATGTGTATGTATGCGTATATCTTGCTGGGCTTGGTATGCTTAAAACACTTTAATATGAGAATTCTGACTTCAATAATATACCTAAAACCTTCTTCTAAATCTGATAGAATTCTTTCTATGAAGAAAACTGCATCTTTTGTCTAGTCAAACGTAAGTTAGTCGGGCACGAATGCATACATAAATATAGGTACACATAACAGGTCAAATTGGGAACCTTCTTTTTTGAAGTTGGTTAAAAATTGTGGTAAGGTGTTGCTATATGGTCAAGCTAAAATTCTTTTAGTTTTAGATAACCTATTTACTTTACTACTATACTTTTTATCCGAGTCCACAAAATAGTTACCATGTGACATCAGTGAAAAAACTGTTAAAAGCTAGCTATTCTAAAAAATATATACATAATTGAAAAGTTGTAAATATATACCATAGCTTATTTCACGACCTTCCTCAAAAGCTGACAACCACATCTCTATACAACGTCTATGCTGTACACTCTATCTTGTTTGTGGCTGACTCAAACTGCAGATTGGCTCGCTCACCTTTGACTCAACCTTCGTGAGAAACGATTAACTTGATAACTTTACTTCGTACACTAAAATAGATAAGAATTAGCTGCAGTTTTAATGGTTATGTGTAAAGAGGATTTTTAGGTTTTAATATTTTGATAATATCTTTTGATAGCTTCGTTAGGTAGTCGTTTGTTTTGAATATTTTAAATGATAGGCTGACTAGGCTGTGACTGAAAGACAACCGTCAATTCAATCAAAGTTTTTAGTCGATCTATAGTTATCGGCACGAATCTTGAGCTCTGACCTACATCTGCGCAGAAGTGATTTATTAGCAAAGAATCAATCCAGTGTCGGCTATGACGCGATGCACTGCGGGCCAATCACCGCTTTAGCCCGCCCCGTGCCTCACTTCATACCACAAAAGGGACCCAATAAGTTACTTCTGCGCAGATGTAGGTCAGAGCTCAAGATTCGTGCCGATAACATATCAGCCAAATACCTGATTGTGGTAAAAGGGCGTAATGTCATTAATTTTCATACTGATTTACGAGCACAAACAAACTACCACCCGAATTCCAGTTTCTTCTTCTTCTTTAGTCGGTCCCTCACTCGTTGAGGATCGTGACCCCATCTCCTACGCCGACTATTAGCTGTCGCCAGCGTTCTCTGTCCTGTGCCAGCCTGTATGCCTCCTGGAATGGTTTCTGCAGGGTCTTACTGAGCAAATCCGTCCATCGGGTTGATCTGCGGCCCCGTGGTCTCTTCCCCTGTCTTTTGCCTAATAATATTGATTTTTCAATATTGTCAGGGGGTTTCCGCGCTATGTGTCCGAAATAACGCAGGTATCGCTTTAGCACTATCGTAGATAAGCGTTCCGAATTCCAGTTTACAGTATGCAAAAGCTTTACTTACGCATTTTTTAAATATATTTGAAATACTTAGTAGGTACTTTAAGGTAAAAGATTTACAGTCAATTACATAACTATAGCATACTATATCCTACCTATATCTTACCAAACAATCTCAACGTTATTTCAGAATACAATACAACAGCACACAGTATACAAAATAAAACCCACAGCTACATTATAACGGCACCAGTTCGGTCACATTTGCGCCCAAAATATACCAGCTGCCAATTCAAGAGATGTCGAAATGGCGAAATTTCATATTTCTACTTGAAGACGCTGGCTTTCTTTATATATGTATGTGTGATGCTGGATGAGTTATGAGCGCGGTTTTATTAATATTTCAAGCGTCGTTATAACATGGGGAGTTGTTGAAAGTGTCACTTCTTTAATCTGGTTGTGTTTTTGAGATATTAGACCTAATTTGATTAATGAATTGGTCATTTCTAACTCTCAGTTATTACTAAATTAACTAAATTAAGGATAAAGGTATTATTTTTGAGAAGACTGACCGTCATTTTTGCAACTTTCGACATTTATAATTTTGGATGCCACATGCTAGTATTTCAAACTTAAATTTCCCCTGACTTACTTTAAATTTTATATCAAACAGACGTCAAAATCTCTCCTTACACCTAATTTTGATACCCATTCTCCAAGAAGCTAATCTCCACTCAACAATGGCGTCACCTAACAAAGACCGAACTACGTAAGACGTAAGCCGCTTCCAAAAGCGCGTACATCATTGTAATATGCAACTTTGACATGGAGCGAGGAATGAGCGGAGATACCAAGCTAGCTAGGTCAGGCGTGTTCTTGTAGGTCAAGTACTTAACGTACGTGATTAGTTACTAGAAATAATAAGGCGTTCGGGTCCCTCGTTAAATCCAGACGAATGTGACATATATTGATCAAAGACAAATCACTTTATTTCATTTAGGCCTTTCAAGCACTTGTGAACGCCAAAAGTATAAATAAGTTTTTCTAGTTGCCCTTTCTAAAAGTAGTTTCCCATGGAGTAGAACGGGCTGGGAACTCCAGTCTTTATTGATTGGGGTTTTAAAAAATGGGCGGGTTCTAAAGAGGTCATATAAGAGTGGAATTAAGAACGTTCCTCGTCTCCCGAACACCCGCATATTGACGCGCTACTTTCTTAAGATAATTTGCGTTATGACATGTGACATCTCCGCTAGTGATTTAGTTCTCCATGCACACAAACGTCAGAGGTCTGCACAGTGTGGTGAACAAAACGCGACATATTGTATCGCAAAGTTTGCAGCATTTATATTTTGTGAACGTGCAGATTTACCTACTGTTTTATGTACAGAAGTTAGACAAAGACTCGGGTGAATATGAGTTTTGTGAGAGGTCTTTTTCGCGGATTTTGAGGAATCGTTCTTATAGGAAAGGGTGAAGAAACTCAATGTATGGAAAACGTAGTTCCGCCCGCGTTTTAGAAATAATCAGACTGATAGATAAATAATTATATTTACAGTTCTATCATCAACTAGCTACCTATTTCTCGTAGTTTCACCCGTGTGTGTCCCTTTGTAACTACTTTCTGCACACGGATAAAATATGGCCTATGTCACCCGTGTAGAGTGTAGTTTCTACATAGTCAAAGATTTTGTAAATCGTTTCAGTAGTTCCGGAGCTTCAAGCTACAAACAAAATTTTCCTGCTTATAATATTTGTCTAGACAGCAATCTATACTTACAAAATATAGTCATTTTCACACCCTTTTCAAATCCCTAGACCAACATTAAAAGTCACTTAGCAAAATTAACACAGAACATGCGTGATAATTTTTCATAAAAATACTAACAGAAAAAAAAACAAACTATGATACAGCTGGTGTCAACTTGGTAGTTAGAATTAATTGAATTGTTTGTGTAATTGAATTATTAATTGAATTAAATTGAAGTGGTGAGGCGCAGCCGTGTCTAGGGACTTGTAGTGTCTGTGGATCTTGGTAAGCGAAATAGTAAATTGAGGGGGTGAGCAGAGATAGACTTGGTGCTAGATTTAGACATTAGACTTAAGTTACTGTGTTTTTAAGTTGTTAAATATTTTGGGTGCTATTCTTATACTGTGGAGTACTTTAAGATGGGTTCAAGTTCACAGCAGAAGGGGCAACTTTTGATGATTTTCCACAAAAAGGCGGGGCTTAAAGTGCTTCACTCCTTACCAATATTACAAGTGGTTGACGGGATTTTGATGCCATTTACCATTAAGTATTATAGCTTACGAATTAGAATAACATATAGGCCACCTTTTTATTCTGGTTTACTTACCCCGAGACACGAATACATCCGCAAGGTACAACTACAAAAAAAAATTCACGAACTTATCAATACAAAATCAAAATCAGTCCCAAACACATTGACAAACACAGGAACGCAACCTGTGACCCTACACTCGAGCAGACACTTTGTAGCTCAACCCGGATTATCCGTGCTGCCCGCGCTATGTCTCGGATCAAGCGCGTGTCATACATAAGTGTCACATACTCTTTATATTTTATTTATTTTGGATGGCATTCGATGTGGGTATATCTTTGGCGTTCCTTTTATTTGAAAATGTTATATTTAAGTGGCTATACTATTTTTGTATCTGTAAAAAATACATAAGTTACATCATTTAAAGCTTTGTGGTATCTACAAAATATACGTTCTTACTATAAAATGTAGGTATGTAAATACACATTTTTTAATGTACATTTTTCCATGTATATTTATTTATATTTATCACCGTATCAATACAAAATACATTGACAAACACTGTAACGCAACCTGTGTTGGCCCACTCGAGCAGACACTTTGTAGCTCAACCCGGATTATCCGTGCTGCCCGCGCTATGTCCCGGATCAAGCGCGTGTCATACAAGTGACACATACTCTTTATATTTTATTTATTTTGGATGGCATTCGATTGGGGGATCTAGTTTGGGTGTATCTTTAATGTTTGTTTTTGGATATGTTATACATAAGTGGCTGTACTAAGAATGTGTATTGTAGATTGGTTTTATTTCTACGTAAGATAATACGTAAATTCATTTATATTTTACAAGTACATAGTATTGTCTTGTGCATACGTACCGCACTTGAGATTGAGCAAAAAGGTCAAGTTGGAGTCAACTGGTTAAACATGTGCTTCTCTAATAAAATGTATTTTCAATTTAATTTAAATCGTTTGCAATATAATAAATGCTAAAATATATCTGTCTGCCCGTCTTTCACGCCAATATTGAGTAGATACTAAAAGAATTTAAATGGGTACCTATAAAGATCACATTAACTAAACGAATTTAAACGGGTACCTATATAGATAGTCTAGAGCAGTGGTTCCCAAACTTATTTTGTCTAATGCCCACTTTGAGAATAAATATTTTTTTAGCGCCCCCATATTTTAGGGTTCCGTACCCAAGGGGTAAAACGGGACCCTATTGTTTTCGCTCCTCTGTCCGTCCGTGCGTCCGTCCGTCTGTCACCAGGCGGTATCTCATGAACCATGATAGTTAGAGAGTTGAAATTTTCACAGATGATGTATTCAGTGCCGGTTTTAACTCTACCAGCGCCCTGGTCAAGATTTTTATGGCACCCTCCAACTGTAGTTCAAATCCATACGAAAAACAGAGATATATGTAGTTACTGAAACCGCGAGCGAAGCGAGCGCGAATTTTTTTTTATAGTTAACAAGTCAAAGCAAAAATTACGTAAAATGTAGCCCAATCGTACATAAGTTATTGCTGGCTGGTGAATGCAAAAACACAGGAACATAGATTCTGATTGCGTGAGCGAAGCGAGCGTGAAATTTTGTGTTATATTTTAGAACTCAAAACAAAAATTAATTAAAATGTAGCACAAACGTACATAACTCTTTGTTGGTGTTGGCGCCTATGTATTAAAATTTTGGGACTTAAAGTAGTATCGTAAATAAGAAAGGTCATATGGAAACTAGAAGTTACTTTCTTATTAATAAAAGGACTTAAAAACGACGCTACCTTTTTGCTAGGGTAGACTAAAAAATTTTTTTAAATTAAATCAACTATAAAGTGAAGCAAACCCAAAAATTGTTGAGTTTTGGATCACTAAAAGTCCTAAATATATAAAATAAAAGGCAACTTTGAAATGAAGAAGCCGCGAGCGAAGGAAGCGCGCATTTCTTTAGTAATGGGACATTAAAAGTAGCTATATGTAATAAAAAAAATAAGCGGTAAGTAAAGAAACCGCGAGCGAAGCGAGCGCGAAAATTTTTGAGTTTTGGGACATAAAAGTAGTGTTTGTTCGAGAATCTTTTAATCTTTAGCAATCTTTTAATTCATATTAGTTGATGTTCACAAGTTGTTGTTGAGAGTAAATAAAAATTACAAATGACCCCCCAGGCCTCTACACAACGCCCCCATTTTCTTTCTGGGTCTCTTACCGCCCCCCTTGAGACCTGCAGCGCCCACAAGGGGGCGTTATCGCCCACTTTGGGAAAGACTGGTCTAGAGCCTGAAAAAGGACAAAGGCTATTTTTTGCACTAGTTTCGGGAAGTATGTAATTCTCCTGGCAAGTCAGTGAACCTACAGAGAAACAGTACCTAAGTTAAATACATTTTGCTTCAAAATTAATATTGCATTGTCTTACCTTTTTATACCTTCTAACAAAACCTTATATTGTAAACCACTTAAAGTAAAAAAATACACACACAGAGAGACAATTTCATTCACAATCGGACAACTAAAAAACTGAATCCAAAAACATGAAAAATTGTAAACAAAAAGAGCTATGTAGAGTTTGTAGAGGCAAATACATTACGAAGTTATGCCATAGAGTCAGTGTTCCGACAATCGCGTTAGCTCTATGTGGCTTGATTGTGATGTAGATTCGACTCTACCATGGATTTTTGGATTTCGTTTACTTTTATATTACAAACAGTTTTAACCGACTTCGAAAAAAGGTGGTCCTCAGTTTGACCCATATGTGTATGTATGTATATATGTTTGTCTCGTAGTTTTTCTTATTTTACTAACATTTTTACATTATGTGGACTGCTTTAGTCGCCAAATGGGCCCTAGTATCAAAGTTTTATCTTTCCTTGATATCATAAGTCTGATCTGATTCTAGTTGTCTCCTGCCTCTTGTGACCCCAGGGAACTTTAAGTATTTCCCGAATCTGGATAAAACAATGCCTAAACTCATAAATAACGTAACTTTCTATTGGTAATAGAATTTTCAAAATTGATTCAGCGCATCTAGAGACTATCTTACACAATATAACAAACCGTGGGTTCTACTATGCGCACCTGCATAGAAAGTGGTTCATAACCTTCCTCGATAAATATGCGGTCTAAAACTGATTTTAAAAACTGAAAAATATCATGTGTGCAAATTTTCAACCTAATCAAAGACCGGGACGTGGGTCAAATTAAGATTCCAAGATTTACTTACATACATATTTACTTACAAGTGAAGCTAATATGTATAAGCTTGTAAAAAAAACACCAAACGAATTCTTCATAATATATCAGTAGTTTCATAATATTAGTAAACATTGGTATAGTTTGGTCTAGCTTTCGCGATTAAAATCATCAGTTATCGACTAACTGTAGTAGCAGATAACTTTACAATACTAGTTATCTGAGAGGTGTCAATATTTCATTGAACGAGATAGATATTGTTAGGTTTTAGATTAGATTTAGTACTAAATCTAGGGTGCAGTGCTGACTACGTATTTTGTCCTAATATTTTTGCTTAAAATAAAGTCCTTTTCTAATAATTGTGCAGTTAAATATTAACGTGTATGAGTTATTTAAGTGTATGAAATGCAGTCAAAAATTATAGAGATTAAAAGACTGTACTATATTTTTATAGACTTAAGCTACGTTCAAGTCGTACTTGATTGATTCTGAATATTACACAATTTTACAGTGCCGAAAGTTTGTAAGTGTGTAGGTATGTGTTTTTAAGTAGAAACGGTTAAACGGTTAAACAGATTTTGGAGTAACTAGACGAGGATATAGATTATACATTATACCAATATATAGGCCATTTTTCATCAAGCAGTTACCTACGAAAGTGAGTGAAACCGCTCTCGGAAACTAGTATAAAATAATTAACCGAAATCAACGAAGCATCGACGCGTGTCTAGCTTAACGTAACCCAAAAACGTTCATAATAGCTTTAAAGTCAATAAGTACATCAAAACAGTTTGAATAAAACTACCCTCACACTGCAGACTTTTAGTCGGCCGATAGTTTGTTTGGGCTCATAAATCAGTATGAAGATGAATGGTAGTACGCACATTACAAAGATCAGGTATTTAGCCGGTATCAGACCGACTCAAAACTTTGATTGGAATCAAGATATTCTTTAAAAAGTGTTAATTATCTGGTCAACTGTCGTCATGGCCTAGTGGGTACAGAGCCAACCTCTCAAGTATGAGGGCGCGGGTTCCATTCCATGTCAGGCAAGTACTAATGCAACTTTTTTAAGTTTGTATGTACTTTCTAAGTATATCTTGGACACCAATGACTGTGTTTCGGATGGCACGTTAAACTGTAGGTCCCGGCTGCCATTGAACATCCTCGGCAGTCGTTACGGTTAGTCAGAAGCCAGTAAGTCTGACGCCAGTCTAACCAAGGGGTATCGGGTTACCCGGGTAACTGGGTTGAGAAGGTCAGAGAGGCGTTCCTTTTAGAACACTGGTACTCAGGTTAATCCGGTTAGTCTGGAAGCCGACCCCAACATATGTAGTTAGGAAAAGGCTCGGGAGATGATGATATCTGGTCAACAGTCGGCCAACTATTTAGTCTGCAGTATGTAGATACTCTAAAAGCCTTCACATATTACAACCACAAAATGTTCACATTATATAATATTTTCACAAAACAGAATATTTAATGCTGGCAAAACTTTTGTTGGGGGGTGTACACTCGAAGTTCTAAGTGGCAAGTATGGAGTGTACAGTGTAGGTAATAGGTAGCGGCTTAACCCGTTCAGTTGAAACGTTTTAGTCTAATGGAATATACTTATTGTAGTGTGTGTTGAATATTTGTTTTTGTGTTAAATTTTGAATTTAAAATGTTGAACTCTAGGTAACTAATTGGTTAACATTTTTACAAAACTGTAAATAAAGTAAATGCTTTTGTTATCGACATGTTATCATAACTAATAATGTAAATGCTTTTGTTATCGACATGTTATCATAACTAATAATGTTATGGTTTAGCCACTACTACTTCGATCTTTTGCTCTACTGCTGATCAAAGATGACATATTGTGTAAATCTGTAGTAATATTATAAAGTTTAAGACTACATAGTTTGATCGCGCTTTTCGCAGGAACCACTAGTTTGACTTAAAAATGTGTTTTATTGTAAGATAGCCCATTCATCGAATAAGGATATAGACTACTTTTTATCCAGATGCGTGGAGTTCTCTGCTTCTGGTCACGAACAGTGGCTAATGCATTTACCTACTAGCTGATTTTCTTACAAAATGTACTTTTGTAACCCAGCAACATTCTTACAAGATAAAGGTCATAAAAAAATAAGTTTTACACAAAACTTCGAACGCTAACCTAACCGTCCATTTTACGTATAGATATTTAAAATAAGACTTGGCTACTTTACAAAAAACTTGCCAGTACAACATAGTTGCATACTTGGAAGATTTTAAACTTTAAACAAAATGTAGAACGTAGCCGGTCAAAGTTCAAACTGGTCCGTCAGAGTTTCTGAGTTTTAATTAGGTTTTTAAATTCTCATCTTTTTGGTTTTGAAATGTTTACATTTTTGGTAAATGTGTAATAGTTTTTCATATTCACATTCATGTTATTTATTTGAATTCCACAATGTAGAGGATAGGTGTTACAATATTATGGCTAGGTACAATTGTGCACGCTGTAGGGCACAGCAAAATAAAATAAAACCTACAACTAAAACAAATAATTATTAAATGTTTTTTTGTTGTGTTTATATCTATGGTTAACCAAGATATTACAGTCTTACCAAGGAGTATTTGGTTGCCCGGGTAACTGGGTTGAGGAGGTGAGATAGTCACTAGTCAGTTGCTTCTTGTAGTACTCAGCTGCATTCCGTTAGACTGGAAGCCACAAATATATTGGGAAAAGGAGTTTCTTGCCCGATCTTCTCGATAGGATGCTACTTTTGGAATGGGCAACTAGAATCAAACCTATATATAATTTTTGACGTTCATAAGTGCTTGCAAAGGCCTAAATGATTTGACTTTGACTTTGAAAAGGTTACACACATCATGGTGATAAAATAATTGTGTAATTTACATATTGGCCTCATTATTTTGGCTAGTGTTAGTAGATTTTAATAGTTTGTAGATAATAATCCTACTTTAGAAACCTTTTATGTATTGTAAATGGGAAAGTTTTGTTGTTTTTGAATTCACTAATCTATCACCGTTTTACCACCGGATTACGGTATTTGGCACATAGCTATAGTAATTTATTGGGTTTAAAGGTATTACTGAGTTTATATATAGTTCAAATATGTGTAAAACTTTGGGACTTAAAAGCCTTCTATTTATAAAATGTGGCCTTAAAGAGAAAACCAGACTAGGTATAAACATTTTGGCCATGTTTTAATCTTAACACTTAAACCAGTATTTAAAAAAAAATGAACTGGAACTGTAATAAGGTGGCAAGAGCTTAAACAGTTACCAAAAAATACATACATTATAAAAGGAAACTGAATTAAGATCACAACTAATACTCATAAAACCAAAATCTATACTAATATTATAAAGAGAAAAACTTTGTTTGGTTGGTTGTAATGGATAAACTCAAAAACTACTGGCCCGATTTTCAATATTCTTTCACCATTAGAAAGCTATATTATCTGCGAGTAACATAGGCTATATTTTATCCCGGTGCGGGCAGTAGCTCCCACCGGACGCGGGTGTGTTAAATAAAATACAAAATCTTATCAATAACCAACTACAAACTACGGTTTAACCTAGACTCTTAACCAACATTAACCATTGTTTAACCCTCTCCCTGCTGTGAATTGACACTAATTACTCGTACGCCAGACTGCTAGCTATTGTCTTAGCACTACAACCCTTTAACGACCCAGTGCTCATTGCAAGGGTTAGCGGAGGAAGGAAATATAGTTGAGATACCATAAGGTAGGTCAGGCGCCCTCTTGTAGGTCAATGGAACGTTTGTAACTAATGAGGCATTCGGGTTTTATGTCAAATCAAAACTTATATATGTCAAAAATTGGTCTTGCTTGATTGGTGATTTTATTTTGAAAATTATCATTATCATCATCTCCCGAGCCTTTTCCCAACTACATATACTAATTCATCTTAAACTCTAACCGGATGAAGCTAAGTACCAGTGTTTTACAACCTAGTTACCCGGGTAACCCAAATACCCCTTGGTAAGACTGGCATTTTGAAAATAATCGGCAGGTTTTAATGAAGGCGTGTAAAGGCGAAGCTTGTAACGTTCCTCGTCACCCGAACACTCGCATTTTCACGCGTTTCTGTCTTAGGAGATTGTGCGTTATGACATCTCTGCTAGTAATTTTGTTCTCCATGGTTATTCACAACTATGGCCGTAGTTAGTACTAATGTTATAGTAATCGTAACGATTGTGTAAGCGATTTCGTAGATGTTCTATAGAGGAGATTCTGGATAAGTAACATAGAAATCGATTGATCATTAGGTGAAATAACTTTTTATTCAGATGATAAAGCATTTATAGAATTAAACAATGCTCGGTGCGGTCTTCACGTGGATGTGTGACCACTATATGTTTTGGAAGGCACGTTTTTGGCTGTCGTGGGTCCTGGGTCAGAAGTCAAAAAGTCTTATCAAAAGGTATCGTATTGCCCGAGTAACTGGGGTTAGAAGATGAGATAGGCATTCGCTTAGAGTAGAATCTAATATCAAGCCAGGAGATGATTTTAATATTTAGTTTTTGTTTATATACACCGTGACTTTTTAGTCGTCTTACAAAGGTGGTCCACTCATTCTATCCGACATAAAATACCACTAGACACGATTATTAATTTTATAGCCTTACTTAATTAAATAGGTGCAAAGAAAAATACTGAAAAAAAAAATGTTTGCGTATCAAACGGTAGAAAGTAGGTACCTTCCCAACGCGCCGCGCTCCATTGATACAAGATTCGGGCAGCGCTCACAACAGTGTGTTCTTATAATCTACCAACGTCATGCATCATAATAATGAATTAATTTTTATTTTTAAATTATTCAAATCTCATTTTTTTTTTAATATGAACCTTTGCTAGTAATTGTATACATGAAGTGGGCTGCCGTTGTAAGACGACTAAAAAGTCACGGTGTATAAGCGTTTTTATGTTTTTTACTAGGCTTCCGTACCCAAAGGGTAAAACGGGACCCAATTGTTTTCGCTCCTCCGTCCGTCCGTCTGTCACCAGGCTGTATCTCATGAACTGTGATAGCTAGAGAGTTGAAATTTTCACAGAAGATGTAATTCTGTTGCCGCTATAACAACAAATACTACAGACTAGAATAAAACAAATACTTTGGGGGGCTCCCATACAACAAACTTGTTTTTTTTTGCTCATTTTAAATAATGGTACGGAACCTTTCGTGCGCGAGTTCGACTCGCACTTGGCTGGTTTTTTATTTTTGTTTTTATTGCCTTTTGTTATTGCTCAAGTAAAGGTCGCATGTTTTCGTAAGATAAAACATGTATAGTAGCCTAATTAGGTAATGCATCAAATAAGCCCACATATGTCAAATGTTTGTTCATCCTTACTTATTCATCTTATCAAATTATTAGGTATATTGAATTAACTTGAAGCCATGTGGTCATACTTATTCTATTAGATAAAATAATAACATAACACATTGCTTATATTAGACTTAGTTGAAATAGAAATGTTTGTCTTTGTACTAAAATAATTGTATTGTACCTACAAGTTGTTATTTAGTAGTGAAAAGTGACTTGGACAAAAAAAAAGAAAAATAAAAACATTATAACTAATATTAAAAATGTGAAAGTAACTCTGTCTGTCTGTCTGTCCTATCTTCACGCCTAAACTACTGAACCGATTCGTGTGAAATTTGGCACAGACATAAATTGACACATCGAACCGCAAATAGATCCACAACTATTAAAAACATACCATATAAGCCATTTTTCAAAAATCCACTTTAATAAAACACAAATTAATCACAACTTATATCTTTTTTCCCAAAAAAAAAAACAAGAAAATTAACATAAATAAAACATCTACCCCACAAATGATTTGACCGCAAATTCCGAGGCTGCTAAACAAATTTAATGCCTCCGCCGGGAATCGAAGGCGTACCCTGCAAACTGGTGGATACAAAATGCTTAACCTTAAATTATAAAGTTGGGATTGCTGCTGAAGTTTCAGTGCGCCCAAGAGTCGTGTTTTGTGTAAACTATTTTGTTTGGTGTAGGTTTAGAATATTTTTGGTGAGGGCGTTGACCTTGACGTGACTATTTTGGGTAAGAGAGCATTTGATGCTGATAGGCACTGTTAAAAACACATTAAATTTGTTGTTTGGAAGAACTCTTAAAATTTGTTCTATTATAGGTTTCAGCATTTATTTTTATAGCAGCAATAGTACCTAATACATCATCTGTCAAAAACCGATTTTAACGATTTTTTTGAACCGTGTTATTTATAGCTATTATTGCCGCTATATATTTTTTGACGACCAGACAGACGGACGGTGAACATAGTAATAAGATCCAATTATGCACTTATCCCGAAATATGAATCTAAGGTAAAATATTGTTTTTTACTAGCTTCTGTTCATGAAAACAGGACGTGTGTAATTCCTTCTAACAGAGAAAAAGTCGCGGGTGAAATCTAGTGATAACAGCATGCAGTTTTTTTTTTCAGTTTTAACGTATATTAACTTAAACGCTCTCTTGGACCGGAGGTTCGTAGCCTTCATTTCTTAATCATAATAATATGTACTACTAACTTACTTATTAAATCCATAACTTAAATTATGACATCCCAGCTTTCAATCAAAATTATCTTAAAATCATAGAATTTGCGCAAAAGAGGTGTCTCCATTCGTTATTACTTCTTAAACTCAAATTAAGTCTGATAATTATTTTCAGCTAAGAGTGGCCTAAGAGCACACTGCATACTTTTAGTCGGCCGATAGTTTGTTTCGGCTCAGAAATCAGTGTGAAGATGAATCAAATACGCACATTACAAAGATCAGGTATTTAGCCGGCTGTTATTGAAAATCCTTGGCAGTCGTTACGTAAAGTCAGAAGCCAGTAAAGTCTGACACCAGTCTAACCAAGGGGTTGCCCGGGTAACTGGGTTGAGGGGGTCAGATAGGGCAGTCGCTCCTTGTAAAGCACTGGTACTCAGCTACATCCAGTTAGACTGGAAGCCGACCCCAACATAGTTGGAGAAAGGCTCGGAAGATCGAGGTATTTAGCCGGTATCAGAACGACTGAAGACTTTGATTGGAATCAAGACTATCTTTAAAAAAAAATTACGCCATTCATCGCGTCAACTGTCGGCCGACTGTTTAGTTTCCAGTGTACTCTCAGTCTGATAATTATTTTCAGCTAAACGGAGTAACAATTTTTTTCACTTGCAATTAAAATCAAGTTTGCAGAAACTGTCAGAATTAGTTCCAAAGATGGATTGTGAGTTTAATTATTTGGGATTGGGAAGCGAATCCGGAATTTTGCGAGCGTAATGGCGCAGTGGGATGGATGGAAGGTAGAAGTGACATTTTTCACGAATATAGGTACCTACATACATTTTTTTGTATATCGATCGAACACCAGATTGTTTTAACTAATTGTATTTGATAGCTGTGGTATTTGATAGATATGTCATTTATCAAAGTCATCATCCTCCGAGCCTTTTTCCCAATCACGTTGGGGTCGGCTTCCAGTCTAACCGGATTCAGCTGAGTACCAGTGCTTTACAAGAAGCGACTGCCTATCTGACCTCCTCAACCCAGTAACCCGGGCAACCTGATACCCCTTGGTTAGACTGGTGTCAGACTTTCTGGCTTCTGACTACCCGTAACGACTGCCAAGGATGTTCACTGACAGCCGGGACCTACAGTTTAACGTGCCATCCGAAACACAGTCAATGGTGTCTAAGATATACTTAGAAAGTACATACAAACTTAGAAAAGTTGCATTGGTACTTGCCTGACCTGGGATCGACCCCGCGCCCTCATACTTGAGGTTGGTCCTTTACCCACTAGGCCACCACGACTTTTTATCAAAGTCAAAGTATTTATTTCAAATAGGTATTTGCAGGCTCTTATGAAACGTCAGACTAGTTGCACGGTTAAAAAAAGTTGATTTCATGGAGAAGACAGACAAGGCAAGAAACTCTATGGGCATTATTTTTATTGAAGAAGTTATATGCGTCTATGACAGTACATGAACTAGGTTCCACGGGACGCGGGTGAAAACGCTGGCGGAAGCTAGTTTTGATAATAATTAGGATACAGAAAGTTCTTAAACTTTTATCTTGGTAGTTTTGGCCTGATTTGAAATTACATAATAAAGGCAAGCAGTATTAAAACTAGAACGAACAAAACATCAACAAGTTTCCAAAAAAAACAATACTTTTAAACTTGGTTTCGTTATTTTTAATAACAAAAACCACATTGTATATAGTAATTAATTTGTAATTTCCACAGCGGCAACATCTAAACCAAAATTAATAAAATTACTAAAGAATTTATAATCCGAGTAAAAAAGTTATTAAGGAATAATTAAAAGTTATATAAGGATTAATTTATTACTAACTAGAGACGTAACTTGGGGTGTTTGTGGACTTTTAACTGAAACTTTTTGGCTTAATTTCATTTAGAAATTGTTTTGAAATTAAACCCTGAAAGGTGTTGGTTAAAGTTTACTTTGACAAAATTAATAATGCGATTTGTGGATTGAATGAACATTTTAATATTTACAATTGAAAGAATGTATTGAAAATGTTAAAAATAGATTAAATTTATTTATAGATACTTTTTAATATTTTTAATTAATTATCCGTTCATTGTTTTGCGATTACAGATTGAAATTTATGGATAGATATTTTATAGAATCGGAATGTAGATAGGTTATGCGAGACGCCGTTATTAGCTTAAAATTAAGCTTCAAAGTTTGAAAATTTTACCGACTTCAAAAAAGGACGATTTTTTAAATAACTAAGCAGAATGTGATTATACAATTTTAAAAATAAACCATTGAAACGGGATACCGAACTAGCTATCTCTTATTTTCTTCGGTTTTTATCTCTTCGCTTATAATAAGAGTGTTGGTAAGAAATTGGGCTGTCTCGGTAGCGGACACGAAATCTGATAGGACAACATCCCGTCAGTGCTAAGTGCAGTATTATTATAGCGGGTAAGGGTGAGTCTTTGTGCGAGCGATTAGCGAGGCGGAGGTAAGAGCGATTTGATGTACTTTTTTCCTTATTTACTCTATATTAGTAACTCTTTGTTACTACTTTTAAAAGTCGATGTAAATGTATTGTAAATATAAATTATCACTGAATTTTAACCAACAATTATGATTTTCTTTTGCGCAAGAGTAGATACTTATACCTATCTATACTAATATTATAAAGAGGAAAACTTTGTTTGTTTGTTTGGTTGTAATGAATAGGCTCAAAAACTACTGGACAGATTTTAAAAATTCTTTCACCATTCGAAAGCTACATTATCCACGAGTAACATAGGCTATATTTTATCCCGGTACGGGCAGTAGTTACCACGGGACGCGGGTGAAACCGCGGGAAAACGGCTAGTTTTTCATAAAACCTTTTCAACCAGTTTATCATATCAGCTTGGATGCACAATAAACCAGCCATATCGAACTAAAACCTTACTTTAAACCGAGTTTAAATCAAACCCAGTTTTCTTGAACAAAGTAACGAGCGAAGAGAATAACCGTAATTATATCATAGAGAACTTTCGTGCTTACGAACTTCTTAGCATAAAAGTGCGAAGTGCTAAAAAGTTCGTTCTTTTGAGACCCTTGTTATTTAAAAAGGAGTGCACAAAAAAGGAAAAAGCTAGGTCTTAGAGTAGTAGCAGACTGCAAACTTTTAGTCGGCCGATAGTTTGTTTGGTCTCGTAAATCAATCTACATCAAGTCATCATCATCTGTCTAGCCTTTTTCCCAACTATGTTGGCGGCGGCTTCCAGTCAAATCGAATTCAGCTAAGTCACAGTGTTTTACAAGGAGCAACTGTCTACCAGACCTCCTCAATCCAGATACCCGTGCAGCCCAACACACCTAAGTAAAACTTGTTGTCAGACTTACTAGCTTCTGACCACCCGTAACAACTGCCAAAGATGTTCAATGACGGCCGGGACCTACAGTTTAACATCCGAAACACAGTTATTGGTGTCCAAGACATACCTCTACCTACATACTTAGAAAGTACAGTCAACTTCAGGTCAGTGGTAACAGTTTTATAGCAAAATCGTACTTATTACTATTGAGTTGAGGTGCATGACAGTTACCACTGATGTGCAGTCTACTGTACATACAAACTATCGGCCGACTAAAAGTTGGCAGTCTGCGGGTGCTAAGTCTTAGTACAAGTAATCGTTTTTCTCTTTAGTTAAGATGCTTTGAAATCTGTTCACGTAGAAACACCCTAGTTGTACGAAGATAGGAAATTGTCGATGTTATATATTTTTTTTGCTTTTAAGGTTCAGTACCTAGTAATTTGTGTTGAGAGTATTTTTTTGGGTCTACACTTTAATATTTTTTCGCTAATAAGATAAGTAAGCAGCGTGTTATTTAAGCGAAATTTTTGACAGGAAGAAAATGCGAAAGTAAGGTAGGATTATTTTGACATTACCTTTTTTCTTGAGTCATAATATCTTTTTAAATATAATTCGTCTTTAGAGTAATAATCATTGGTATATGTTTATGAACATTAAAAAAAAAAGAATGTTATATAATATATTTGGACTGTATAGGTGCATATCTTTGTAAAATACTAGTCCTTAGCTGCATCCGGTGAGACTGGATGCCGACCCCAATATATATAGTTGGAAAAAAAAGGCTAGGCAAATAAATCAGCGTAGGTACAGAACCCAAATAAAAAATATCTGTTAACACTAGTCCTTTGTGTTTCTTATTAAAGTATAGAGTGGTAGTTTATTAAGGACCTCAAATGTGCACGTTCTTGAAAGTACCTTTTGTTTCCTTTCTTTCC
Source organism: Helicoverpa armigera (assembly GCF_030705265.1). Taxonomy (NCBI): domain Eukaryota; kingdom Metazoa; phylum Arthropoda; class Insecta; order Lepidoptera; family Noctuidae; genus Helicoverpa; species Helicoverpa armigera. Next base: position 9,548,594 of record NC_087140.1, on the reverse strand, counting down.
TAATTCAATTCCCCTTTGTTTAAGCTTGTACTCATTAAGGGTAAATTGGTTTCTTAGCAAATATTACCTACAGGATTTACGTCGGAATACTCAGACGTTACTTTTCGGTTCAAACGGTTTCTCTGAAAGTATTTGGTATCAGAATGCCTGTCATTTAAATATCTTCGGCAGTTCTTACGGGTATTAAGGTAGTTGAAAAAAGGCTAGGCAGATTATATATGACAATTCATGAAAGCACCGGTTTTCATCATCATCATCTAATCAGCCTTTTCCCAACTATGATGGTGTCGGCTTCCAGTCTATCAGAATGCTGCTGAGTACTGCGACTGCCTATCTGACTTCCTCAGCTAAATTACTTGGGCAACCCGTATTTTTCATCAATAAATTATTCGAGTATAATTTCTGAACAATTATTATTATTTTAATTTCATTAATAACAGTTGAATACTCAGTTACTCTATATCAACTTAACTTGTAATTCAAAATAACACTCGATAGTAATTTTCAATTAAAATCGATATTTATCCACTAGCAACTAAGCCTATTCGATTGGACCGGAAGTGACGTAAATGAATTCGTACATACGTCATCGTTTCAGCCGGAAGTTGTCCAACACAGGACATAGGCTTTAATGGTTTTTCATAATAAATGGCTAGTATCGAATTTTTGCCTACTTTTTGAGCCTAGTTTTTTTTCGCAGTTGTCTTTATTCTGAGAATCTTATTTACTCGACTACCTAAGAAGTATATTGTGCTTTGATTCTACGTTCTTATCAAATTTTATATCTTTTGATTCAGCCGTTTCAATTTGAAAATGTATCGGGACTACTACTACATTTTATGAGTATGAATTTTGATTTTAATTTAGTAAAAACAAAAATATACGTATCTGAGCTACTACATTTTATGAGTATTGATTTCAATTAAGTAAAAACTAAAATATTTTGTTTTTGTTTAACCTGTACCAATTGTGTATGTTCAATATAAAATGTTTGTAGTTGTGTGTGGAGAAAACTAAAAGGAACTTATATCCTACTATTATACTGAAAAACAAAGCCTTACAAAATCACCAAAACTGTATATTTTCCTCTCTCTGTTTTTACTTTGGCTAAATACCTATAAATTGAGTAAAATCAAGTTTTATCAAAAGATAATTTAAAATTATCTATACTAAAGAGCATGTATAAACGCGACTGGAACTAGGATAAACTGTGCTATCTAAACGCCTCTACCGGTAGAGTTTAGGTAGCAGTTCAATTGTAGTCTCTACATAGAGACTATTGAATTGTGTTCGATCTTCTGTAGCGTCAGCAAAATTGATAAGTATTGCTAATCAGTAATTACATGGGCGTTTGATAGGAATTTGTTGTAAAAGCAAAACTATTGTCATCTATTTGAGCTGAGATTAAAAAAATTGTATACCGTTTTTCAACTTTTAAGGAGTGCAATGGTCGTATGGAATCGAGTGTGAAAAATCTTTATAATGTTTTTTTTAATACACGATACTTAATTCCACTTTTGTAAATATAGATTCCCTATATTTCGAAAATTATTGAGCTCTTGTTATACATTTTTAATATACATATGACCTTATAAATATGATCAAATAAAAATAAACATTAAGTGTATTATTATACATAGGTTTCTGTCACAATATTTTTTTGTCCATTATTTTCGTAATATAAAACTTTGTAACCAATTCCCCATAATTTAACCATCCAGTTAAACTAACCTACTATCGCTACTACACTGAACGCTTCTGACGCGAACTGCAGTTAACTTGCCACTAACTGTCAACGTTACTTCTACAAGTCCCAGTTAAAGTAACTAGTAGTTAGGAGTTACAATTAGATACGTCTTATGAGATATCGTCTGTTATTATATTGTGTGATGTTGTAATAGGAAGATTATGTATGGATAAAGTTCATCTCGTAACAGAATGGGTCGATAGATCATAAGGTTAAGCAATGCTTGGCTCAGTCGATACGTAGATGGTTGATATTTCGGAAGGCAGTGCTGTCATTTGAACATCTTTGGTAGGTTTTACAGGTTACGCAGAAGCCGGAAAGTCTGAAAACCTTTTGTTTTCTTATCAAAGGGTATCGGGTTGTTTGGGTAACTGCATTATGGAGGTGAGTTATGCAGTCGATACATATAAAATGCTGGTACCTACTCAGATGCATCAGATAGATGATGAGATACATCACAAGAAGTGGACCCCAACAGGGTAGGCAAAAGGCTAAGCAGATTATTTAAAAATAGGAAATTACAAAAACACAAAAAAGTTTCTTCTTTAGATATTATACAAAATTAAAACTATTACTCGAGTGAAAATTAAACCTGTTAGCTTAAAGTAACAAAGCCTTTAAAGTAATATAAATAGAGGTATGTAATTGTACCAATAAATTGAAATAGCCCATCAATAGTGCTAGCCCAGTCAATTAAAATACCTTGAAGATATTTGAATGTTCAAATAAATAGCTATTGGAATGGCTAAAGATAAATGTGTATATTTATCACTCGTCTTAGATATTGTTGCATTTAAAACAAACCCTTACTTATACCATAAATGCGATAGTAAGTCTGTCTGTCTATCGCGCTTTCATGATAAAACTATTGAATTATTGATTTAAGTCATATTTGGTACATACATATTCTATGAGAGTGAAGGAATAGTGAGTGCACTTGTGTCTACGCAAAAGCTTGTGCGCTATAGAGGTAATATGTCCTGCGCAGCTGGCTGATCTCCTTATGTGAGAACAACTGCAGTGACCTCAAACGGCCTTGGACGAATAAAAAAGTCTAGATCCTGAGAAAGGACATAGCCTTCATTTTTACCAGCTGCGGCAAGTTTTTCCCTCAGAGCCTGTGTGGAACCGCGTTAAAGAGTTAGTATAAAATACTAGTCATTTTTTAAATGTTTACTCGCATCTTTCTTTAAAACATTTTTCGATTAAATACTCTTATGTTTCTTCTCGCTATTAAAAACAAATTCAGTTATATTTTAACAGTTAACTAATCCACTTAACCCACAGTTTATCTGTTTAGTAATCGATTCACTTTATACGTGTTTCTGTTTTAGATTCAATAAAAACGAAGGTTTTATTTGAAGGCCTTTTAACGACTGGGTTACATTGTCCGGGTAACCCCCTTTTACAAACAATAAAAATACTGTTTTGTTGGTAATTTTGTTTGTATTTTTTTTATTAATTGCACTGAAGAGGTTATTAAAAAATAAATATAGTGTAAGAAAAAATTTAAGAACATAAAGATTTTCTACTTTCCACCCCATTCATTGCCCTTAAGTATTTAAAGTACATAAAGTCCGGTCAACCAATGTCTACACAAACATACAAACAATATCCATAAACAGATAAACACATTAAAATAATTTAATTTATGCATATACCAACTTGCCGAACGCGGTCACTGCAAATATCGCACAGTTTGCCATATCGCCCCAAGTTGGGGCGAGTTCGGACTGACAATGGTGGGGTGGTGTTGAAATAGTGTATGTATAGTTATTTTATAAAGAGTGTTATAATTTAATGGTTATATCACTTAAAATATACTACAATTTAGATATATACAAACTCCTATTTATACAAATACATATCTATTTAATTAAATCTACATATTTAGAAAAAAAACACAATTTTATGTTATATTATAATTAAGGGTCTTTTACTTGATGGATTTGGAATTTTTTCGGAAAAAATATTCCAGTTTTAGAAATCCCATTTATTGAAGAATGCTACAAAATACTTTTTACCCAGATGCCCGAAATAGTTCCCACGGGTCGAAGATTATCATTTTACATTAAACAGACTCCAAAACTACTGAACTGTTTTGAAAGATTCTTTCACTATTGAAAACCTTCACTATTCCCGGGTTTCGTACTTTATCCTTGTACGGGTAGCGATTCCCTCGAGACGCGGGTGAAACCGCGAGAAACAGCTAGTTTAGCTATAAAGGGTCCATTATGTAAATAGCATAGAAAGTGCTACCCAACCTATTGTCGTTTGGTATAGGTAATTCAGTAGGTTAGGTTTGATCGAACTTAGATTTAGTGAGTAAGATAGGCTTTGTTAGTATGCTATAAAAAGTTATTTTATTATATTTTAATTCAATGTTTATGGCTTTGAATTAAATGTGACGTTCAGTTGCTGTGTTGCAGTCAATTTTTAATATATGATTTAAAGTTAGAGTTATGGGTTTGTGCATATCTCTTTTTGGAGCTAAACTGTTTTTTTTATATATTTTTTTATTTCGATTTATCTTAACACACAATATTGTGGTTCATTATTTATATTTTGATTGAAATAATTTGTAAAAATGGCTATAGTAGTAGTAGTAGAACCTTAAAGTATAAAAATTGTATTTTTTTTACGAAAAAAAATTTTTTAATCCAAAGTAATTAGAACTACCAATTCACGTATCCAACTAACTTAGAAACACACAAGAGAAACGCTACCTTAACTTTTTACCTAACTTAGGTAAATACTATTACTTTAGTAATTACCCTTCTGCAAATCTAATTACTCTTTGGCCTCTTAGCTACGCTAGAGCCCTTCTCGTAGCACCGTAGCGGCGTAGCACCGTAGCTGCTACGAGCGTAGCGCATACATTATAATATATCATTTGGAATAGTTTTTATAGGTTCTTAGTGCACAGAGATATACCCATAATTTATTTTTTATTTAGAGAAATAATGTCATGTTTATTTATATGGCAATTTTGTTAAGTTAATTTTTGAAATGGATGGACAAATAATGAAAATGCAAAACACAACAAAAGAAAATCAGCATTTTTATCAAAGTTAATTATTGGACAGATTTGAATTAAAAAAAAATCTAAACAAAAAAAAATGTCGACACATCAAAAATACCTTATACATAAAATTACAAAAAAAAACCTTATACATAAAATTACAAAAAAAAACCGAACCAATTTGGAAATCGATTTTGAAACGTATCGTCAATAAAAGAATATGAATATAAATGAACCAATTACCGCACGTTGAATATTAACAATGATTTTAATGGTGTTGTTCATAAAACATCATCGAACCATGTGTTGGTATCATGGAGTATAGAAAGATGACCAGAGATGCTATAAGGCAGGTAGGTCAGGCGGTTTCTTCTAGGTCAAATATGCCCGATGACCCGGTGAAGTCATGGTGGCCTAGTGAGCAAAGAACCAACCTCTCGAGTATGAGGGCGTGGGTTCGATTCTAGGTCAGGCAAGTACCAATACAACTTTTCTAAGTTTGTATGTACTTTCTAAGAATATCTTAGACATAAATGACTGTGTTTCGGAGGGTAAATGAAACAGTAGGTCCCCTCTGTCATTGAACATCTTTCTGTAGTCAGAAGCCATTAAGTCTGACAACCAGTCTTATCAAGAGGTATTGTGGTCAGATAGGCAGTGGTTCCTTATGGCACACTAGTACTCAGCTGCATGCGGTTAGACTGGAAGCCGACCCCAACATAGTTGGGAAAAGGCGAGGGGGAGGGAGAACATCTCCGCTAGTCATTTGGTTCTCCATGGTTGGCATAAAAAGGGCACTTTAAAACATGTTTAATTTCACACTCAGTACGTAAAAGTAATTAATCAGGGATCGAGATGAATTGCAACTTTATTACAAAGTCTTAAAGATAAAATTCCAATAAATATGTATCTGAATTTAAAACCTAAATTTTACAGATACCTTTTTTTAATAAAAAATATTATTTTATACACAATGTTTATGTACCAAAGTACTTAAAACATACGTTCCGATTATGAAATATAATTTTAATAATATAAAAAAAACGGAGTGATTTTAGTATTTAAGCATTTCATAATATAGCCTACAATTTTTAAGCAAAATAAATGGTGGAAACAAGCAATCCCAATTAAAAAATAAAGTGCCTAAATATTAACTTCAAGCCAAGATGATTTCTATCCAAAAACTTGTCCTATTACTATTGTCTTTCACTTGTCAAAAATATTTGTAGTTCAAAAACGAACAATATTTTGAGTCCCATTAAACCAAACCAATACACATCCCCAGTTTAAAAACAAAGACACACATTTTTTTACTCTCACCCCTTTAACAGAGACAAAACTCTTTTATTTTATTTATAGTTAAGAGGGGAATCTAACGAATTGTACACAGAAGGAGCGAAATCGCTTTTAGGGTTCCGTACCTAAAGGCAAAAACGGGACCCTATTGTTTTCACTCCTCCGTCTATCACCGGGCTGTATGAGTTGAAATTTTCACAGATAATATAATTTTGTTGCCGCTATAACAACAAATACTGAAAACTATAATAAAATAATTTATAATTAAAATAATTTATAATTATAATTTTGGGGGGCTCCCATACAACAAACGTGATTTTTTGCTCGTTTTCTAAATATTGGTACGGAGCCCTTCGTGCGCGAGTCCGACTCGTACTTGTCCGGTTTTTATTGTTCTGTTGGCAAATTAGTGTGTTCTGCGAAGTGTTTTGTATGTCTGTTTGTCTGTCTATGTGTTTGTTTGTAGGTAGTGTGTTTGTATGACAAATATTTTTAGGAAGAAACGTGAGTAACTGGGTTGCGGAGGTAGACAGATGATCTATGTAAAATACTGTTCTTTAAAAAAGTAGGTTCTCAGTTTGATCTGTATGTTTGTTAGTGCGCGATTATCACATGTTTGGCTGAACCGATTTTGATGTGGTTTTCAGCATGATATTTGTTAGAGTTAGGAGAAGAGTAGGTTTTAGATTTTTCTTTTTTTACTTTAAGACCGAAATATGTTACTGTATTCTTCACATTAACAAATTTAAAATTCACAATAAAAATTTAAAACAACTGCCCTAGTAAAAAAACCTAACTCTAAATAGGATTGTAGGTATACCTGTTATTAAAGTTGTCTTTATTTTTCTGAAAAAGGTTTTTAAAACTAATCTCACTGTGTTCTCAACCGAGTCCACGTCTCAATGCTTTTTATTTCTGTCGATAGAAATTTATTTGACGCATCTCTATCTCGACAGTCGACATTAACGCTTAGTTTTATCGACATCGACTTATCACCGCGACCCGCTCTACGCTTACGTAATTATGGCGTTTTACGATTTTATTCGAAAAACGTTTTTAGTCTTTTTTAGTGTTTCATGGAATTGAATACTAATTTATATATTAATCCGTATGTAATCTTTAGTTGGAGTAGTAATTCTGAAACTGTTGCCAGTGATATGGTGTTGATTATATTTCAAAATTACAGAAATAGAGACAAGAAAAGCTTTCTTTAATTTACTTTTAAACCCTAATAAATACCTACATCAATTACCTAAATTGATTAAAGTTAGTTTCAACCATACCAAAGTTCGACTCACTTTTCGCCACAATCATTCGTCACACACAAAAACAAGATTACCAAACTGATTATTCATAAGACTCTCAACAATGTGACACGTTCTTTATAAAGTGGCAAGTGACAGCAGTTGTGACGAAACCATGACGAAACAGGCATTCCCGCCTCGTCATCGTTGCGATATTAATAAGCATTATTTCTAAAGGGAGACTGCGTTATGATTTCATGATTGAATAGACGGTTGGTGACGAAATAGAATGGGGGCGTGGTAAGAAATCGGTCAGAATGGGTTATTGAAAGATTTGTTTTTAATTGATCTGTAAGTTTTGAAATCAATATATTGTTAGCTGCCAGTAGTTACAAAGAGGGCAGCAGAGACGAGCGACCATAGACACCTCGCCATTCAGCCGTGCATCTATGCTTGGAGGATTCTTTTTTCGAACGTCATTGTAACAAGACATGTTATCGTTTGACAGAATAAGATTTTGCCGCGTTCTTGACTAATCTTAGTTGATTTTCATGTTAAAACTATTTCTTGTAATTTCCTCGTTAAACAAACCTGCTTCTGGTTTTTAAGATCAGAAGTGGGATAGTCTCACTCCCACTATAAAGTTTTTGATTTCAGTTTCAGATTCATTGGCACTTTTACTAAGCACGACGCGGTGTAAAGATATCCGCCATTACGGAAGTTTTTGCCGTTCTATTTTAATTTTGTAATGGATTGCAGTGCGTTGGAATCTACGCAACGGTATATTCAAGATGCTTTGAGGTCAGGTGATCTGTTCTATTGTTTTGATTACACATCGGAAGTAATTATGCTCTTAGCTGTATTAAGTGGAAAAATGTGTAAATGTACCAACCATTGGTATTGTCACCTGTGAGTATTCTGTGTAGCAAAAGCTGAAGTGAAGTTAACTACACGTAACTTATCAAATCGTAATGGTAGTTGTGTTTTCAGCGTTGCTGATACATGATTAGTAATAATGATATTTCTGAGACATAGTTTCAAAGTTATGCCTTGAATTTATTTCTTTGAGAGCGAAAAGCTTTCCAGATTTTAATGGTCAGAAGTGGCCGAACAAAATGTATGTCGTAAGTGCTTGTTCGCAGACTTATACACGAGAATGTGTAACGGCCGTGTCCTGGCCCAAGCGCTTCTGTGCTGGTGCTGCTGATTGCGGCACGAGCGCTGCTCTGCCGGTGCTCCTGGTCGCGGCACGAGCGCTGCTGTGCTGGTGCTCCTGCTGGTTCTGTTGGCTTATGCCTTCCGAATAGTCTGAGCCTCTGGCTTATGGCTTCTGTATGGTCTGAGCCCATGGCTTATGGCTTCCGAATAGTCTGAGCCTCTGGCTTATGGCTTCCGAATAGTCTGAGCCTCTGGCTTATGGCTTCCGTATAGTCTGAGCCTCTGGCTTATGGCTTCCGTATAGTCTGAGCCCCTGGCTTATGGCTTCCGTATAGTCTGAGCCCCTGGCTTATGGCTTCCGTATAGTCTGAACAACTGGCTTGACTATGACTTGCCTTGACCATGACTTCCGTATATTTTGAGCCCCTGGCTTGACTATGACTAGATTTGACTATGACTTCCGTATAGTTCGAGTATTTGTTCTTGATAACATATTTCTTGCGCTTGAGTGCACGCTTGCACCCACGGTTTAACTAATAAGTAAAAGTAATCGTATTTCTTCTTACAACTAATATGTTTCAGCTCTACACTCCAAACCAGGTTAATAATTTACATGATTTCTTTGTATCTTGTGTGTGTATATGTGTACAACTAATATGTTTCAGCCTTACACTCGACACACTTACACTGGGTGGTATGCCAGTGTTCTGTTATTAATTTTGTATCTGTTATTTGATTTAAAGTTGACGTTATTTATTTGCGAGTCACTGGGTGGTATACCAGTGTTCTGTTATTAATTTTGTACCTGTTATTTGATTTAAAGTTGACGTTATTTATTTGCGAGTCGCTGGGTGATATACCAGTGTTCTGTTATTAATTTTGTACCTGTTATTTGATTTAAAGTTGACGTTATTTATTTGCGAGTCGCTGGGTGGTATACCAGTGTTCTGTTATTAATTTTGTACCTGTTATTTGATTTAAAGTTGACGTTATTTATTTGCGAGTCGCTGGGTGGTATACCAGTGTTCTGTTATTAATTTTGTACCTGTTATTTGATTTAAAGTTGACGTTATTTATTTGCGAGTCGCTGGGTGATATACCAGTGTTCTGTTATTAATTTTGTACCTGTTATTTGATTTAAAGTTGACGTTATTTATTTGCGAGTCGCTGGGTGGTATACCAGTGTTCTGTTATTAATTTTGTACCTGTTATTTGATTTAAAGTTGACGTTATTTATTTGCGAGTCGCTGGGTGGTATACCAGTGTTCTGTTATTAATTTTGTACCTGTTATTTGATTTAATGTTGACGTTATTTATTTGCGAGTCGCTGGGTGGTATACCAGTGTTCTGTTATTAATTTTGTACCTGTTATTTGATTTAAAGTTGACGTTATTTATTTGCGAGTCACTGGGTGGTATACCAGTGTTCTGTTATTCATTTTGTACTTGTTATTTGATTTAAAGTTGATGTTACTTATTTTTCTTTCTTTAAATGGATTAATACTTTGTTTGAGGTTTGTAAGTCCTCCAATAATTTTTATTCTGAAAGTGCATGTGCTCAGAAAACCGATGATGACCACGATAACCAATCGAGATTTAAATATGACGAAATTGAGCCAGATCCAACTTGCTTGTTGAATGTGCAGGTGTTCCGAGACTCAACCAGGCTCACCCAGATCCTGCCGAGGACGTCAGGGTGTCAGGAGAGGCCGTGTTAGCTGCCAGTAGTTACAAAGAGGGCAGCAGAGACGAGCGACCATAGACACCTCGCCATTCAGCCGTGCATCTATGCTTGGAGGATTCTTTTTTCGAACGTCATTGTAACAAGACATGTTATCGTTTGACAGAATAAGATTTTGCCGCGTTCTTGACTAATCTTAGTTGATTTTCATGTTAAAACTATTTCTTGTAATTTCCTCGTTAAACAAACCTGCTTCTGGTTTTTAAGAATATGTTAATTTTTTTATAAGAATATGCACACGATATTTACAAACTTACTACTTTACTAAAAATATAAAACTATATACAATGTTTAATGTTTTTTATAGATCCTTTTTTAATTCAATTACGTACCCTGATCTTAGATTCCAGTTTTCATTAAAAATATTTTTAGTTTTGTGTGTAAATTGTAAGTCAGTTTTCTTTTACCTCATGAAAACTGTATAATCTTCATTAGGAATAATAATCATAAAACGATTTTCTCGAGAAATTTTTACTATTTCTCAACGCCAGTGCGTTCCATTTGGCAAAATATCTATTTTGCAATATCCACTTTGCGAAACGCCCCTTTCGCAAGATGGCCGATTCGCAAAATGTGCACTTTGGAAAATGTCCTTTTGCGAAAAAGTCTTTTCCTTTTCTGTTCTATTTATATGTTGCTGTTATGCATTTTGTGTGCATAGTTTATGGATATTATTGTACCATAAATAAACTATGAACCCAGGCCTAAGTAGGTAGTTTTTATTGTCGATAGAATAACTAAGAAAATACCAGCTTATAACAAGCTTATAAAATACTACTTTTAACTAATACAACTTAATAATATTTCACTCTTCAGAACGTAAGGAAAAAGCAAATATTCCTAGGTGTACGTACTAAACATCCACTCCTTTTTCATAAAGTTACACATTTCTACAAACCCAAAAAAAAAGAACAAAATGAATAACGCCCAAAAAAACATGAAATTCATCGGCCACTGAATGTAATTTCTCATATCAATCACTCGAAGCACTTTCAATATAAGTCGGTTCAGTGAAAAACTTGGAGCATTCCCCCCGAGTTTGAGTGACAATCGAATTATTAGCTATTATGGCAATGGACTGCTATTTCTGCTGAATGCCGGTAAAAGGGGGTGAATTTTGAGAGTGTATTTTATATTATAGGTAGGTATGTATGTGATATTTTATACGTTTGATTTGTTATTTGAGTGTCTTAGGTTTCTGTATTGGTAGTTGTGGAAAAAATTGTTCTTTAAAAAAAGTTATTAGATTTTTCATGTGCCGCCTTATTTATTTTTTACATATTTTTTCGGCCTATTGCAAAAAATAATAAAGTATCCTATGGATTTAGGATACAAACCACCGGTTCCTGAGAATTTTTAATTTATTTTATACCAAATAATAACATGAACATACTTTGAAAATGATGTGATCTAAGACACTTTTTATAATTTTGCTTTCTTCATAATATCAGAAAGACAGAGTAAATCAGTTGAAATCAGATGTTTAACAATAAATCAAATCAAATCAATCAAATCAAAAGTCATTTATTCAAAGTAGGCTGAAAATCAGCACTTTTTGAACGTCAAATCTACAAAAGACAGCCCCCAAAACGCCCGCCCTTCACCACTTCCTATGTGTTTTTGCTGGGAAGAAGAAGTGGTGGAACAAACTCCCCAGCAACACAATTCTGTCTGTATGGTTTGAAGAACCGTATACAAAAAAATAAAATAAAAATGTCACTAAAAATAATACACATAAATTTGTATATAAAAAAAACCAAGTAAACATGTAATCATGTTAGCTAGTACACACCTTTCCCATACCTATTACTCAAGCAGCTACAAAAAAAAATAATGTGGAAAAAAAAGAGAGAACATAATGCCTCCATTCATTGAAAATAGGTATAGTTTTAGGGCGTACCAAGCGACAACATAAACAGTGAAAACGGTGAACTAGGACTACTGCTCCAATCAAAAGTCATACACATTATATTACGGGTCAAGAAAATAATTATGTAGTCAGCAAGACGACCTGGTACCACAAGCAGCACCCGTTCACGAGCATAACGCGAGGATCAGCCATCGCCCCCCTCGCACATTTTTGAGGGAGGGAGGCAACCCGACCACCGACGCTACCGCAAGCAATACCGTCTAAGGGAGCATGACGACTTGCAACCACATAACAAGAAAACAGTTAATACTAATAGTTTTACAGTCGCTAGTAAACCATTTACAAAATTGCGATACAACTCATCGTGAAAACAGTACGATGGTGGTAATCTGTCAGTATACCATACAAAATGGAAAATGTCACGTATAAAATAAAAGTAAATCACATCAACTATCAATGATAACTCTTGAAGCTGTCCGGTGTTTAACATGAGGACCAACTACTCTTATCGTTTATGTAATCATTTACAGTATAGTAGGCTTTCTTCGACAGAATAGATTTGACTTGGACTTTAAATTTATCAAATGGCAATTCTAGTAACGACTGAGGAAGTTTATTATAAAATCGTATACCTAGCCCCTTAAATGTTCCATGCACCTTGTGAAGCCTGTGAATGGGTACGCACAGTTTATGCTTGTTCCTAGTGTTGATACTGTGGACATCACTTTTCTTAGTGTACAGATGAATATTCTGCCTAATATATAGTATGTTAGCAAGGATGAATTGAGATGCCACAGTAAGGATACCTATTTCTTTGAAAAGCTCCCTTAAGGAATGCTTGCTACCTAACTGATATATTGCACGAACGGCTCGTTTCTGTAGTACGAAAATGTTTTCGATATCTGCAGCTTTGCCCCACAGTAGAATACCATAGGACATAACGCAATGAAAGTAACTAAAATAGACTAATCGAGCTGTGTCTACGTCAGTGAATTGTCTTACTTTTCTGACGGCGTAGGCAGCAGAACTAAGCCTTCCCGCGAGGCTAGATATATGCGAGCCCCACTGTAGCTTTGCATCAACTGTTATTCCCAGAAACACTGTTGACTTCACAGTTTCAAGAACTTCATTATTTAGGATAATATTAGGTCCTAAGTGTTTCACATTAGGCAAGGTGAACTTAACACATTTAGTTTTTTTAGCATTAAGAACTAAATTATTTGTTGTAAACCAGTGCGTAACTAAGGAGAGTGCACTATTCACTTCATCAAATTGCTCTCTATTCCTATCAACTTTGAAAATGAGAGATGTATCGTCTGCAAATAATACTATATCACATATATTTTTCAAATGGAACGGTAAATCATTTATATATACTAAGAATAAGAAAGGACCTAAAATAGAACCCTGCGGCACGCCTAATTGAACTGGTAGGCCTGAAGATTTGACACCGTTGATGTCTACGCATTGCAATCTATTATTTAAATATGATTCTATGACGTTCAAAGCTCCGTTTTGAACGCCGTAATGACGTAACTTGCGTAAAAGTGTGTCATGTTGAACGCAATCAAAAGCTTTGGAGAGGTCGCAAAAGACTCCTATTGCGTTTTGAGAGTTTTCCCATGCATTAAAAATATGTTTTAAAAGAGCAACACCAGCATCAGTGGTCGAACGACCTCGAGTAAAGCCATATTGTTCACTATGGAGGAGGCAATTTACATTAAAATAACTGAGCAACTGCTTGAGTATTAACTTTTCAAATATTTTACTAAACGCAGGTAGAATTGAAATTGGTCTAAAATTACCAATATCCGACTTGGTTCCTGATTTAAACAAGGGAACGACTTTACTTTGTTTCATGAGGTCGGGAAATACACCAGCATCAACGCATTTATTGAATGTGACAGCTAGATAGGGGGCAACAATGTCAATTATATTAAACTTTTAAGTCATATAATTGACATTGTTGCCCCCTATCTAGCTGTCACATTCAATAAATGCGTTGATGCTGGTGTATTTCCCGACCTCATGAAACAAAGTAAAGTCGTTCCCTTGTTTAAATCAGGAACCAAAAGCTAAACAAATAAACGAATTCACATTATCCTATTTAATATTTTTTCCAAAAACTGAAAACCCAACAAAACTATTCCAGATTCACCGACGCGCGCAAAATCACCCAGCAAGGGCTGAATCTATTCAAAATGGCTGAATCTATTCAAAATGGCGGCCAGATAAAACTATGATGATAAGCCAATACAAAAACAGTTTGTGCAGGCTTCAAGGGCCTTTCATAAATGAGGCTTTGGATAAAACCCCCTCAACTGGAAATAATATCCAGCTTAGGAATTGTGTATTTTGTTATGCATTGATCTTTATTAAAATGAACCTAGATGAATGGAGTTTTTGTGGCCTAGAATATTGTGAAATTCTTTTGAATATCCTTATCTAGTATAATAGGTTTGGACAATCCGTGTTTATATTTAAGGTTCAATTTCGGTCATCTGAAAAGAGTATCAATAAGTATAAGGTGAAAAACTGTAAAAAAATTTACTCAGTCGGTATATTTCTATACATTAAATAAAACATTTACATATACTTTTCTATTTTTTTTGGTCCATCAATTTGTCAGCACTGCACGTACATACATATGTATAGTTGAAGTCAGCATACAAAAAAGAACTTTAATTATTATTGTTATGTCGTTTGCTTAGAAAAACACTTATTTAATGTAGCTCTAAGTTAAAAAACTTCTTTCTTTATAACCTTACCTTTTTTAACTTCAGCTATGAGACTCAAGCATGAAAAACCAGCAGTTCCTTCTACATTTACATACCCCTAAACCATCTGTCGATCAGTGTCCACTTCCCATCTTTTCAGCTCGCAAATCAACTTACCCGAATCAAATAAACGCTCTTCCCAAATAAATAGCAGCCCCATAGTTCCTCACGTAACTTCGAGAGATCCTTGTGTATGTAAGTGTTTGCTTCGGCACAATATTTTTGTTCTAGTCGAGAGCTGTTAAGCTATATTTAGTTTAGATTAATATAATGGGTGTTTGTTGATTGTTAGGTAGGGGATAAGGACAGTACCGTAACTTGGATTGTGAATGCGAAAGTGTCCATGTGAAAATAATTTCTTCTCAGTCTGTCGCGCTTTCACGCCAAAACTATTGAAAGGAATCGATATGGTTCATGAAAAGTCAAGAACCCGAGGTAGCATGGACTAATCATAGGCAAAACTAATGGTTTCTTGCAGATCTATGCACAAGCATCCTGAGGCAACTACTACCCGCATGCGGATAAAAGTAGCCTATATCCTTAATCAGACCCTAGAATTTATGTACCATACAATCGAATCGATTAAATAGTTATGGCGTAAAGCGCGACAGACTGGCACAGTTATTTTCTCATTTACAATATCAGTAAATATAGCAATACAAACAACTCTTCACATATTTACAACATAAATATAGCACATATTTCCCCAACACTTAAATCAACCACAGTTCACACGATCCCTCTTAATATAAAATCAACGTGTCCGAATATACACCGTCGTATATCTACGGCTATCGTTCGGGGTGTTATTGAAATTACATTACGTTAGCGTTATGTTGATCCCAGGATCGATGTGTTGCTTTACGATATTGAGTGCGCGTCGAATTTAGAAACGGCGTGTTGCGGTGCGGTGAAATTGAGGAGAGGTAGCGGAAACTTTCATGTACCTATAATTATTGAAAAGTCCCCTAAGCGTAATTTAATGAACATAGTAAAAAATCGGGACGTTGTTTTTCTCTTTGGCACTTCAAACAGGAGGCGACAAAAATAATAAAATTAACTAAGTTTGTCAATGTGTGACGTGTGAGAATCAATTTTCCGAAACCATATAAATAGTTGCTTTTGTCCTTTCGCTGCCTCAAAACTTCTCTAATCTTTGTACCAATCAATTCAATAGTTATGGCTTGAAAGCGCGACAAAAATAGACAGATATACTTTCGTATTCATAATATAAGTGACAATTTGGACTAGCATTTACCTATTTTTGCTTATTCCATGTATTTTATTGGTGTAAATTCAACAAATAAGGAGGTATGATAAAGTAGCCAATATCTTGTAAATTGTACCACACACCACACTAATAGTTCTGATCTGTTGATAGTCTGTGGTAGCAGCCAGTTTTAAGTGTCGATATCAGAATGACTGGCCAGCCAGACAACATTACATTGTATCATAGTTTATTACTTGGGGTCAGCAGAAATATAGGTAGGTAGGGACAATAAACCCTTTTAATACTTAAGTGTTATTACTTAGTAGTGGTATGTCGAGGCAGCGTAATTGTTAAAACACCAGCTTTGATGCCAAGTCAGGCAAATACAAACGAAACTTTTCAAAATTATAATAATGTACTTTTTTGTAAATCTGTGACACGATCCTTGAATGACGGAAAAATATGTCGAGGAAACCTGGAATGTGAAGTCTGATTTCACCAACCAGCATTGAGCAAGCGTGGTGATTAATGATCGATTCTTTTCTATATGAGAGGAGTTCTGTGCCCAGCAGTGGGTAGATAAAAGGTTGATGACGATACAAGGGTCCGAGTAGCCAGAAAGTGTACCAACCAAGAGGTATCAGCTTGCCCAGATAACTAGGTTAAGAAGGTCCTATAGGCAGTCGATCCCTGTAAAACACTGATACTCCACTGGTACTCAGCTGCATCTAGTAGGGATGGAAAAAGCTAGGTAGTTGATGATGACCTATAAAATCAGCTAGACTGGAAGCCGACCCCAACATAGTTGGAAAAAAGGCTAGGCAGATGATGTTTAGCAGAACTGTAGGTACTGAAAATAAACCATTTTAATACATAGCCTCAGTGTATGTATGTAGTTATGTGTCTGTACTAAAGTGTAACATTACATGTTTTATGATAGTTTGTGGACTCATTAAAGTTTAGCTTTGTTTATAACCGTATTTGTCTGTTTTATGATGGTCACTTTCTATGGAATGTTATGCGTTTAATTTTAACTGGTGTTTTCATTGTTTTTTTAACTTTTAATAATTTCAGTTCTGCAGGTATTATGAAGTGTACTTGGCTGTTAGTGATTACTTGGTTGGCACTATCTTCTGACCTACTAATATTATAAGGCTGAAGAGTTGTTTCTGACAAACTTGAAAACAATATTTTAGTGATAGATATCCCTTGGGTTTGGGGAGTGAAACACACTTGACGCGGGTGAAACTACCGCGCTGGCGGGACTAGTACCTAAATTATATAAATATTTCCAATCTACATTAAATTCAAATTGTCATCAACAAGAACATACTGAATACCAAATATACAAAATCAGTTCGTCACAAATAAATTGATATCCATATTACAACACGAACCAAAAACCGCATAATACCAGTTGATACCAAATTAATTTAGATAAAACCAGTTCAAACCGGTTTATATTGGATAAAACAAAACCTAGTCTCACCGCAATGTAGGACAAATATTGTTTTTGTCATGTTTAATTTTGGTTTTGCTGTTGTAATACTATTAATTGGCTTTCCAATTTAAATTTATTGTTGGACTTAATTATTTATGTTTGTTACCTACTTTAATAGTTCTAGGAAAAAATACCACAAAACAGAAATTCTGTGGTTTAATTAGAATATTGGTATATTGAGGGTTTTTGTCCAAATTCTGACAGGTATGGATGGTGATGGAAAGTTAAAATAAATACCCATTAGGTTCTTACTTACAAAAATATTATGTAAATATGTACATTGTACGTGTATACCTAAATAGTATTTTCAAAGATTAAATCAAAAGCAATTAAAATTTCAACTAAATTCCAGTTAAAAACAAATATCAAAACAAAACACAACAAAGTATCAAAACCGCAATCTTTAACATCAACATGCAAACGTTTCTGAGTTTACAACTTAACACACAAGCATACGAGTCATAAAACTTTGATGGCGCATGACGAAACATCGGAGAGAATTCGTAAATCGTAAATTTTACGATTGCTGTACTGGATTGAGAATCGGAAGACCAGGTCTCTGGAGACCAATAAAGGATTCAGGCAATTATCTGGATTGGAAGTTTAGTAAGAGTTTTCTAGGATCATTTGACACAGTTTGGTTGTTGGCAAAGAATTAGGAGGATTCTAACGTTTGATAAATTAGATGTGTGACAGATAACTTAAATGTGGTAAGGGTCCTAATAATATAGATATTCTAGAGGCCTGTAGTGGGCCCGCATTTATATATTTTTTTTATCTATGATAATTAAATAATAAAGAGGAAACCTCTGTTTATTTGTACCCCAAAAACCTCCGAAACTACTGAACCGATTTTTAAAATACTTTCACTGTTGGAAAGCTACACTCATCCCGGGTAACACAGTCAAAGCATTTTTTTCGCAGTTATGATCCATATAGGACACAAAACAGACAAGCATATGTTTTTATTCCGGTACGTGTATTAATGAGTTCCCACGGGACGTGGGTGAAATCGAATAGTGTTCTATGTATAACCAAAATCAGAAAAAAACTAAGATTAGGGAAGCATCATATGGAAAAGTGACTCAAATTATGTATTTCATTTTTAGCTTCGCTAAAATCACTCGATTACTGATCTATCTACTATTCTACTGTGTGTGGTAGATGGTTGAATGTCAACTGTTTCATTAATTGTGGTATAAAGTCGGCATGTCTGTACTTAGCAGACTTGAATAGTAATAAGGCATTGTCGCGTGTTTCATTTGTTTTGATGCTCAGATAGTTTTAGTGTTTATAGGCTTTTAGTAAATGAAATAGATATTGTATGAATTAAAGTGGGGGAGTTTTTATTTTAAATTGACTATCAAATTTATTCATCATCCTTTTTTACCCGGAGGAAGGAAAGATAGCAGAGATGCCATAAGGAAGGTAGGCCAGGCGCCTTCTTGTAGGTCAATATGACGTACGGTAGACATGATCAGCTACTAAAACTAACGAAGAGTTCGGGTTTCTTCTCAGATATCAAAGATTGGTATTGATTATATTGGTGATTTTATTTTGAAAATAATTGGAGGGTTCTAAAGACGATATGTTTGGTGTGCTTTTTTCTTAGGAGATTTTGCAATATGAGATCTCTCCTAGTCATTTTATTCTCCATGGTTCATATGCTTTTAGTAAATGAAACATATATGTACATCTACATATACATTATATTCTATACTATTCAGTAAGAGCAATCGGTTTTAACCTCTTTACACAAAAACAAAGCTGGTAAATAAAGTATTACCGGTAGCACATCAATGGGATTCGTCACGAATTTCTGATGGCAATCAACCGTGGAACCATGGTGAAAGATCATAGCATATCTTGGAAAACATTGTTTGAAGTTTGGAAACTAGAATTATATGCCAAACTGAAATAAATATAAATTGGTAACACTATTTGCTTTGAAAGTTAAGCTTACTTTGCCGGGTTGAGGAGGTCAGATAGGCAGCCGCTCCTTGTAAAACACTGGTACTTAGCTGCATCTGGTTAGACCGGAAGCCGACCCCAATATAGTTGGGAAAAGGCTAGGCAGATGATGATTCTACATGTGACATTTTAAACTCGGTCGCGAGTTGTCAATTGTTTGCTGTCACTTTCATGACAATAGTCGTACGATCTGAGTAGAATCAGAAAAGTGTGTAAACGTTGTATAACAAAATCCGAGCTTCCACACTGGCGTTATTTTTCGCAAAATCGAACTGAATATCGACTAGTATGAAAGTGCTTTTAAAGAAATACGTGCTCAATCTGACAATATTTTTTGTCAAATCACTGTGAAAATCCATTTTCAATAAAAGAAGCGTTTAAATATTGAAAGAATATTTAAAATATTTGAAATTAATTACTCCGAGACATAAATTATCTTTTGTAATTTATTATTATATTCTTTAGAAGTATTCTTCAGACTTTACTCAATTCTATTGACACTCTTTACAATGCAAACCTTATAATTTTAATAGATATTTAAAAATAAAATGGGTGTCACAGTTGGTGGTCTGTCTCAAAAAGTGATATTTTATGCACACTCTTCTCAATACTTGTGTTAAATAAAGGTATGCTATTAAAGAAAAGAAAACCCTATTTAACATTCGTTCTTTCAATTCAAATGCATGTGAGCTCAAATTCACTCAGAACTATTCATGTCTATTTTGGATCTCTCCAATTTTGTGTGCGCTTTAATGCCATCAATAGATAAATAATTGCTACGAAATATTCGGAATTTTAGCCGACAGACAAGAAATGTAATTATAAGTATACCAAGGTTACATGCTAAATATTGATCTAGCACCATGTAAACAACAATTTTTTGGATTTTTGTTTGTACCCTAAAGGCTTCAAAACTACTGAAGTTATTTGAAAAATTCTGATGATGTCACTGTTGCAAAGCTACACTCTTTCCGAGTAACATAGGCTATATTTTTTCTAGGTACGGGCAGTCGTTCCCACGGGACGCAAGTGAAACTGAAAATAGTACAACAACTCAAATATAAGAAACAAAAGAAGAAAAAAATCTAATTTTCCACTACAACTCTAACTGAGCACAGGCCATTATTTTTACAGTCCACGTAATCTGCTTACCCTTTATATATAAGTCGGGTTATTATTAATATCGCGATTATGTTCCCCGACCCCATTCGTGGAATGTCGAATTGTTTCATATGATTTATCGCGGTAACCGCCAGTCTGCTAGCTGTCATACACACGCGCTAGCAGAGTTAGAACCGGCTGGAACCGGTTCGAAGCGGTTACAAGTGGTATGGACTGGTTTGGAGTGGTTAGCGCCAGTTTGGAGCGGTTGTAATCGGTTGCGTGTTGATTTAGATTGGTAGGTTTGTGGGTTAGGTATGCTTTGTAGGTGATTTGTTTCGGTTTAATTAGTACTATTTAACTGCAACAGAAACCACATTTTGGTATTTGGAAGCGAGGTTTTCATGGCAGCTTCAAACTTTCAGGTCTGTGAAATTGTAAAGGGAAAATTGTTGTGATAATATGTGGTAGAAACCTAAGAGTTAGAACTAAAAGTCAAAAAGATTATCATTAAACATATAGTATAAACAGAAGAAATAAATAAACCGTAAACTACAAAAAGCATAATTACACAGAACACTAAATCTCTATTATTCGCGATTCTTGCACCAAAAGCAACGAAAAGCAGTCTCTTCCAGCAAACCTAACCACGCTCAACATCCGTGTGCAATATTATTTTCTATTTTACCATAACAACGCTTGACTTATTCCTGACTGTTGGTCGGGGCAAACACATTACACCTACTTCTTGCAGTCGGGTAGTGGGTAATAGTATGTAAGGAGGTTTTCACTTGTAGTGATGTGTGCTACTGTATATACTTTCTACGTACCTATATATAGGTATATATCTTGGACACCAATGACTGAGTAAAGGCGAAGGAGAACATTTTGAGTACTTTAAAAGTCTGAAATTGCCAATTTGTCTTGAGATTGAGGTGATTAAGGCATTCGATTTTGGCAAATAACATCACTATCTTTTCTGATATATATATTATTTATATACCTGAGTATATATTTTTCTTAGATACAAGCAATTTCTGTGGGATATCATCAAAACGCTCCATGAGCGTGAATTTTGCAGAGTAAAGAAATGTCAGACTCTTGGTAACTAAAACCGCCTTGGTTACTTCTGGTGCCCTTTATTTACATATTGGGCCACTGTAACTATTTTGACAATCCTATCTTTTTCCATTTTTGCTAGATCTAAGCCTAACTAAAGCATTGTCAAGCTACACAAATTATATGTACAGACTTAAGCATTTATCATTAACTACATAAAAATCCAAACCCAGACAGTTCCTAAGATATTCTACAGCGCATTCCAATACGACATGATTGACCCACAAAATATTTATCATACATATCTACTTGATCCAAGATTTGGCTGATAATCGAATATCTTGGCATACGATGCATCCCAATTTAGATAGCTCGTAAATATTTAGCACGCGGTTTACAAGTATATGTATATATATATGCATCGAATTGAATTTGGGGATTGCATAAAGTGCATTGAGAGTTTTACACCAGTGTTCACTCACTTTTCAGTTTGATTTTTGTGTCTGAATTTTATGATTTGAATTGTTCGGATTTCTTTACACATATTATGTACTAGTATAATTTACTAAGTATATTGTATACTAACCGTTTTCTTACGGTTTCACTCACGTGCCGTGGTAACTACTATGTTACTCGTGGATAATGTAGCTTTCGAATGGTGAAAGAATTAAAAAAAACGGTCCAGTAGTTTCAGAGCTTTTAGGGTACAAACAAACAAATCATTAGTCATCTTTTTTGTAATAGTGTTATTGTGTTGGAACTTATCTTACGAGGACAATCTCATGAAATATAGACATAGGTACATAATTTAAGCTTATCAATGAAAACTAAAAAAAGAACTTTTTAAGTTGCGCAAAAGTGTCACGTTTTCCTTAAAACGCTTCTACTCGCTCACTACAACCTTCTAATCAAATACTCTTTACAATCTATCCGTGTCGCTTCCAGTCTTCCATTTGCCGAAGTAACGTCACAACCTATTTTCCCGCATAGCAACTCAACGAAAATAAAGTAGGTACCTATTTACGCCTACAAAATATCAAGAAAACTTCGTTATGGGCCTAAAATAGCCAGACATTTATAGACGCCTTTTAAGTTCACTTAAATTTTGAACCGTCTTATAAGTTCGAGTAGGTACAATTTTTTTTCAGAAAGGTCTTCTTTTGAGTACGAGGACACTGCAAACTTTTAGTCGGCCGATAGTTTGTTTGGGCTCTGAAGCGAGTATGAAGATGAATGGCAGTACGCACATTACAAAGATCAGGTATTTAGCTGGTATCAGATCGAAGATTTTTTTAAAAAAATTGCCTGGCATCGGGTCAACTGTCGGTCGACTGTTTAGTCTGTAGTGTACTCCAAGAAAGAATGTTTAAATGGCTACGGACTTTTCTCATCAAATATTTAAAAAAGGGAAATGAGAAACTGTTCCTTTGGCGATTTGTAAATATTAAACCGTGCTAATTGTACGGATAGGCATTGGACAGGTTTGGCGATGTTTTTCTAAGTAAATAGCTTTTGTTGAGGATAAAGTACAGAAGGTTTGGGAAATTAAATACTGTTGTATTTGCAGATTTGAGGGTCCGTTTTTAAGTTACCTTTGTAGACCGTTTTTACCTTTTAGAAAAGGATTGTTCACTGTTAGATAGAGTGAATATAAAAGGGTTATTTCCGACTGTTGTGTAAAACTGAGGGATTTAAATAGCAGCGATAATTTTCAACTGAGCTAGTTTAGACGTCTTTATTTGTTGCATCAAATTCCTTTCGGTCATTCTGATGAAGTGATGTATTTATTTATGATTTAGATGCAATTGTACAATAAATTGTACACCTGTGTCACCCAAAATAGTTCTGCTTTCATCTATTCGACAACTTGTATTTTGATCGATGATGGAAAAGCATGATTCATCTACTGTGAATGATTAATTAGAATGAATTGTATTACTGGCGAGTTTGTTGAATCACCTCCTTTTACAGCAAAAACATATAGCAAAGAGGCGTTAGCTTTCAGGAATTCGAGGCTGCCAATACACCTACCTATTACCGCTTTCGACTCTGGAAAATTAACTTTTAAGAAGCTTTATTTTCAGCCTTGTTTAAGTCTACATGAAATAATATTTTACCTTATTCCACGTTTCTCTTGTTCCAGGCGGTGGATTACCTAAAGAAGCGCACGCCGGCGCGCGCAGCACTAATGATAGCGGCCGTCTGGCTGATGTCTGCGCTCGTGTGCATACCGCCGCTACTGGGCTGGCGGGTCAGCAGGCCGCCCGAGCAGTTCCCGCAGTGCAAGGTAAGCCTTAGGAAAGGTCAAGGAGAACTGAATGATGAGCGGAGATGCCATAAAGGACAGTCTCCTAAAAAAGTAGCATGCCAAAAAATATGTAATACGCAGCTAACTGATCTTCTTAAATGAGAACGACTGCTGTGGCTGACAATCGGCCAGGACAGCAAATATCACCGCGGTCCAGGACAGACTTCAATGTCGTATGTCCAACAACTAGGTACGCTTTTACACTCTTACTTAGGCATAAACGTATGCCCATGGGTTTGGGAACCTGGAACCTGGTTAGGTAATACAAAAATATTTAAACATGTTTTTTTCTGCAAACAATCTGTTTTCACCCCCCATTCATCTACAAATACCCCATTAAAAATACTATAACGGGAATCCAATATTCGATCGAGTGATCCCTAGTTTTAACTGAAACTTCTTTACGACGGTTTCCTACCTTTTTTATCGCAGAATCATCCTTTTGGGTGAATATTAACGACTTTGATAGCCGTCTTATAAGTGGTGCTGTAGGGCCCCGAAGTTAAAGATTTTAGAAAAAGATTTTTTTGGTAGATTGCTCGTACATTTTCGTTGATAAGGAACGATTTTTTTTATGGGAGTCGGTTCTAGTTTAGAGAATTTAAATCAATTTTGAACAGGTCTGCCGAGGAATTGGTTTGATAGGCGATTTTTGACGACGGAAAAATTTTCCTTGATTTTACAAACTTGCATAAAGTTAGGCCCCTATTTAAAAAGGAATATTTTTTGTATCATACTTATAATTATTAAGTTATTAAGAACTCTTCAGTTGGTTTGTTTGAATGCTTTAATTACAAGAACCACTTTTACAATTTGCAACTATTTTTTATCCGGGTGCGTGAAATAGTTCCCCAGAGCCGCGGGGAAAACCACAAATAAAACCATGTTAATCCATGAAACCATCTTGAATAAACAGTGTTAAAATTGACACTTACAATACAATTAATTCAAATACAGGTTTTATTCCTTGTTTAATTAAAAATTGCGTTTGAAACTCGCTGGTTTAATGGCCTCGTTTCCAGGAATGCTCTCTATTAGTGGATTTTTAATTACACTCTCAAGAATCTACTATCTCAACGTGACTCTCTGTATTTTAAATTCGTCGTAATAATGCATTTATTACTGCTTACGGTTATGTGAATTTACATAAAATGTATGATAATACGCAAACGCTTTCGTGAAGTGGTAGACAGAATTATAAAACCAACAACCTTTTTAGTTATGGGTAACTTATGTAAAATGTGTATAATATATGGAAATGCGACGCGATCTTTGTCCGTCAGTCAGTCTACCACTTTCACGCCGATTCCAATATTTGGCAGGTACAGATGCAGAGCCTGAAAAGGCACAAAACCTGCATGTCTATGCGAATGGGAGAAGAAAACCCCATCAATCAAGTCTAATCTATCAATTCTTAACTACAATAAAATCCAATCCAACAATATCTAACCATGTCTCGCTAAAACAAATACATACTAACTCTAAGTTTAAAGTATATAAAAACCTCTAGAACCTCAGAAGACACTCCCTCTTCAGCCTTATCAATCCTCTTTATATCCTTAACGGTCCACGAAGGGAGATTAGTTTTCTTTTCAACCCTCCATAGATTAAAATTAGCCTGATAAGAAACCCTTGTTGCAAGCTGAGACAAATATTTTGAAATAAAGTGGCTTTTAGGCTTTTGTTTAGGCTTGAGGCATTTTAAATGGGTGCTATTTTAATGATAGGTTGTATATCTTATATCAAAAATATTTAGAGAAAACCTGGACTTAGATAATAGTAAACATTTGGCAAAAAGTAATTCAGTCGATGACGATGATTTTTATAATAGATATCTACATACCTATACGCAGGGTAAAAAAAATGTTCGTACATAACCTACATGCTCTTCATTATTTTTGTTTATCCACGTGTGACTTCAAATACACGCATCGGAATTTTAGACGGTTTCCACAACTCTGTAAATGAAGTAGGATATATAACCATCTCTATGAAGTTGTAGGTCCCTTATTGTATTTAAGGAACTTTGTAATATTAATCAATCACATTACTAATAATAAACTCAAAAACTATTCAACGGATTTTGATGACAAGTATCTTACTTATAATAGTAAAAATCCTTAAGTGACTCTATAGGATCTCTGTCTGCCATACTTTTACGCCAAAGATCTGTTAGACTCTCTAAAGCTTAAAAATAACATAAGCTATTTTTCACCTAGTTGTGTAAAGTAATTCACTTAGGATACGGGTGGAACTGCGGGTAGCAGTTAGTAGCGTATAGATTCGGGTGCGTTTAGCGGTTCCCAAAGGATAGCGGATAAAACTGCTGGCATAGGCTAATCCAAACTAATATTATAAATGCGAAAGTAACTCTGTCTGTCTGTCTGTCTGTCTGTCTGTCTGTCTTTCTGTCTGTCTGTCTGTCTTTTCTTCACGCCTAAACTACTGAACCGATTTGTGTGAAATTTGGTACAGATATAGTTTGAAACTTGAGAAAGGACATAGGATAGTTTTTATTACAAAAAAAAATAAAATTTAAAATTATTCCAGACATATTAGCGCCATCTATTGGTCAAATCAAAAATCTGCTGGTAGTCACTATTCCACGCGAACGAAGTTGCGGGCAAAAGCTAGTTTAGAAATAAATACGTAATTATTGCAATCCTTGAAAGACATACAATTTCCTTACGACCATCATTAACAGAATCACATAACAACACAAACAGTTCATGAATAATTTTATTTGGAAGTACTATAATAGCGTGTTTTATTCGTCGTGAGTAATGGCCTAGAAAGTTCCATTAGTGCATTGTGATAACTGATAAATTGTCTGCCCATAAACATAAAGAAAATATATTTTCTTCAGTCAATTTTCCTCTAGTTTTTTTTTCATGTAAAGCTGGAGGTAATTTATATCGAATTTTCTTTAATTTTTCATGACAATAATTTTCGTTTAATGTGATCGTTTTATTGTGGTTTTTGTTTTGCTATTAGCATTACTTCCCGCACGTGGATAGAAATTGGTCTATTTAAACATGTGAATGTTCTTTTAATTTATAATTACTAAGCCTTTTTTCATGACTATATTTTTAAATTACTTCTATTCCAATCTCTTTTATATTTTCCTTAGCTCGATCGGATCCATGAAATTATTCAATGCATTAGACGTATTACAATCACACAAGGATCGCATAACATCACAAATTCTATTGCTTTAAAAGATATAGGTACTTATATAGAATCAATTCACGTAAGCAAATGTACGTACAATCGGCAATAAAAGTCGTTAATGTACCTATTTATTTTTCCTCATGTTAAAAATTACTTACGTTAGATTGAGTTTAAATTAGAAAGGTACCTTTATTTGTGAAATTGTCATGTAAAATATCATTTTCACTGACACAATATTAAAAGAAAAATTCAACAGCAAATTTTACATTTGTTAAAAAAAATCTGGATGTAATACTGATATTAGGTCTAGATTTTATCCAATGCTAACAGTATAGTTGCTTTCATTTATAATAATAAATACTTTCCTAAACACTAATACTTTAATAACTTTTTTTTTAAATATAATTTTGCATATTCTAGTTACTCCAAAAATCAGTCTATCAATCTACCAATAAATTAAACGACTTTTGTACCCGACAGTACAAATCTGTTCGCCCTATATTCCGATTCATTCCCTTTATAGTCCTTTTGAATTAAACATATGAAGGCGATTTGTGTCAGAGAGCATTATTTATCAATTTCTGAACGTATACCTAAGGAATTCTTTGTTCTTTGTGTATTAGTATTTTTGTATGATTTTTATTTTTTTCTTTGACGATTGATGATATTTTAGTTGTAGTAGGTAATCAAAAATGAGGAAAGAAAATTAGTTGTTGAACTATGGTTAATACAGAAATGTAGAGGATGGATTAGGTTTTCGTTAACTGTGTAATATGGACTTGAAAATAGTTGCTTTAGACTTTTTTGACTAAAATACCTAATCATGAATGGTTCATCAATTGTTAAAATTGTGTAAAATTTATGCATGTTTCCTACATGCTTGTTTATGTCTTTAAAATGGCTGAACCAATTTGAATAGCTATGAAAATAAGTGAGATGGTTAAACGTTCCTTTTTACCCAAAACCATTTAAGTAACATTGACAACTAAAATTCCCTCATATGAGGTGTTTTCCACATTGGTCCAGAGATTTGATCCCAAAAACTTTTGCGGTCACATCGGTCCAACCTTTTACAGTAGTGCTAATAATTTCATTTAATTAAAATAGTTTTCGCGTACCAAAGTCCCAATAGATATTTGATCCTAGGGTTTAAATTAACGTATGTTTTGAAAAGGGTTTTCTAAATGTAAAAACTATTTTTGTGACCAAAAGGACCAAAGTTTAGGACCAAAAGTTTGTGACCAAAAATGAGATTTAGATTTCTGAGGTAAATTGAAAGGTGGTTAGGAATTGTGAATGCGAAACTAAGATTTAGAAAAAAAATGAGTGACAAAAATAATGATATCATATTTTCAAGACTTCGGGAGTTGACTAGGATTAGTGTACAAGTGAACCTGTTGTTTACCCTTACGAATTATTTGCGAAAATATCTCTGTCTATCACGTCGACTCAACCAATTTAAATGGGTACACCAATAGCCAGAGCCTAAAAAAGCATAGGCTAGTATATAGTGGAATCACAGGAAAACGCTAGTATGTCATAGGCAATTAGATAAATCTCTGACCTGCTTGATTGGGTTTACTAGATTGTTCCATAAAAATTTCAAGTTTTTGTCATTAAAATCGTGGGACTTGGTATTTATAAATAACATACCTAGACACCTTCCACAAAAAGGCAACAGACAGACAGACAGACAGCAGAGAAAATTGTTAAAACGCACATTCACTGTGTAACCATTTGTCAGTCGGTGCTAAACGTTCGAAGCCATTGTGGAAACAGACGCATTTTGTTAATTAAATTGAATATGTTATTTTATTCATAGGTTACACTCGCTTTTTGAAATGTATAAAAATAGACGTTTATGTAAGTGTTTTTGCCCTATGACTGCGGACGAAGGTTACCATTCACTATATAGGAGCCTTCAAATATACTGTTTTTCTTTTGAAATATATCTTTTTAAATTTAAAATATGTAGTACCTAAGTAAATTCAATTCTGTCGTAATAGTCAGCCAGTATTAAAAATACAAAAAAAAATACGTTAATTATATGGGAGCCCTTAAAATATGTATTTTATTGCAGTTTTACAAGAACTTTTAAAATTAATTACCTTTTAATACAAAAAAATCAAACATTAACACACTGGTCGACCTCCAGTGTGTTCCCAACCTAACCTGAACATTAGCAACAAAGCGAGACGAGTCATACATCAGAGAGGACGGGCAATGGATCATTTGGGAACAACCCTAATTTATGTATTGCCGGCCTGCCACTCGGCTGTATGGGATAGTTTTACCATTGCTGGTGGATTACCTGGGCATGATATTTTTAGGGAAAGCAAAATGTCCCTCTACAACTATTTACTAATATTACAAACTTGAAAGTTTCGTTTGTTTGTTTGCTCAAATGCACTAAACACATTAACCATTTGATGATTGAAAGTATAAATAGTTCGCTGATTTAACAAGGAAGGCAACTTTTTATTCCGGTGTGCATACTTAATTTTATTTTACAGGCTTGAGGGTGTCAAATAAGCAGTCGCTCCATGTAGAACATTAGTACTCAGCTGCTTCCAGTTAGACTGGAAGTTGACCCCAACATACATAGTTGAAAAAAGGCTAGACAGATGATAATACTTATTTAATTTCTACACTGATATCATTTTGAAATTCACACTTTTACGGTTTTAAGTTCACCTCAGTTTTGGGCAGCACAAACCTCCATTCAGAAAATATAATCTAAGTCACATTTCAACTCCAAAATAAACCAATTTCTGTACTTTACCATAACCACAATTGTACCGATAAATTATATTCACTTATAATAGATAAATAACGGTTAAAATAAACGATATTATCGTGTCAAAGCGGTGTAATGAATCTAACGCTATTTACGAAACGTAAAGCTTGGTTTAGACAATTGTTTAGCCTTAAATTATTTGTGGGTGTAACTGGATTTTATGGCTGTTTCATAAAAGGGTAATTTGTTGAAAATATTTACCTAATGAATGATTGGAATACCTTTTTTGTTATTCTGTGTATGTCCGTTTTATGAAATAGTTTTTACTTTTATTTAATAACTGATCAATTTGCACAATAATTCATCTATAGTTATATTGTGAATACCATTGGACCTTATTAATTCGAAAAAAAAAACATTGTTGGATTGCCCAATTGTCGTTGGTAGCCTATAGGTTAATTTTTGCGATAAGAACGTAACGCTGGTTATATCTTTAGTGGAAGAAATAATGGTTCCTTAAGTTTTACATAAGAACTATGTAATATGTATATCTACCATGCGTACACCAAATTACAAAATACTGCAACAATATTTCCCACAACTTTTTCAATCAATTCTACCTAATATTTGTGTCAAATACAGTCATACCCAACCCTTACAAAGTTAACCAGTAAATTAGGCACAGTTATAAGTACACGTTCAAATGTACGGTCTTAACAGTAATATATTAATGGTAACTTTAACCGTTTGTGTATGGGTTATCCGGTACGTAATGCCTTATGGAACCCTTGAGGCAAATAATCCTTTATGGGTAAAAGGGTAAACTGTTTAATTATTACCCTACCATCATTAGCTACCTTATAATGACTACTCTTGTATGTGTTTCTGTTATTAATTTTCGTGAAACTACGGCCCATTTGATGACCTTGAGCCGTAAATGTCGCCATGCCGAACTGAGGGTCCCTGGTTCGATTCTCAGTTGGGACAACTGTATGATTGTTAGATGTGTATGTTACAAGACATATTTACAAAAATACTACATAGCTGTATGTAATTTACCAGTTGTACTACCATCCATAACATAAGCTAATAAATAGCATACCATGGGGCTGATCAACCCAACTTTCACAAAGTAGCCTGTAGTCTAGAATTTGATGATTAATACCAAATAATGTAGGTCCTGCGCCTGGTCTCTCTCCGGTAGTGTCGGATTGCCGTCCCATCGCGCTGTGAGAGTGAAGGAATAGTGAGTGCACCTGTGCAGCTGGCTGATCTCCTTATATGACAATCGTGGTTGAATTCGGCCTCGGACACCAATAAAAATCCAACCGGTCGTGAAAGGTGTCTCGATATTTTTTTTATTTTCTAATCATTGTTAAGTCTTGAATACACACCTCGCATTAATATAATTTATTTAGCCTTTATCTTTAGTCCGTGGGTTCACGGCCTAATCGTTAACCGTATCAGTGAGAACGGTAATTATAATAAATGGCTTATTTTCTATTCTGTACCGGAGAATTATGATTTCAATTCACAAAGCTATAAATTAATTTTAATAAAACATTATTTTGGACATAATTATGTTATTAGCCTTTGTTTAAAACAGGTGTTGGTTGGTTTGTTTAAGGAATTGTTCGGTTATAAAATTAAGTGTTTTATGGTTTTGTAATTCTCGCTTGTTCATTTATTTAACCAGTATCTAGGTTTTGGGGTTTTGATTTGCTCATGAGTACTAACACAACTGATAAACTACATACCTATATTACACGATATCTAATACACATGCTCTCTTTTTCCTCCGAGCCTTTTTCCCTAACTATGTTGGGGTCGGCTTCCAGTCTAACCGGATGTAGCTGAGTACCGATGCTTTACAAGGAGCGACTGCCCTATCTGACCCCCTCAACCCAGTTACCTGGGCAACCCAATAACCCTTGGTTAGACTGGTGTCAGACTTACTGGCTCTAATACACATGCTCATAACATAAATATTGAACATGTCGAGAATCAAATCCGGGGCCTTCTGTTCAGCATACTGGCAAGGCAGGCATTGCGATAACTAGGTCCTCACCTATTTACCTATTTCCTACAACTTTTGACTAAGAATTACTATCAGAACGAACGAGCAACTATTCATAATACTCAGAATATCCAAGTTTATTCAAACCAAACACTTGCACAAGCCTTAAAAACACAACAATACGCAGTTCTGAAGTTTTACAACAGTTCTGAAATCCGGATCTGAATTCAAAGAAAGTTTAAATAACGACTTGCAATACGGATTCCCGAGTTCCGGACTTCCGTAGCTGTAATGAAAGAAAAACAGATCTGGCTTATGCCAGGTACTCTTATCTTGGAAGTTCTGAGGTAGCTCAAACTACTTATTAAAATATACACAGTAGTTCCTTGGGAATTTCTTGATTTATTGCAGTTTATAGGGTAGCTCAAAAGAGGCATGTATTGAAACTAAAAAGAGCATTTTAAATAAGCATAAATTCAATAACAAAGCAAACGACTACTTTTGCTAAACGACCTGTAAATTCAAAAACCTGATGAATAGGCGAAGTAAAACATTGTAGTGTGCGTAAAAACGCACACTACAATGTTAGATATGTTTGTGTTGCCTGCACTATCCGTTTTGCCGAGTGTACATAAGAGTAGTACATAGGAGTGTACACAAGAGGAGTACATAAGGGTAGTACACAAGGGGAGTGCATAAGAGAGTACATAAGAGAATAAATAAGGGAAGTACATAAGGGAAGTGCATTAGAGAGAGTACATTAGAGGAGTCCATAACAGAGTACATAACGGAGTACATAACAGAGTACATAAGAGGAGTACATAACAGAGTACATAAGAGGAGTACATAACGGAGTACACAACAGAGTACATGAGAGTACATAAGAGGAGTAAGTAACAGAGTACATAAGAGGAGTACATAGGGGGCGTACACAAGGGGAGTACATAAGAGGAGTACCATTTTTACAAATAAAAACAATGACACAAATTAATCTACCAGTAACTTAATAAACTAAATCTTTATCAACTCAGCCTACCCCATAATTGAAAAAAACTTCATCCACCATCCACGTGGTTTTATAAAAATAAAAAACCATAAAAAAAGGAAACATTGATCAAACTTCGTAATAGCTTCTTCAATATAGTATTAAACATTAATTTATTAAACTTTTCTAATGAATTTTAAATTAGTTTTTCCATCAACATTATAATGTTATGTCATTAGTATTGATTTTTTTAAAGACTTGTTTACATTTTGTTCTGTTACGCTTCCTAAAACATTCATTTATTTGGATTTCATGATCAATCTTCTGTAGTAAGAATTTAGGAAACCTTACATATGTTTATAAATAAAATTCTAAGAGGGATAACTCAGAGAAACAGTTTTTTTTTAAAGAAAAAATGATAATTTGATTGCTTCATCTAAATGCGTGGTAGATAGATAGACAGATATGCATAGCTCAAAAAACTAAGTTTTTGAGTTAAACCACTTTAGATCTAGGTGAATTCATTAATTAGGCTTTAGTTTAGGTGTATTATCAACCTCTAAAAAATTCACAAATCTTTTATATGACTACGTGAAGTAGTTTTTTCAGAGCACGGCTGTAACCGTGCTGAAAAACAGCAAATTCCTTAATATTTTCAGTATTAATAGAAGCATCTTAGATACCGAAGAAAAGTAGGTTTTACACTTTTTTTGGTCGAAAACAAGTTAACTAGGAGCAAGTTTCCCAAAGTAACTCGAACCGCTAAGGAAGAAAAAAAGTCTTAACGAAAACGTCCAAAATATAACAACTTTATACATTTTCATCGACTGCTGCCAAAAAGACTGGATAATAGGTACCGCATTTTTTGGGTTCCGTTTAGCAAAAACAAACTTGACTACTTTTGTCTTGTTTTATAAAAAATATAGCGTAAATCACATTACATAATGGGTATTAATTACTGCATGTATCTTGAATATAATGAATCAATTAAAATAGTTAAGCTGTTGGTACAATAGCTTAAAATAATACATTTATCCTCAATGCGTACGCACATATTGTTTCAAAATTTGACTAGGTAATGGTTAAAACAAGAACAAAAATATATAGGTACCACTCGTTTTTCGAAATCATTTGTCACAAATTATATCACCTTTAAATTTCACTGTGCTAAGTAACTAACTTTGATGTGCTCGAATGGATGTCCATTTCTATTCTAAAACATACGTACTCACTACATTTTACATTATATCCAATAAAGTATTGACTCAGTATAGCCAAGTCTGTTCCCACCCCTAACTTACATAACACACAAAAGAAAAAAAAACGTCTCTATAATTCTTAACTTTTACCCAAAAAAGTAAGGAAAGAAATAAATTAGCAAAGGCTGTAGAACGGCCTATTAAAGTTACTTTACTTGAGTCTTAGCAGTAACTTAGATTAGAAATAAGGATTAATTCTTTCTTGAAGTTAGGAGTCAAGACTATGAGGGCATACCCCGCATGCCTCATTTTATTAGACAACTGTGTAAGTTATAAGATGTAGCGGGGAGCGGAGCGATTTTAGATTTAAAACTTGTGAAAATAGGAAACAAAAATCAAATTGTTTACATTTTTTAACCGACTTTCTATAAACGAGGAGGTTCTTAACTCAGATATTTGTTTATTTTTATATGATAAAAATTCTATTTTGTAAAAAAAAATGTAGAATTCAGTTTTTGAGTTCAGACGTAGATTTTCCGGTTTTTTTTTTTACAAAGTACATGTATTAGTTTCATCATCCTCGGAGCCTCTTTCCCAACTATGTTGGAGTCAGCTTCTGACCCTAAAAATACAGTAAACTCAAGGCAACCACTTCTAGAGCGCAATTTTCTCTCAAAATTACAGTTTTTTTTGTGTTTTTTGAAGTAATCTGTTCATTTATCATAGGAAATTCAGTGGGACAGTTTCAAACAACTTTTTTATTCCCGCTTTCCGCTTCTAACTTAAAACTAATTCACTTAAATAAAAGAGGCGCGCGTTCCTCACGTAGCTGGCATCGACCTTCCGTCTGGAGCCTACGTGAAATGGGTTGTTGCACCCGTTAACTAGTTCAGTTCCCGGCTGACGCACTTCGGAATTCATCCGTCATATTTAATATGAGATGCCAGACGTATATGAATTGAGTATTAAGTACAGTTTTGTTTTATGAAGTCGTTTGGTCTGGTTTTTTAATGTTCTGAGTTCATAGTGCTTCTTATCGCATTAACTGCAAGTTTAGTCATCTAACAAACACTAGTAGTTTTTGAAAATCCGCCTAGCGGCCTCTGATGTGGAATTGGGACAAAGATTGCTATTGAGCAGCATTCGGGGATACGAAATAGGTTTACATACACCATGCGTCACGCGGGTGTAACTCCGCAAACTTCTATATACCGGGCTGCTTTGTGAAAGTTAATTAATCCATACTCAAAACTTCTAAAAATAAAATCTAGGTAAAATAACAGCTTGATTCATGATTTCCAAAATCTACAAATTTTGAGTGCTTCTTAACAGTTCCTATACAAATTTTCAAGAAAGCATTGAACTTGCAACTTCCAAAAATAAATGGCAACATCTTCCCACACATTAGTACCAACTAAAGAAATAGTGAAAATCAATAAATTACTCGTCTTTCCCTAACCTTATCAGCAATTTAACCATTTATTCCAAATTAGAGGGCTCGAACAAACTGATTAAACCTTTATCTCGACGGGTGTCACTAACGGAATTACCCTGCAGAGGGTAATTACCTTTACCCTAGTTTTGTTACCCATTTTACTACCTGTAAATAGGGGGTAACAGTTTTTATTAGTTGCAGATATTTGGAGAATTTAATATGGGGGATTATTGGAATAGTATTCGTGATGGATTTTATTTTTTGTGGTTCGTTGAATGAGTAAGATTGGTTTCATTAAATAGTCAAATTCCGTGTATGACATTTGGAACTGATAATATCTACAAATGTTATGTCACTCACATCATCATCTGCCTAGCCTATGCTGTGATCGGATTCCAGTCTCATTCAGAAACAGCTGAGTACTTACCCGTCCTTTACATGGAGCAACTGCCTATCTGACCTCCTCAACCCAGGTACCTGTGCAAACTTATGCCCCTTGGTAAGTGGTATATAGTATGGCATTATAACTATCCTGACCCTGCCTTATTTAAGATCAGCGTAGCACGTCTTCTTTAACCTATTTCTATGACGTCATCAGAATTGGATCAATAAGTTCCTGAACATCGTGTTCGACAAAAGGGTTTGAAGTTTTGCGATTGATACAAATAGGCGTTTTTTTTTGTATTTGTTCCGTGCTTGAAGGAGGCCAACGTTTTACACGTGTATAAATGTACTTAGTTATATCTCAAATTAAACACAAATTGGTATATTGACTTCCTCCATATATCCAACCATGCGTAATAATTTACTATTTACTCTTACTTCCAATCAATACAAAAATACATTAAATTACCCAGACCAAAGGAATATGAGCAAGCAAAGACAAACAATTTACTTATTGAATAAATTGCCTATAACTTAATAAGCGTATATTTGTTTCAGGTAAGCAACATTTACCATCATCCCCCAATTTTGGGGGCTTATGGCCACAAGTTGGGGTACTCGACCCGGGTTGGGGGCCTCGGGCCAAATTGATCGCGAAAGGAAACTGGTAAGCAAGTAAAGTTAATCGAATACTGGTCATCAGTGAAATTGTGTCGAGAACAGAGCAAATCTATTTTAATGTGGAGAAGGATATAGAAATATATTATTTGAAGTTATACCTATATGTGCCATAGAGTGTGGAATAGGGTGTAGAAGTGACGGCGTTGAGAAGGTATTAATTTTCACATAAATTACACTATTTACAAAGTTCTGTAAATCCGCAATTTTAAATATTCCCTAGGTACGTTACTACATTCCACAAAAAAATTTTTGGTCACTAATTTTCTATAAACTTTTATGGCCTTACTACAAAAGCTTAAACATCTGTTTTACAGTTGTCTAAAAAAATTGTGGCTGCAAAATGAACCATATGTCAACGTCATAATCTGAATTTTTTAGACAATTCTTAAACTGACGTTTTTGTGGTAATACGGTTCATGTTTATTTGACTCACTATGAGTATACATACGTACATAGTGCATCATGCATGTCGTATAAATATATTGTGAATTCAGTAGGAGTCAAATAAATATCTTTGGATCGGCAAACTCATTTGGCAATTTGTTCCTAATTTAGGTACCTCCAGATCAAGACATAATAAAAAATTATTTCTTCCCTAATTAAAAGTACATACATATCAGTTTTTAGGTTAATCATGAATAACGCTGACAAACCAGATATGCTTAAATCAACAATAATTACGTCTTACCGTAATGAATGATGGATGACATGCGCGAACATCGATACTTAAGCAAATATAATTAACGCACCCTTTATTGTTTTCCACGTAGTAGACATTTTGACATAATGTAAGTTAAGTTTAGAAGGCTCACTTCATGATGGAATCAAGTAATAGATATAGTAAAAAAATGGTCTACACTTAGTCTGTGTTAGCAATGGGTTAACCGTCTTCTCAATATATTATTTTGAAAATTTTAACAAAAATATATTCTTTCAGCTTCTTATTTTCGGAATTTGAACAAATAATTTTAAAACTATAATAACTGTCTAGATTCAATAAAAAGGCATTTATTCAAATTGAAAAAAAAATGATTTGGTATAGGTAGGCTTTGGCATACTATCCTAATTCACACTTTTGTAAAAAGCGGTTATCATAAAATGTTTGTCAAAATCTTTAGTGAGATCAAAAATCTAAATATTTAGAGTAACATTTGATTCCATCATTTATTACATACTATCAAATTTTTATTATTTAAATATAGGTACTTGTAGAGATAGATAAATATCATGGAACTTCTTACCATCACTGCTATATGCCTACCCTCAATACCACACATAATTTGAAGTGAAACTCTGATACGCTTACAATATCGTATAACACATACAAGTTACTATGATTATCCCGTAACTATACAGTTTACAGGCTAGACCATATACCTTTGCTAACACTAATGGTCTACAGTCTACAGTCTACACTGAG
This sequence comes from Helicoverpa armigera, assembly GCF_030705265.1. Classification (NCBI taxonomy): domain Eukaryota; kingdom Metazoa; phylum Arthropoda; class Insecta; order Lepidoptera; family Noctuidae; genus Helicoverpa; species Helicoverpa armigera. Next base: position 9,510,561 of record NC_087140.1, on the reverse strand, counting down.
GACTATCAAATATATTAGTGCTGAATCCGTTTGTAGATTAGGACCAATTTGTTTTGGTCCTTTGAGTGGGATTTTGATGATGATGGTTTGAATTGAAAGTGTGATGATGTTAGAGCACTATAATGATGATTATTTTACTAATTGATTGTGGTTTTCACGAAGAAAAACTACCAAGATAGAAAATATACTGTCATATGTCAGCTTTTAACGAATTTCCATGCTAAAGTACAGAAATTGTTCAAGTCATTTTACCGTAAAAGTAGCCATTTATGAAGATAAGTTACCACTAACACTACATGGCAAAAAAATAATTCAGACTTTAAAAAATTATTTTCACTTCAAAATACAACCGTATTTAAAGCTTAATAAAACTGATATTCCTTTAAGAATACAACTTACTTGGCTAATCGAACAATATTACTGTTTGATATGTAGCTGCCGATGGAATCGCCAGTTAGGAAATTAAATCTCTTCGGCGCTTCCTAGAGACTTTACATTTTAATGTGGGCCAATGTTACACCGTGTTGTAACGATGAAGAAAATAGAATTGTATTTTGCAAATATGGGTATACAGTTTTGATCTGAAGTTTCGTGTATTCTTGGCAGATGTTTTGTAGATAGTTTATGTGCTTATATAACAGGGTTGATGAGTTAGTTTGCTTGAACGCTAGTGCGTATCTCAGAAATCGCCTATTTTATCAAGGTAGTCTATAAATATATTTTTTTTTTATACCAATATACTAAGTAGTTTCCACAGTTCGTTGGTAAAACGCTCGCGAAGGTTTTTCAAAACCTTCAATTTATTTAAATTAATTGTTGCCGAAATGGTTACAATATACTATAGGTACACGTTCCTTTAGAATTGCGATGAAAAAGAAGGAAACAGTTAGTACATAAATCCTTGAAGAAGACTTGTTGAAAAGTATAGGTACGTAGATTTATTGAAGTCCACAGAAGCATAATGATAAATGGGTATCGACATAAAGAGAAATAGTGAGATCTTTATACAATATTACTGAAAGACTGATGTATTGAACATTGAGCAAAGACACTTTTAATCTATTACCTATTTTGAACCTAACTTACTGTATCACAAATAATGAAAACTTGTTTTTCTCAGGAGCATTCTTATTAAGTCACTACGCTAATATAAAAAAATATAATTTTACCGTATTAAAAGTCAATAATGTTTCTTACTCTTCGGTGTAACACACGGCCGAATTTAATGTATTTTCGTGAAAGCCCGCGTCGAACGGTTGGCACTAAATGATGTGAGAAAAATTATCGTTTTCTCTCTCTAACGCGCTGTTGTCTCGCTCTGACAATACACTTATGTTTGACGACGCTCATGTTGAGTTTTAAATTGTTCGCGTAAGAGCACACTGCAAACTTTCAGTCGGCCGATAGTTTGAAAGATCAGGTATTTACCCGGTACCAGATCGGCTGTCATTGAAAATCTTTGGCAGTCGTTACAGGTAGCCAGAGACCAGTAAGTCTGACAACCAGTCTTACCAAGGGGTATTGAGTTGCCCGGGTTGAGGAGGGTTGAGGAGGTCAGATAGGCCGCTCCTTATAAAATACTGGTACTCGGCTGCATCCGGTTAGACTGGTAGCCGACCCCAACATAGTTGGGAAAAGGCTCGGGAGATGATGAGACTGACTGAAAACTTTGATTCGAATCAAGATTATCTTTGAAGGTTTTTGCCTACCAATCGGGGCAACTGTCGGCCGACTGTTTAATCTGTAGTGTGCAGTGTTTAGAGAGAAAGGGTGATTTTTGGATCGATTTTCCGTGCTATGGCGTTTATAGATTGGGATTTTAACGGTGACGATAATGTATGGTGTTTTAAGAGGTATGGCCTTTGAATCGAGTGTCAGTTGAATGTGTGTTTAGACTGGCTTTTATTGAAGCTGTATTTTAAGATTTGACAGTAGTGAATGTGTTTGCGAAGAATAAGATGTTTATGCAAAGTTTAGCTTTTTTGTTGTCTAATTTACAAGGAACACTTTGTACAAAGACCAAATACTTATTATGGTTTTGGTTCTTAAACCTAACATTTGAGTTTCAGAATGATACTTGCTTTATTCTTAGGTACATGAGGAGCTCATTATAAGGTTTTTATGTACATAATTATAAGGTCACAGTATGATCACTAATATAAGCACTGACCTTTTTTAATGCAGCTTGACTTTATTAAATAATCAAGTTACAGCCGTGTACATAATTCTACTACTACTACTATATTTGTTTTGCTTACCGGAGATAGAATTTTGATGTTAGCCTACATACGAGTATTGTCAATTCCTATGTTTAGTAAGCAAAATAACCATCAAATTGAGTATTAAGAACGGCAGTTAGACAGTAACGATCCCCTCTCACCTCTCATCTACCCTTAAATCTTACTCTCCACTTAACTATCATCTCAGTTACTACATAATAACTATTATTACTGAAAATAATATTTCATTTCAATACCATAACGAGGGTATTTAGCGTCGATTTACAAAATAATACTGATTGACAATATCGCTCTTGTTGATAGCCTGCAGTTAAAAGATTGGATTTCAGTTTAATTTTCACACTTGGTCTGATGGAGCAATTTGTAGTTCAGTTTATGGTAGTGCTTTTAATAATGTTGTGTTGTGTGAGAAAGTTTGTTTTTTGTTAGTTGATTATAAGGAATAAATGTTATGTAGCATTGCGTGTTCCATTCCGGAATGGTCCAATAAACTATTAATTTGAGTATTTTTGCTATTTTTTTTTGGTATGGCATCTCGCAGTTCAGCCTAGGAGGCCGTGTACTGCTTAACCGGACTTTTCTCTGTGGATGCCTGGAATTTAAGGTCTCCAGCCAGGGGCGTATTTTTGCTAATTGCTTAGAAACCTTAAATAATGGCACCATCTTCGGCCTAATCTTTTACCAACTATGTTGGGGTTTTGTTTCAGTTTATCCAAACGCAACTGAGTACTAATGTTTTTCATGCGACTGCCTTTTGACCTCCTTAAGCTATTTATATACCCCGATACTCGTTGGAAAGATTGGTTGTCAAACTTTCTGGGGTCAGCCATTAACTGGGATTGATTAAGCTTGAAGTTCAAGACGTATGTAACAAGCAATATGGTTCCTATAAAATAAAATTTTACTATTCTTAATCTCTATAAAACTCCTTTTACTCACCCTGACCTCACATTACCACATATTAAAAAAAGCACACAACGACAAAAATTCTATACTTAACCTACCCACAAAATGTGGTATTATAATAAAAAAATAAACACGAGAGTCGACAAGGATGTGGTGAAAAGAGCAGCGTACCCTTATTTGAGCAGGTCGGGTAATTTAATAACGTACCCTACTACCCTGATAAGGGGTATCGATTTGCAATATTTACCCCCAAATGGCCCGACTGGACATAGATTATGATATTTGGGTGGTAGATGCGACAGTCTTTTGATTTCTTTCAAATGATGTTGCATACCGATATTTATAAATTATCTAGTATTGTAATGTTAAATATCACTAGCCTTCGTCGGTGGCTTAAGCCGCATCCCATGTGAATTACTTTGTGTAACCGGGTAAACGATCTTCCTTGATACACAAAAATATTTTATTAAATTGGTCCAGCTGTTGTTGAGATTAATGCAAACGCTTCAGCTTTATACTATAAGCATAGATTAGTAAAAGAAAATAACAAAAAAAGTAATTTACCTATAGAAGCAGTAGCATAGATACTGTCAATTAAGATAATTAAATCAGAATAATGTAAGCTCTTAACACACCTTCTTTACATCTATGGAACATAATTTTCAAAAATTCTACCTATACCAAAAAACAGTCGCATCTACCCAACTCTTTGCTCAACAGCCAGTAACCAAAACGCAGATTATTGGTCTCCAACCTCTGGTCCTTCACCTACTTACACTTTATTATCACCCGGCCGTAGTGCTCGGGGATCGTTAGTTCGAGCCCCGGACCAGTAATGTTTTTCAATTATGCATGCGATCCTGAACTGTCATTTGCGTTGATGACTGTTTGAAAAAGTGATCACTGAAAATAGTGTTAGTAGGAATTGAGAACCTCCTCCTGTTTGGGATGTTGGGTAAAAAAAGAGTTTATTGTGTGAGTTATGATAAAAATGAGTAGGTAGGTATTGGATGTAGGTACATGTGGTATAGATGTTTTATTTCGCGAAATTGAGTGAACCATACTTGTGTGTCTTAATGTACATATTATTGTGTGTATATTTTTTTCTATGGATTTAATTATTTAATATTTATTTTATTTTGCTGTGCCCTACAGGGTCACAATTGTACCTAGCTCTAAGCCAAATTGTGACACCTACTTTGTACATTGTGGAATGAAAATAAATAATATGAATTATGTACCTACCTACATTGTTTTTGCATTATGCGGCCGCTACTGAAAGGTCCCGAACTTACGAATACAAACACAATGCGTGACAATCAATGTGTAAGTGCATAAACCACATAAGTATGGCGCACCCGCTTTTGTGAAACAGAAGCTTACAGCAAATGTGTGTTCCACACGCTACAAAAGTTAACCTTCTATAATTTTCAACAATACAACACCAAATCGTAGGTAATACTCAAAGTTGAAAAGTATACCCAGTAGTGACATCAAGTCTTTTATAGACACGATTAACACAAACAAACATACATATATAGTCAACATCAAAACTTTCTAGTCATCTCCCGGGATGTCACGGTACATAACAAAACTTGGTGTTATGCAATCCTGTCCAATAGTTTAACAATGGTGACTATTTTTCGTGTAAATAGGTCAGATTTAGGTACACGAAAAATACACGCCATTGTTATCTAAAATCTAAACTATTCCTGTTGTGTAGATAAAACTGGTAAAAATTGAAGGATTTCTTTATTTTATTTTGATTATTATGTTTGTCTTTGTATGGTTCTTTGATTTGTACCATGTTTTTACAAAATAAACTATCTTTATCTTTGATTTGCCATTATATGTATTATACAGTCAGTAGTAGTCATCTCACGGGATGTCACGGTACATAAAAAAACTTGGTGTTATGCAATCCTGTCCAATAGTTTAGCAATGGCGTGTATTTTTCGTGTCGCCAAATAGGTCAGTTTTCTAGGAAAATCTTGTTGTGTTTTGTAGATAAAACTGGTAAAAATGTAAGTCTTTTTGATGTTATATTGTTTATGTTTGTACTTTGTATAGGTGTTAGAAATTCCCTCGGGACGTTGGTAAATCAGCAGCCGAAAGTTAATGTAAATTATTATTTATGTTTACACACCAATCTATCTAGTTCAATATTCATATAGCATATTAATAAGCTAATTTCTCCTTGACATCAATTTGACGTTTCATAAATACCTGTAATAAGTATGTGTAAATTAAATAGAAACCTTTGACTTTAATATTTTCATCTTCCCAACCTACACCTTAGGATAGAATAGAATAGGTCTTTATTTGCTTAGAAAGCAGGTACATAGAAAAGAGGGTGTTAAATCTATACATATAATAAATCTATAGAGAGGTCAATTCTGTACATTGAATATATTTCCAAAATAACTATTAGGGGGTGATTAATGATCGATACTGATGCCAAAAATGCAATCAGTAAAATTTATGTCTGTCTGTCAATAAAACAATGTATGACGGAAATGTTCTCCTTAAAATTATGTAAAAAATATACCTTGGCAGTATACATCTTTTATGGTTGGCTCACAATAACACGTTTAACTCTCGATAAGATTTGTGTATATTCTGCCATTTATGCCACTTTGTCATTCTATTTTGTTACAATATTTTCTCATTTTCTCAAAAATCCCCCCCTCTATTTTCTACTCACAATACTAGCCACAACAGCTGATTCCACAACTACCCCCAGAGGTACATAAGACCAACAATAGTGAAGTTAATCTGCACTCAACAGCCACTGTACCAAAGTAAGCGAGTTCAAAATACAATGGTTTAACCTCTGTTGCTGACGTTTTTCACTAAGACAATGAAAATCGTGCTCTTATTGTAACAAAGTGTACCTTTGATCTTCTAAGTTTGAGGCAAGTTTTTGATCCGTTAATTCAGGATAGACTGAGGTAAGGTTAAAAGAATTTGATGGTGGAAGTACTGGGGATTAAAGACATTTCAATTAAAGTAGAAAAAAATATTGACTTTGTTTATCTATCATTCTTATGTTATTAATCGAAAAAATAGAATGACAAAACTATAATCACTTGCCAAAAAGTTAAAGCATTTAGTTAGACGCCAGTAAACATACCTAATAGCTGTTTTCCTGCGTCCCTAGGGAACTACCTCACCCAGCCGGACAAAAAAAAATTACCTACGTCCCTACTCAGGCCATTGACTATCTTTGTACCCGACAGAGTAATTTCCCCAATTTGATATTGATAGTACATATATTAGTAAGAATAACGAAAGTAAGTAATTCCGATTAGCTTGAAGTTAAATCATAGGTCATAGTCATCTTGAATTTTATTAGGGTCACTATATAGATGCACCTACTGCTCTTTAAAGAAAGTTCAATGTTCCTTCCAACCAGATATACTTACTCGAAGGACTCCACTCAATAGCAAGTCCTCACGGGACCAGGAAAAGGCTGAGAAAGTTAGACGCTTCACTAGAAATGGTTAGACGTACTGAAGTGGACTGCATTGACACACTTGGTTAGACCACTTACGTTGTACAAGCGAGAAAAGTGTACGTACCAAGGCTACTTTTGTACATTTCACAATGCGATTAGTTAAAAATATAAGTGACGGATTGACAGGTATTTTTGCACCATACAATATACTAGCCACCAATCAGATATCAGCGGTTTTGCACAATTTAATGGTTGTTATTATACATGCATATAATCCTTCCTTTTCATTCACTATATCTATTAAAAAAACTCATGAAAATCGATTGCGTAGTTTTGAAGATTTAAGCGTACAAAGGGACATAGGCATATAGGGACAAAAAAAGCGACTTTGTTTTATACTATCTAAGTGATGATACATAGTGTGTACACTTAGAAGAGGCCGCACAGACATTAGAGTGAACTGCTACAAAAGAGTTTACGTTTCCGTACCCAGACGGTAAAATGGTACCCTATAACTAAGACTTCGCTTGTTTACTTCTCATGAACACCATTCTAGTAAGATAGTTGGAAATAACAGCCAATTGTTACCGCTATAACAACAAATACTGAAAACTAACTACATCATATTATAACATCATTTTAATGGACTCTCGTCGTATTATACAAAATACACCAAAATGATAAGCTTCCTCAATTTAAGGTCATAACTCAAAACCAGAGGTCAGACCCCTTCATATAAGACCGTGGACATCAAAACAAACACGAAGTTTTAATATTTAACTTGCTTCAACTTTGAATCGTAAACAAACGTACAAAGAGACAGCATGACAAAGTTGTATAATAATATGTCGAAATCACAGAGGAAGGAAAAATAGCGGAGATGCCATAAAGAATGTAGGTCAGGCGCCTTCTTGTAGGTCAAGAAAAGTAGGTGTGATCAGTCACTAGAACTAACGAGGCATTCGGGTTCCTTGTCAAATCAAAAAATCTCAAACATTGGTCTTGATTGAATGGTGATCTTATTATTTAAAAGCGGGTTCTACTGCAGGCATGTAAGAGTGGAGCTAGTAACGTTCTTCGTCCCCCGAACATCCGCATTTTGGCGCGCTTATGTCTTAGAAGATTTTGCGTTATGACATCTCTGCTAGTCATTTTGTTCTCCATGGTCGAAATATATAAAATTTTGCAATATACACAATATGGTTGACACGAATGATGTTTTCATGTTTCTTCAGGGAAAGTTAGTGTTTTATTGCTGTTGCTTTATTTGAGTTTTATTTTTCATTTTGAAGTTTTAAGGATAATAGACACGAGGCGACAGAATCAAGTGAATTTATTTGACTTGTTGTTAATTTATTGTTCACTTTTGGTGCAGAGTGTAAAGCTTTAAGATGACGAGGGAGAAAAGTAAAACTGGATAATGTGTTTTAATTTTACTGTTGCATCTATTTGTAATAAAAAAGTATATCGAATTACTTAGATTTGAATTGTAAGCCCTTTCGTAGTTAAACTATTAATATACCCAAGGTGTAGTAGGAATAATTTACCACAATTGATGAGATTACGCCTCTTATTTATCTATATGAACAACCATTTTTTATATTTGAATTTTCCGCTACCAGTTATCGCATTCAGCGAAAAAGCTTTTAATGGTCCCCTAAAATTATGGTTTGTTCCCACTAGTTCTACTGCTTAGTTCTACCGTAGAACTAATGGGAACTTTTTTTCCCACTAGTTCTACTATTTGAGGTGTAACAAAATAGTAGAACTAGTGGGAATTATGGTTTTTATTGGTATTCCCACTAGTTCCACTGAACATTGACAGTAGAACTAATGGGACATAATTTTGTTCTACTAGACAGAAGAAGTACAGTCGACGGCCGATAGTTGTGATTTTTTTCAGAGCTCAATATCGATAGCAGTCAGAATAACTTAGATTTTTTTCATGAATTTCAACAAAAATCAAATGTTTTTCTTTAGAAAAGTACTAGGACAGCAGAAATGAAGAGGAGCTAGTAAATCTTTTTTGTTCATCTAATTTTATAACACCTCTGTGGTGGTGTTTAAAAATCAGACATTGATAAAAAAAAAACACGCTTTAAAAGTTAGTTTAATGTGAGTGTTGTGTTGGAAACTAACAGTCTTTTACAAAAAGTTAAACATCTGTTGAACACTTGTCTAAGTAAAGTGTGGCAACAAAAGGGACTTTAGTTCAACGTCATAATTTGTAAAAAAAATTGGCAAGTGTTCAACAGATGTTTATTTTTTTTTTTGTATTTTTTTAAAGCGTGTTTTTAAACTATTATTTTTGTTTGTTTTTTTTTTGTCTTAATCATAGGGCTGCAATTCAAACAGTCAATCAGCAAGTATTTTTTAATAATTTCAATACTACATTAATTTTGTATAATTTAATGTAGTATTGAAAATGAATATCAATATTGATTTTTAAACACCACCACAGTGGTGTTATAAAATTAGATGAACAATAAAGATTTACTAGCTCCTCTTCATTTCTGCTGTCCTAGTACTTTTCTAAAGAAAAACATTTGATTTTTGTTGAAATTCATGAAAAAAATCTAAGTTATTCTGACTGCTATCGATATTGAGCTCTGAAAAAAATCACAACTATCGGCCGTCGACTGTACTTCTTCTGTCTAGTAGAACAAAATTATGTCCCATTAGTTCTACTGTCAATGTTCAGTGGAACTAGTGGGAATACCAATAAAAACCATAATTCCCACTAGTTCTACTATTTTGTTACACCTCAAATAGTAGAACTAGTGGGAAAAAAAGTTCCCATTAGTTCTACGGTAGAACTAAGCAGTAGAACTAGTGGGAACAAACCAAAATTATTTGAACTTCTTCATATCAATACAATAGAACCCTTCTATTGTGACAAAGTCCTTTTTAATAAGCCAAATAAAGACTGAAACACTTATAACACGCGGAACTATTTACATCATTTCTGACTGAAACTGTTACCGCGGCCGTTTCCGGCGGCGACAGGAAGCTCGCGTGTCCGTGATAATGGCGGTTACCGGTTCCCGCCGCAAATCATTAATGGACAGATTGTTCAGCGACTTTTTTTCCTTTTAGTTAACGACTATTAATACACAATTATAAGGATTTGGTAGATTTTGGTACATTTTGATCTTTTCCAGGGCACAATTCGGAGTAACTCACAACACAGTACAGGATTGTTCTAAAGAGTTACCGCGGCCCTGGTACATAAAGGGCTTAAGAAAGAATATGGTGGGTTCTAGTCAGTAAGAGTCTGACACTCCCTACTGTTTCAAACACAGTTTCATTTGATGATTTCTCACCCACCATAAAAAAGTGTTTCATTACGAAGAGATAGCGAAACCTACTGGATACTAACTCTTGAAGTAACAAACCATTAATATAAATTAAAGATGACATTGCTAAATCTGAAGTTAAAAACAGATAGGTACACAACCAGTACCTAACAGTTAAAACAATTGAAGCTCAAAAACAAAACTAAAAATGCAACGTTAACCAACCACTAATTACAAGAACCAAACAATTAGTAACAGACAGTTTCCAAAAAACACAACGAAGCAAAACAGCAAAGTTTCTAGAACACCATAAATCAAGCGCAGTCAGAATCACACAGTTAACAGAAACATACCAAACAAACAAACAAACGAAACTACAGGAAACAACAAGCATTGGTAAAATAGTGCCAATAGTGCTTGGGTAGCATTTGAACCAAAAGTCATGTTTGACTCTCTTTTAAATAAGGGTCACAAAATACTGTATGTAGTCAATAAGCTATCAAGTAGTTCAGAATTTTAGTTCCAAATACCATCTTAATTTTTCACTCTCTATGTATAACGGTAATAACCTTTCTATCATTGATATATAAATCAATTAAACAGTTTTCTTTTTACCACTGATTTAACAACACATACACAAATTAAACACAACATTATAAGTAGCATCCACAAAAAATACTGCAAAGGGCCCATAAAGGGCTCCGTAAATGTTCTACTATATATAGATTTTCAGATCGCCCTATAGCTACATAATTATGTATATATGCATTTTAAAAAGGTAAGTGTGCCAAGAAACATACATACTTTCTGCTACTATGTATATTTTAACCTGTCACCAACCATTTGAATTCTCACCAGTCATACCTTCACTAACCATCCACTAACGACATTAAAAAAGAGGTACTACGAAAATTCCTGCGGAAAAATGGTGGGGGATGAAACAGAAGGGAAAGGAGAAGGGAGGAGGTTATTAAGTAGATTCAATAATTAATGCAATAAATATCGGGTGCCGTTCCGCTATTAACTTTGCCGTTAAAACACCTAGTAGTTGGATACTGTTCAAGTTTGGACAAGGAAATCTGGTGTTAAAAGTATTGTTATAGTAAAGTTGGGTTGTGATGAGGATTATTTAATAACTCATTTATATTTTAGTTCAAAGTTGGGCAGAGTTCTATTGATATTTTGACACTAAAGACATTTAAGATCTATGCGATCGGGCTTACGTTTCGCACAGGCCTTAATCGGGAACGAAATGTCAGCTGCTGCAAAAAAAAAAACGAATGAAAAAGAAATCGGGAATTCAAGCTGTGTACTTAGTGTATTTCAGGTATGAAAAAATTTCATCAAAATTATCACCCATCTTGAAATTGAGAGCAAATAATCGCTTAACCTCACACACACTTTAGTCGATAGCTATACATCAAAATGATAATAAAATTATTATCATTGAATGCTTTTGACAATAAACTTGTTTTTCTTTAGCGATACACATAAGCATATTCTTTTTATTTTATGTTTCAAATATATCATCCTTTATTATTTAAGTTATGACTATTCATTCGATATCAAATGGCCTTAGGTCTTATCATATTTAGTGGTTTTAGTAATAATATATCATTTGTTTTCTATTGTGTTTATTATTATTGGAAAATTCATACTTACAGAGACTTCAATGATGGGACCATCATCATCCTCCGAGCCTTTTCCCAACTATGTTGGGGGGTCGGCTTCCAGTCTAATCGGATTCAGCTGAGTACCAGTGGTTTACAAGAAGCGACTGCCTATCTGAACTCCTCAACCCAGTTACCCGGGCAACCCAATACCCCTTGGTTAGACTGGTATCAGACTTACTGGCTTCTGACTACCCGTAATGACTGTCAAGGATGTTCAATGACAACCGGGACCTATAGTTTAACGTGCCATCCGAAACACAGTCATTGGTGTCTGAGATATACTTAGAAAGTACATACAAACTTAGAAAAGTTGCATTGGTCCTTGCCTGACCTGGAATCTAACCCGCGCCCTCATACTTGAGAGGTTGGTTCTTTACCCACTAGGCCACCACGACTACGATGATGGGACCATTGTGCTTCCAGTCATTGGGACTGAAAACGCATCTTTTTTTTTTTTTTTTTGTTTTCAAAGCGTAAAAAGAGGGTGGTTGTGTTTTGTTTGAAAGATGTAGCTACCTCACCGTTGTATACATTTGAGCGTGTCAATAAAATTGGAATGAGGTTTGTTCATTTCAAACCTTTTAACATCAAAAGGTTTTTTTCTATCCTTTTGAATTTGCGAATGGTATTTTTAGACTTTTTGTTGATTGTGAACGATCAAATGGTGTGAGTGAAATTGTTACTGTTTTGTAAACATTAATCTGTAACGTTGTACATTGTACCACGGAAGACAAAAAATGCGTCCATTTTAAAATGAATATTTCTTAAAAAAATTAAGGAAACAAATCAAATGATTGGTAGTCACCAGGTGTATTTTGAAAATACAACAAAATCATCTAAGTAAAACAGGACACATACCTACATACATACAAACATTACACAGGTTATTATATTGTTCTGTACCCACAAACGGTTTCTACAGAACGTGCAGAATAAAACACAATCGATCTTGCCTGTCCCTCCAAATGTTTTCAACCTCTTTCGCCTGAAAACGTTTGAATCGGTATCTGGTGTAAGTCACGGGCGAAGTCTATATTTAGCTATCGATTGCCTAGATGTTGGACCCTAAAAATAATGTTGAAAGAATCTATGGATAAATCGGGTTTTTATCTCCTGTTTAGCCATGAGTTGGAAAAAGTTTGTCAGAAATATCTGAGAATTTTACGTTATTTATAATAGATATCAAAAAATTGCTATACACCATAAAAGTGGAAATTGTCAACTAATAAAGTAAGGTAAATTAGCTGTTATTATAGAAAAGACAGTGTTGTGTTGGATTTATGAGCTTATAGTATATCAGTGAATATTATCAACATTGTATTAATATTTAATTGAATTTAATTAGAACGAAATCACGTCTCACTTACCATTTGCGCCACAAATTGATTTCTGTCTATTATTCCGCCCTACAGTACTGTATTATTATATATTGTCGACATCTGTGACCCGTTTTCATCGAAAATTGTCGCTTGGAGTTACAATAACCTTGCGTATTTCAATTTCAATCGTTTCTCTCTCAGTGTAGGCAGAAAATACATTTTTTTTTTCATCAGATATATTAGATAATGTTATGAAACGATTTGGTAGAACATAATCATATTATTGGAGTATTGTACGAAAATGATCCTTAAGTACAGCGATATTATGTACTTGAATTATGCTTTATGTGTGATCGTTTCAACTGTTTTGAGAACTCTTCGACGGTCTATTTTTATATTCTATTTTCGTATCAATTTTGTGTGGATTATTCTAAACCATTTTTAGCATAAATATAAGGTCAAACAAGGTTCAAAAAAGGTTTGAGTATCATGACTATTCTTCTTGTCATAATTATGTTTGGTATCGGCGCAGCTTCTCTTCTATGCTCTTCTGTCTGACATCATTTCATAAGTGTTGTTCTTCCCAGACAGTTTTTACAAAATCCAGACTTATGAGAGCTAAATGTCGGCTGAACCTATATGGGTACATAACATTTTGTTAATGCTACAAAAAACCTGTCAGAAAGCAAATGAATTATCTGAGTAAGAAAAGAAGTTAAATATTTATTTATTTACACTGACTTAATTGTTTAGAACAAATATTATTTTTTCGTGCTAACTTTATTTGTAATGTACTAGTAGGGATAACAGATTTTTACACGATCTAATTAGAAACTACTAAATTGCTTTATTAATAATTCTGTTTAGGTACTTTCTTTTGATCAAAGCTGACATCTTTTAGAGTGCGACGGCAAAGGTTTTCAACTAATTAAAAAATACCTCTTAATTAATTTCGTGTTCATTATAATGTCAACTGCATGTAAGATTAATGTCACCTTTATCTGTAAAATTACGATTTAAGTTAAGCGTCAACCTTATTTTTATTAATTATTTTAGTTTTGGAGACGAAATCTTAAAGTCAATCATTTTGGAACTCGTTTTACAAAAAGTAATTACATAACTGAATTATCTTAATATCATTAATCAATGTTTATATTTTAAAATACATTTATAAATATAGAAGAAAATCCTTCTAGTTACGTTTTAAAATAACTTAAGGGAATTAACTGTCCTAGATATTAGCTGAAAAGTAGGATGGACAGACACAGGATACTTTTAAACGATTACCAGTGAAACTGTGAAAAGAAAATAGTAATATAATCGTCACAGCCTTTTTATCGTCCCACCGCTGGGCACAGGCCTCACACGAGAAGGATTGTGTTTATAATATAATAGAGGATAATAATATAATACAGGATACAAAATAAGCCCTCGAAACCAATAAAACCGCAAATCCCAACTACAATAAACTGGCTTAAAAAACTACGTCTGCATTTAATTTGTTCAGCGACTGCGTTGCAATAAAAAATCGGTCTTTACCAGCGATGCGTTTTGGTCCATAAATTTTTATTCTTACACAAAGGTTTCTGATGCATCGGTAGTAAAATAAAGTGCATTGCCGTTTCCATTAACCAACAGATATTGTTTCAAAGGATTGATATTTTGATATATATTGAATAGTATTCCAGTTTTTATAGGATTATTCTTTTCGTTTTATAACTTTCAGACATTAATGCATTTTGGGAAAAAGGCGGATTATATTTTAAACTTTTTATGGTAATGGAAATGGATTAATGTTTTAACTGCTAGTGATCCAGCCGCGCCTGTTCAAAGTCAAAGTCATTTATTATCTCTTTTAACTTTTATAATAAATGTTCCTAGACTTCTTCACGAAACACTATCTCATGATCATCATCATCATCAGCCTATCGCAGTCCACTGCTGGACATAGGCCTCTCCAAGTGCACGCCACTGAGATCAAATCCGCATGAAATCAGTTTATTCGTTTCTCAGTTTTATGTGATCCAAACTAATAGATGGACATGACAGTGGCCTAAATGATTTCTACCCATAAATCAAACTTTAATCAGAATCAAAAACGCCATTAATCAGAGGCCCATAAAAATCAAATTTCTTTGTACCATCTAAGTAATACTTTACAGATGGATATAGAGGCAGCCGATTGTTATCTCACACGAGCTGTAAATCGAAGGAAATGGGCTTCAGTAGTGCTCTTAACCTGTTTCATTAGCTACCTGTTACTCGAGCAGCTAAAGCTTATTTAACGTTTAATTTTGGTTAGACTGAGACTTAACTAAGATACTGAGTGAAAATAGGTTTAGTTTCTTAGTTTAGAATATAAGTTTATATACAAATTTAGATGTGGTCCCATACGTGTCTCGAGGTATCTACCTTGCTAGATAAAAGTTTAGACTCTTGTCTGTGTACCAAATTTCATTTCAACGGAACCAATCCGTAGTTTTGGCACAAAAGTTGCCATTTATAATTAACATGAGGACTGAAAATTGAAGTTGATTGTATTAACTTTTATGACCATTTTATTCAACTCTTGAGAAATAAATACGGTTTTTGAAAGAAACACAAAATAAATATATTGCTGAAGGTAAAGCCCAAGTTGTCAAAAATACCTACCTACGTTATACCTTGGTTAAAGTAGACATTATTCTGTAAAATAAATATTTAAAACAACCATAATTACAAGCATTACCCCAAAAAATCCTCTTTAAAATGTTTAAGCGCATCGATCATGGAGTCTCATTACATTAACATAATGAATCTACAAAAATATAAGCTATTCTAAGTCTAGAGATACGTTTGCAATGTATTTTAATCATAAAAATAGGGTCCTGTATAAGTAACAAAAAAAAAAACCGGCCAAGTCCGAGTCAGACTCGCGCACGAAGGTTTCAGTACCATTATTTATAAAATGAGCAAAAAAATCACGTTTGTAGTCTGGGAGCCCCCCAAAATATTTATTTTATTCTAGTTTTCAGTATTTGTTGTTATAGTGGCAACAGAAACACATCATCTGTGAAAATTTCAACTCTCTAACTATTACGGTTCATGAGATACAGCCAGGTGACAGACAGACGGACGGACGGACAGAGGAGTGAAAACAATAGTGTCTCCTTTTACCCTTTGGGTACGGAACCCTTTAAAGGTGTAAAAATAATATTTTTTGGAATAAATAGGTGACACTTATGGTCGGTGGTGGACGTGCTATGCTTGAGATAATGATGATGATAAAAATAATACGTTATTAAAAAACTAAAATATCAACGCTATCAACAGAAGGAACTATTGTAGCAGTTCTTCCGAGCCAATCTCAATAACTTGTAATTGATAAAGTTGGTCGTTATGCCAAGAATGAAAACTTCTTACCCTAAGAACTATATAAGATATACTATTACTAGTACTATTAGTTAACTAATGAGTTTTATGAGAATCCAACCTCGATATTGCAAAGTAATTCCATCAGCTAGTGTTTGCATGTCAGTTTTTCCAAATAGAACCCTAAAACATAAAAATCTCATTAGCACCGTTAAAATGTTCACAATAAATATCCACATACATACCCATTTAATTGGTAATGTCATTAGTTAACCCACAACAGACTGATATGTTCACGTGATGGATAACTTATATCGACGATATTATTACTTTTTCCAATGTCATTATTTTCTTCCAAGGTCATAAATTCTGACCTTGGAATAAGGCCATGACCTTGGAACTGTTCTCCTTCGGCAGAAACTTGGCACGTTACCATTATTTGTGTCCTGATTAAGCATTGGACTTGTTTGAATCTGTTTGATATTAGTTTTTGAATTAGTGAACATCTTTCACAAAGGCTTTGTGACATTGATGTCAGTTTTTGTTAGAATGGTCTGATTTTTGGTACTGATGCCGAATTTATATGAGGCTAGTTGTGACCTTCATTGTTTGTTATAACGCTATAGATTTATTTACAATAAAGTCATAGTATTGTAAAAAAAATGGGGTTTAAAAACCGAAGACAAAATTGTGTTATAGCTACTTTAAATTCCATTTTTGCTGTAAAACAAGTTATTTACCAACGTCCTAACTCTAAGGCAACTAAAACGGTTTTCGCGTACTTTTTTCAGTGTCAGGATCCACGTTAAACCATGAATTAGTAGCAACACGTACATTATTATGTAGCGTCTCAAACTTTTCCCATTTACCATAGTTTTGCTAACGTTAGCGACATAGTTTCACTAACTTCTAACCCCTAATATTCAAACGCCCTAAGTATTCAACTCCGCACACAAAACTGTACTTTATAACCAAAAGTTAAGATCCTAAATTGGCTGTCAGAAAAAGCAAAAGGGTCTTTTAGAAACAAATTACGTTTTTACAACACATAGCGAGATGAAAAGTTGTCGGGCTTGTGAAAAAGTGCCTTTTTTCAGTTGTGTAAGATTGTGATTTTTGGCTTTAGACTTTCAGTGCCTTATCTAATGAGTGATAACTGAGATTGGACACGCCGCCGTTTGTTTCTCGGTTTTATTGCGACGAAAATGAATGTAGTGATAAAGAGTGATGAGATGTCGGCGAAGTGTCGGCGAAGTGTCGGCGAAAGTCGGCGTAAGGATGTATTGTCGGTGTAAATTGGGGGTGTAAGGTGCACTAAAACTGATTGCTTTCGCGATGGGCCCTTAAGATTTTATACTGATGATTCCGTGATTTATATTAATTCTAAAGATGTTCGCGTTTATTTGGGTGGGGTAGAATAAATTTATTACAGGGCTGGATTTGGTTTGAACAATCAATGCGATTGATTGAAGGTTAGACTTAGGTTAGATGTAGATTGCTGACAAAGGTTAGAAAAATGCTTTCTGGAAATAATTTTGTGAATATTTAACTACATATTGCATGGTTTGACATTACTTTTTGTTAAATCAAAGGAAAAACTACATATATATACTACAAGACGACGGACAGAATGAGAGATGAGAACAAAATAAATTATTTTATTCTAGCTAAAGTGAAAAATAAATAAATGTTTAATACTTTAAACAAAACTCAGGTAAAGGAAGCCCAGTTTTCTTCGGAAACCATAAATAAGCTGTCAAAACCATAATACCTCATTTTATCTTTTTCCATGTCGAGTTAAAATTTCTTACCGACGATTTATGGTCCGAGAAAAATAACAGACAGCACACTCCTTTGTTTAACCTATTATTTATAACATTTTTTAACCTTTTTCTAGCGGGTGCTGGAGAATAAGAGGATTTAACTAGATATTAATCACTGCTAGGATCCGTTTGCGATGGTCGAGTACAAAATAGAGCGCTGTGGGTGCATTTGTGAGTAGGTATAAAGTGTAGTTGCAATGTCGTGTCTGTGCATTAAGTATTCTACGTTCCTGGTCTTTTTTTGAAATATCAGAACTGTTGAGGACTTCATTTGTTAGGACTGCGTGATAAATGGTAGGGGTATCTTTTCTTTGTGTTCCAAAATTGAAAATGAGTAACGTGTTCTATATTTTATTTTAAGTTTCAATGCCAATTTGTGGAATAGACAATTCTGATTGTGCATGTAGTTTTTCTTCAAGAATAAAGAAAAAGAAGATCTTCTAGACTAATGTTATAAAATAAAGGAAAAACATGATTTGTTAGTTTGTAACCTGGCTCTGAAATTATTCAATCGATTTGAAACAGTCTTTCACTGTTAGGAAGCTATCACTGCTTTTATCTGGGCACTTAAATTAAAAGAGAATCAGTTCAAAAATAAATCTATAAATAAAAAATGAATACGATGAGGTACGGGTAAAATCGTGGGAACCAGCTAGTTGCAGATAAGCCATGAGTACCCACTTGAACAATTTTTGTCTCTTTTGAAACCAATGTTTAGTGTACCCAAAACACACACTCCTATAGATTATCCTTACTCAATGCTTCATTAACTTTTGTCGAATACTCAGAAGTACAAACACATAACATACCGAATACATAAAAAACCGGCCAAGTGCGAGTCGTACTCGAGCAATAAGGCTCCGTACCATTATTTAAAATGAGAAAAAAATCACGTTTGTTGTATGGGAGCCCCCCAAAACATTTATTTTATTATAGTTTTCAGTATTTGTCGTAATAGCGGCAACCAAAAAACCCTTATCTGTGAACATTTCAACACTCTAATTATCACGGTTCATGAGATACAGCCTGGTGACAGACGGACGGACGGACAGATGAACGAAAATAAATAGGGTCCCGTTTTACCCTTTGGGTACGGAACCCTAAAAATCCACCTTCATCTATATCTCTGTCCATCGGAATGGTATAAAAGGGGTAGAATCGTTTTTTCATACAAAAGATCACACAGTATTAAAATTCCCTCAACCGTGTACAAAATTTCTACCCAAACGTTCATGAGCATATTTAATTTTGCTTTTGTCTATATTTTTAGCAAATTAAACACTGTGCGCCCAGTGGTTTGGAATCAACATTTAATTTTTTGCTGGATTTGTTTTCTCGGCTAAGTATTTAGTACTGTTTGTTTTGGGATCATACTAGGTGCTGCCCGTGACTTTGCTCATGTCTTGAGGGACCTGCTTCCAACATCTGCATGGTAACTCATTTCCAAACATCTCAATGGATTCAGGAAGTAATAGATAGTTTTTTTTTATGATTCTCAACAAGAACTACTATTTGCACTTCGTTTTAACCGCCGACGCAAAAAGATAGGTAGTAAGTTTTACCACTATGTGTGTCATTGTGTATATCTGTGTCACCTCAGCTTTTAAACGGATGAACTGATATGTAAATATAGATTTAGTTTATTTTAAAATATAAAGTACAGTACCTAAATTAAATGTTATGCTAATCCAATGAACTGATTTGGTTCCGTTTTATTGAGATGAATTATGTTCTTAACGAATCAAACACCAACTTTGCAATATAAAGCGTAATAAACAAACTCTCACATTCACAATATTAGTTAGGAAGGATTACATAATTTAGGTGCATTTGGACCGCGATTAATAACTGTTGGCCTGCACACTACTGCACAGTGGGCAAAAGTTTGTTACAATTTGCATGTAGTGTTTGTATGTAAGTTTTAATAAACAGTTACTCTTGTAGCACACTGCAGACTAAACAGTCGGCCGACAGTTGACGCGATGACAAGTATTTTTTTTGTAACGTTACAAACTTTAATAAAAAAAAAATGTTTATAAAAATGTTATATGTTGGAAGATTGGAATCTTCCAACGAAATTGTTTATAAAATTTCGGCTCAACCGATTGAGTTGAAATTTGGTATACACGTTGAGTTCGGATGACAATGCATGATTAACAGTGTGACGTCATTCTAAATCCAACATGTTTTAAAGAAAATCTTGATTCCAATCAACATTTTCAGTCGGTCTGATACCGGCTAAATACCGGATCTTTGTAATGTGCGTATTACCATTCATCTTCATACTGCCTAAGTCTAAGCAAACTATTGGCGATGCAAAGATTATCCGCACGCCTCTAGTGGCGACATTTAGAAGCTGTCTAAGAACGGCTTTTCTATACAATTTATGTCACGATAAAAATTGACACATTTTGATTTTTAATTTGCGAGGTTTTTGACTCAAATTGTATGGATATCTGTCAAAGTGTCGTTCTTAAACAGCTTCACAATTTTGACACTAGAGGCGCTACTATCTTTGCATCGCCAATTGGCCGACTAAAAGTTTGCCGTCTGCTGTTTGTATGTAAGTTTTAATAAACAGTAAGTAATTGTACCAGTGCATGTTTTGTGCATTTTCAACTTTATTGTGAATGCTAACTTGCAGTTATGTGGTATGTTGCAAATTGTTCCATTTTATTTTGTGTTATTACGTCAGTAAGAGTTGTAGATAGTATGGTTTTGGGTCGGGTTTTATGCAGTTAAAAAATAAGCAGAAGCAGAAAATTAAGGGTTTCTAATGATTTATATACTTCTAATCTGTACCTACCTAGTTTATTTTGATAGTTTGAATGAGCTTATTTCAGTTACTAGACCGGTGAGAAAATTATCTCAGTGATAGATAGCCCATTTATTGAAGAAATTTTAGCCTACCCTTAGTTCAAGTGCACGGAGTAGGACCCACGTACATGTATGAAACCACTGATTGAAGCTAGTTTAGTAAATATCGAATCCTATTCATAAATATAATAATACGTAGTGTAAAAGTAAGAATTAAGTATATAATTATTTTCCCATGAAAAAAACCCTCGCATTTCCCATCACCACAAACCTCTTCTCTCCAATTACATCCATTACGTACCAGTCGTCATAACCAGAGCACAAAACGGGAACAAAACCCGGGTCAGTGCAGTCGTCGACCTGTACGCTACGTAATAAACTTTTCGTTGATTGAAAACCGTATGCTCCAGCGGTCTGTCGCTTTGATGGGGTTCCGTATGTGTTGAGGGGAAACGGTGAAGGGTTTTGCTATTGGTGGTGAAAAAGGTATAGATGAAGGATGGACTTAAAGTGGTGACAAATGGGTGGAGAAAAGATGGAAATAGCTACAGAATATTTTTTTATTCATATAATTATCATAAAATTATCTTGAATCCTGAGATTTTATCTCAAGTTTCTTATATTTTTTTCTGCACCGTTGCCAGAGCGACTGCCGTGCACGCGGTCTAATTTTTGATTCCTGGGTCGGGCTGAAATTGCTTTATGGGTTTTAGAATCATGCAATAAGCTGCCCATAGTCTGGATTTGACGATGTTACACCCCCGAGCCTGTGAAGAAGCCAAATGCTACTCCATAGCAAACGTTACCATTCCACGTCAGGGCCTGGCAGGTCGATTTGAGACAACTCTAGGGCTTGGAAAGTCATAAAACCTGCCGCTTACTCTAATTAAACGCTATTAATACTTCCTTACAATTAAATCTATAGTTTACTATAACTTCCTCATCGACCTTGTCCTACACGTATCTGAAGACACAAGCACTTCTAGTTTGCTATCAAGGCTTGTTCGCGCTTCACTTGGCGCCCTGCCAACGTCCACTCTGATTAAAGAAGTCATTCGAACCCTTGTTTGTGAGTAGATGTTTAGTTAATTAGGAGATAGGAGGTAGTTTAAATCAGGCTATGAATCAAGGAAGCGGGCTCTAACATTGTTGGGGAAGGTTAGGCAGATGATGATGGATCAAGTGAAATGCCTAAATGAATTGGTTGTCCACTGTGGTTGAAAAATTAAAGCACTAATGCAGAAACTAAAAATAACTTATATGTGAATCTCCAATTTTTTGGGAAGTCGAAGTTAAAATGTATACGAGTTTAAATATAATAAATCTCCTTACACATCATTTACTAGTCTATGTCCTCTTCTGGCAACGATTGATGTACTTAGTAAAAATATATTTCCAAAAAAACCGAACAATTCATGTATTGATTTATTTAAAGTCAATCTTTACAAAATATAAACAGCGTAACAGGACGAAAATAATCTTTTACAAAATGATTTTTTTTTCTAAAAAGAACAGTATTAAGAAAGAAAGCAAACATGTAGGTATTGACCCCAACATAAAATCACTAGTTATAAAAATACTCGGTACGGAACCCACTGCCCATCGAGTGAGATTTGATATATTTTTTTGCTTCCACATTCCTGTAGCGAGCCTGAACAGAATGTTTGTTCAAACTCTTCTATTTAACTGTATGGCTATTAAACTTTCATTACACATTCAAAATGTTTAAAATTAATGTTCAAAAAAGTTTATTTCCTTTGAAAACATTGATGTGAAATTAATTTGTATAAAAGTTACATGCCTTGTTTCATCATCCTCCGAGCCTTTTTCCCAACTATGTTGGGGTCAGTCTAACCGGATGTAGCTGAGTACCAGTGCTTTACAAGAAGCGACTGCCTATCTGACCTCCTCAACCCAGTTACCCGGGCAACCCAATACCCCGTGGTTAGACTGGTGAGTTACATGACTAGTTTATGGGGATTTTATTTATTTCTAAAAATAATTAATGCTAGTCGATTATAAAACTAGTTAAGGGTAAATTTTATAATCTTCTCGACTTTTTTAAATCTTAATCTTTAAAGAAGATAAAAATCATTGAAAAGTAAGTAATCTTTGGATTAGGTACTAAAAGGTATTTAAGACTTATTTTATTATTGCAGACTATGTTACATAGAGCTATGGTACGTAATTCTGTATCCGAAGTATTTGAAAAATGAAACTACATTGCTGTTAACTTTTTGCTAACATATTTTTATAGCCACAAACTGTAGCTAAACACTTCCACTATAAATATACCAATAAATGACTTCATACTAGAACTTGCAACCAATCACCAATGAAGTCCTTTTAACCGACTTCATAACTCAAAGGTTCTGAATTCGGTTGTTCTTTTCTACATAACTCAGGCGTGAATAACCCAATCACAGTCAAACCCAGTTATATAACAACAACCTTTAATGGCAAACGCCTGGCAATATGCCAGAAAGAAGGCCATGAACTTGCCAGTCGCTGGCACAATTTATGACAGTATTGCGTAACAGGACGAAAATATTTCCAAGTGTCACAGAATATGTAACGCTTAGAGTATTTACACGGCACACTTTTAGTCGGCCGATAATTTGTTGGGGCTCTTAAATCAGTATGAATCAGAGCAAGCTAGTACACTCACAGCTAGTATTTATTTATTTATAATATTTTATTCCAATTTTGTACCACCATTTTCAGTCTACCTTTGAGTGGTGAGGAAATAGCAGTAGGTAGTGGTGTAAAAAGCTTTTGGTATGATATTTAGTGTCAAAAACCATACATATAATATGCATGCATATGTACATAGTACATACATAAATACATAATACATATTTAGCCGGTATCAGAACTACTGAAAAGTTATATTGGAATCAAGACTGTTTAAAAAACAATTGACAGCCAGGTGGTCAACTGTCGGCTGACTATTTAGTCGGCAGTGTGCTTTTACTCTTAGATGAGACAATGGGTCATTTCTGAAAGATTGAAAGATATATTTCTGCTCTTTTTTGTGTATTAAATATGAAAGGGATAGATGGCAAAGATGTCGAAGGAGATTGGTCAGTGGGTGTAGTTTACGCTTTTGTTGTACGTCAAATAATGTTTGTAAGTTTGGTTGTTTCAAATAAGTCCTGAGTAAATGACGTAAAAAGAAAGTCTATCCTTTTGCAGCTGAGTGAAAAAGTCAAAGATCTAAAATGACAACAAACGGCTCTTCGTAATAAGATTCACAAAAGAGAGATACACATTTAATAACACAACTGATATACATATCTTTAAAGACAATCAAAGAGTTTTAACATATTTTTGATTGACCGAAGATATTATCTCCCATATACATCCTCACTACATCAAACTTAACCTTAACAGATCTATCTTTCTAAAACACGAACATCTTTCTTCTAACCTGGTATAACGAACTAAACATATTGTTCAGCACAAGAGTATCTATAAGAGAGTAATGGCTAAAGCGATCGCGCGATCGAGGGCTTCCAGTGCTGTTCAAGCCACTTCTAGTACCACAGAGTTCAAGTGGTTGATAAAATAAAACGTGCGGGAGTCTTTTAAAATAACTTTCGGACAAATATATGGGAGTTTCCTTTTAAATTGACGAAGTTTTTTTTAGATAATTTATACCCATTTTTGTTGGTTTTCTGTTCTATGATAGTTTGATCAAGCTCACGAATAAATTGTATGTGTGTAAATGTGACACACACACCACCAAGATTTTTCGTAATTCAGAACCTTGCAACCACCAATCCAAGCTTACATCCCATAACACTCAAAAACACATTTGTACTTGATAGGATTACAAAAACCTTCTAAAATCTAAGGGATGACCGAAACGTAAAACAATAGAATTACTCTTAATCTACCATAACACCAAATTGTGATTCGCGTAATTATTTAATCTTAGCAAAGCTTGTGTAGCCTGAATCCTGATTTATTTGTTTCCCGACTGAATTTAAAGTATCTTCGGGGTTTTGTATGGAGTGTTATGTGGTTTGTAGCAGGCCTTATTTCCCACGGTTTTAGGGAATTAGAAAGAATCGGAAGAATAGAGGAAATTATACTTCTACTGTTGATAGAACTGGTTATAGGCCTCACAGAGTTTTATTTGTGCGTGACAGAATTTTCTGAAAGGCAGTAGTGTCCAAAAAATATAAGTTGAAGAAATTATTTTTTGAAAGACGCGCTAGACGTTAGATAATTCATTCATCGAGGAAAACTATTTTTTACTTTACTGTTATCCGAGTGCCGGGACTAGTATTAAAACCGATGACAGAAACTAGTTTTACATGATTAAAGAATCTGACAACTTTAACCTGTATAAAACGTAGTAGTTACTAGCTAGTGTCTCTTACTAGCCTCTGTATCTTGAAGCAACTACCACACACTCATGTAAAAACTGTACTTTTTCAAGTTTATTATATCTCCACAAAACCTGTAGGTAGGTACTACAAAAACATCACAAACAGACAAACTGTCTCACGCATAACATTAACCACATTACTTATGCGTCTACATGACCCGTTTATTTTTACACACATTTAATTTCAATGCCAACCCTCTTAATTTTCACATTTCACAATTTTGAGGTCAAACCAAACCTATTCACCCTTTTGAAAAGGTTCTAAAGGACCTCTGGATTATTTAGGCGTTACACAAGTACTTCTATGATGGACCTAATTATGAATACAAATGGTACTTGAGACCTTGGAATGGTAAATGGGACCCTACTCTAGGACAAATTGTGAGTACTCTGTACGATCTTGTTTTGTACATAATCTGTGGATTTGGAGGATTTTAAGTTTGGTGTTAAAAGTAAGGACGATGCAGTACCTACTTATTTGTTTAAAACAAAGATAGATTAACGTACTTAGTATCACACTTGCACAAGGCGTTCACCAATGCACCAGTTCAATAATTTCAAATAAATGTTACACATTACATACATTTAAGGTTCAAACATATTCAAACGTATTTTAAAGACAACGCTTACTTATGTCTAAGGTAAAATAATTTCTTATTCTATGATGTATTTTTTATTTCTGACTTTTGTAGGAAAATTAAAAAATGTTTTCTCCTACGAACTACAAACTTAGATAAATACGATTCATAAAATATGCTTATAAGGTAGGAAAACTTAGCTCCAGATTACAAATAGTCACATATAAAATACGTCAGAAATATTTTAGCCTGAATTTTATGGTAGAAAATTTTCAAAGTCCTAAAAGAATATTCCTTCAATATTTCTCGGGGGTCTCCATTCAAATTTGAATTCTATGTTAAGGTAATACGTATTGAAATCGTTTGTTAAAGGTTGCCTATTCAAAAAAGACTAAGGTTGCTTTCAACTGTCTACACATCCGTAGAACGGAACTAGGAACGAGCCAGCCGAGTCTCAATTTCACCCTCATTTCCTATTTCAGACGTTTTTCTGACGTATTTTTGTTGTTTTCAGTCATTATATTATTTACACGAGACGTTTATTTCAATGTAAATTTTGATTATTTAGCGCAAACAATGGTGGAACTTTTAGGGCGTGTAAACTCGATAAAAATGTTGTCAATCAATGTTTGGGAGGTAGATAATATTTATTGCTTTCTGTTTTTGGACTGTTTGTTTCATGAGAAATTGGTGTTTTGATACTTTTTTGTGGTTTTTCAAAATATATTTTGGGACTGTATGTATCCTAACTTTTGGTACATATAATTTTCTAATGTATTCTGATTTATATAAAACATTTACATACCTATTTATATGCGAGAGTAACTATGTCTGTCTGTCGCGCCTTCCCTTCAAAACTATTGACGTAATAGGCTACTTTTTACCCTATTGCGGGAAGTGGTTAACTTGGTGGCCCAACTATCGGCCGACAGTTTAGTCTTTGGTGTGCTTTTGCTCTTAAAGTCAGCCTCCTGTCATCTCGAAATTCAAAACACCCCGATTAACAATATACCATCAATAAATCAATTTATTGTGAAAATTCACAAAGAATTACACCTTTTATTATATTATAAAGGCATTATCGTAATCTTTACAATACGTCTATTGTAAAAACCTTTACGAAGTCAATCTATTGAAATGCTGTACCGTATTGTAATATATTGTTCACGAATTTAATAGGTGTTCAAGAAAAAGTTATTTAGGTATTGTTGCTAATATGCTAATGCATTTATTGTAAAGGTTTTGGAAATAATTCACCATATTTCGACCTATTTTTAGTACTTTTCTGTAGGACTTCGGGTAATTGATCGTTCTACCTTTTAACCTTTTGAAAAGTTTGGCAAAAGTATTACCTACCTACGCAGTCTAAAAAATAATTTGAGAATGATCGTTTTTGAATTGGAAGTACCAAAGTTTTGTCAGATGCTTTCTTAGAATAGAAAGACAAATTGTTTTTGGTATTTTTGGGTAGTTTTTGTCGTTAACAAGATGAAAAATATTTGATTGATTACAAACATAATATAAATTACTATCCAGGCTAAATATAATATCAAGCAAAATGTTAACAAATTAATTACTCAAAATAAGTAGTTAGTAAGACTTCTATAATCAAAACACAAGCGTAGGCGAAAAAACTTCGTTGAAACGCAAAAGAGCTTTAAAAATTAATTCAAGCCATAATTTCATAAAAATAAATTCCCGCCCTAAAACAGAAATCCAACCCATATAAATGTGGTTTAATTAAAAAATGAGGAAGCTATACATCAAACGCCCAGCTTTGCTCGCTAAAGAATATATTTGTGCTGACAGTAAGGATTTGGTTATACTGAGAGCGGGATGTTATGCAAGTAAATGAAGTTTATCTTTAATAGAGGAATATGATGACCAATGAATATGATGACGTTCGAAAATGTTATGCTTTCTATAAAATAGTAGCTTTTGGAGCCCCGCTTAGCGGGGACTATGCTATTTCTATTTGATTCTAGCTTTTAGATACCCCGCTCACTGAAAACTAACTACAGGCCGATAGTTGGCGCGACGGTTAGTTGATAGTTTTTTTTATGGTTATCGTGAATATATAACTTTTATTCGGCCAAATACCTAATCTATGTAATGTACACATTCATCTTCATACGAATTTCTGGGCCCCATCAAACTATTGGCTGGATAAAAATTGCAGTGTGCAGGAGCTGTAGCACCAGTTCAGCTGACCGATTTTGTGCAGTTGACAGTAGCTGTCACTTAGTCCAAACAACGGTATTTTCGTCGAAACCTATCAGCTGCACAAAACATTCCATATGTCGTCATAGTATATAGTTCCACGTGTCGTCACTAGACACGCGAGTCTGGCACAAACTGCCGTAAATTGCGGCAGTTTACCCCTAAAAATAAAAGAACACTGCCATTATTCGACATGACGATCTCAGCGGTGCATGGTTCACCATGCCGGACTACCGAACCTTAGATCCCGGGTTCGATTCCCGGTTCAGTCGTCATTTGTGTGATGAGCATGGTTGTTGGTCAGCTGGTTATTGTAATATGTATTTATGTAGCTATATGTAGTTTATCAGTGGTGTTAGCACCAATAACACAAGTTAATTAATAACTTACCATGGGGCTAACCGACCGCGTGTGAAAAGGTGTCATTATTAATAATAATTGTCGTCGCTCTCCGCTTCCAGTGAGACAAAATCCTAAAGAATCACAAAGAGACTGGCAGATCGCCTCGTTGTTACTTTTCCTGATTAAGACGAAGGAAGGAGTCGCTCGAATTAAGTTCCCTAGATATTAAAAATTATTCGACTGTAGTAGAAAATAATAATTGTCAGCCATCATGGTTGTCTTTTTATGCTAAGCTAAATTAGAGAAAGTTTTGAAGTAGTAATTGATTGTAGTTTATGAATAAATGAGAAGTTCAATATGATCGGATACATCGTCTACGCTTATAACATGATTCATTTAAAAAAATATATAAGTCGATGGAATCAAGGTCAATTATATTGCATAAGTTTTGAATCTAGACAGGTAATTAGTCGTTATATCAATTGCGAATTCAGAAAATTGTGCTAGCGACAACCAAAACAATCCTCCATACTCAAATTAAAATAACTCACTACAACTGACTCCAAGGTCATTTCCAAAGGTCAAGGTCACCAAGCTTTATGATGCATGGTATTCCACATTTTTTAATTAAACCAGCCATCTGTATGGCCGCGTGTTCCGGGTGTTTTATGCTCTAAAAGATATTATTTATAACTCTATTACAAAACAATTTTATATTTTTATTACAACAAAAGAAAAATGCTTTTGTTTAGTGAAACTGGATGCTAAATTGATGTACAAAATTTCATTTTACAAAAAGGCTAATTGTCATTCAGTAATTTAACAAAATGGCGGCCAGTTAGTGAAATGGCCGGCGGTTGATTCCATTTCCATCAACGGTATAATGATGTGAACATTCGTTGCAAACGGTTAGTGAGCTGCCAAAACCGAATACAATTATTGGCAAACATTTGGACTGGTTTCCGCAAAACGTTGCGGCTTTAAGTTGTTAACTTGTTATGTGTTATTTGGAAGTTATTAGCATTTGTGCTTTTAGTTTTTAATTGTGCTGTAATTAACTATTGATAAAGGTCATCTGCCTAGCCTTTAACCAAATATACCTACAGCTGAGTACCTACCACTGTTTTACATGGAGCGTCTGCCTATCTGACTTACTCAACCCAGATAACTGGAAAACTCCTTGGTTGATAATAATAATGGCGTCCACGGCCGATTTTGACCACGGCAGCTGTTCTCATTTAAGGAGATCAGCCAGCTGCGCAGGACGTATTTATACCTAGTGCAGGAGCATTTGCGCAGACACAGGTACACTCCCTATTCCTTCACTCTCATAACCCGATGGGACGGCAATCCGACACGACCGGAGAGAGATCAGGCGCAGGACCGACATTTACGTGCTCTCCGACGCACGGGTGAATCAATCACCAACTTCCAGACTACGGGCTGCCTTGTGAAAGCTTAAGAAAACCCACAAAGCTATTTCGGCCCGACCCGGGAATCGAACCCGAGACCTCGATCACAGCAGCCGCGCTTGCGACCACTAGACCAACGTGGCAGTCACCAGCAGGTTAAGACACTTTCCAGTTTCTGACAATCCGTAACATCTAATGCAAGACATGATAGCTAAGATCCGCAATTTCTTAGGCATATGCGCCTTTAATTTACAAATTTGATAGCTTTAATGTTTATTTCTAACTGAAAGCAAACAGAGTGTCTTCTTCAGCAACCTATAACATCCCAATATATAAAACACAAGCCTAGAAAACAAACTTCGTAGAAAATATAATAATTTCGCAATATCGCTCCCCAAACAACGACTTACAAAAAAAGAGACATTGTAATAATTTCATAACAACACACAAACATTAAAATCACGAAGTGTAATTTTCGCCACCTCCCGCACAAAATTACAAATAGAAAAACAAAAAAAACAAAGGGAAAACAACGAATTACATTTACGATTCTCAAGGTGGCTGTAAAGAGGTGTTCAAACAATATACCCTAGGGATTTTACCATGGAGAACAAAATGCGCGGAGATGTCATGACGCAAAACCTCCTAAGGTATATAGAACCCGCTCATTATTTTCAAAATAAAATCACCTTGACAGATATAAGTTTGTTTATATAGTGTGTACATATTAACTTGACATTAATATGAATCAAAACCTCTAAAGCAGATAAAAACCTTGACAGATTGGTTTTGAATTGACAAGGAACCCAAAAGTCTAGTTAGTTCTAATTATAATATCTGCCTCGTTGGCATAGCTGTCGCAAGCGCGTCTGATTTGCACGAGGTCTCGGATTCGATTCCCGGGTCGATCCGAAATCCCTTTGTGGGCTTAAGAAACTTACACAAAGCAGCCCGGAGCCTGAAACTCACGCCCGGGGCGCCGTTACTTGACCTACAAGAAGGCGCCTGACCTACCCTATGGCATCTCCACTACCTTTCCTTCCCCCGTGAAACTTCCATTCACATACCTATATACATTAGCTTCTCATAATTACGGTTCAAAAACCGTCTGGGGGATGTAGATAAATGTATATTTTCCGCGAAATACTTGGTACGAATACTAATTTCTTGAACATGTCAAAAGGGACCGCTGATTTCTTGTAACTGTTTGAAATAGATATGATTTGCCTGCGTAAGGGATTTTTTGAGGAAATAACTGGTTTCGATGTGTGGTTTGGGGTAGATTATTTCTCGTTTTCAGTACTTATGTGTTGTTGACTGGTAAATTAACATAATGTGAGGGTTGTTTCCCAAAGGGCTAGGTAGAAGTGTACTTATAACATTTCACAGTTATTTTAGATCGCATGGGAGTGTTTCTGTTCATATTAGACTTTAATTCATGATATAGAAACCTGGTCAGAGTCCTGTCTAACCTTTACTTAGCTATATTATAAAGGTGAATTCTTTGTTTGTTTAAATGCGCTAATGTCGCTAATTATTGAGCCGATTTGAAAAAAATATTTCAGTTTTACATAGCTCATTTATCTAGGAAGGCTAGAGAATACTTTTTATCCTGGTTCTTGGAGTAGAGTAAAACAGGGCGAGAGTAAAACAGTGCAAGCTAGTCTTCTAATATTTTATGTTTCAAGTTTTAATAGTTTGTAAAATATTTGATATACGTCTGTATATCAAATAGGTATTTTTTTTATAAAATAAATTTCATAAAAATCATTTCAAAAACTTTTCTAAAATTAACCAAAAACCAACCCAAACTACAAACCACTAACTAACATATGAAATGAAACAAATTACCGTCAGCTATCGGAAAGCGATTAGCTGCCGATCGCTCGCTCGATTACCTACTAATAGTTTAAATTATATCCCAAGTTCGTGTGTGACTTCACAACTTTATAACTTTGTGTTACCGGTTGTAGGTAAGTTTGTGTTAGGTATGGTTAGCTAAATTAATATTATAATGAGGATTTTTTGTGGCCCTAAAGGCTCTGAAACTACAGAACTGACTTGAGTCTTGCATTGTTGATCAGCTACTGTATCCTCTGAAGACAAAGACTATTTTATAAGTTTACACAGAACGCCGGTGAAACCACAAGAATCAGGTTGTTTATAATAAGGATATTTCCTAGGGTAGATTAAGTACCTAATTAGAAGAAAGAAATGGAAGAGTAGGTAATATTTATGTGAAATACACATAAAAAAAAAAAAAACTTTTGTAGATACTTTTAGAAGACATTATGTGTGTAACAGTTTATTTGTAGACCAATACCTAATTTTCTTTCAGAATTTCAAAAATTGATACTTAACTAGACTATAATTATCACTGAACATCATTAAGCCTAGCACACGGATACTTAGCCGAAAAGTAAATATATCTACACGACATAAGACATTGTCTTATACTTTGAAAGACGAACACCATCTATCATTCTTAATTCATTCGGAAATCATTATGACGACGTCAGACAGATGTGTGCAGAAGTTCTACTATCTATCAACTTACCTACGTCATAATGTGCTGTCTTCATCATAAGCCTAGACTTTTTCTAATTATCGGGATTACCTTCCAGTCTAACTGGTTGCTGCTGTGTACCAGTGTTTTACGTGGAGCGACTGCCTATTTGACCCCCTCAACCCTGTTACTCGGGTAACCCAAACTCCTTGCTTAGATGGGATGACAGACTTTCTGGCTTCCAACAACTCGTAAAGACTGCCATACCGCTCTTGTGCAGTTGATAGCTGTCACTTTTTAAAGGAAAATAGCATTGACATAATATTAAAAAAATAGCATCGTTTGGACTAACTGACAGCAACTGTCAACAGCACAAAACACGGTCTGGTCTGATTGTGAGATTAATTACATCGATTTTTTACTGTTTTTTAAAGTAAATTACAAGTGAACCTTCTGTAAATCACATTATTTACAACAAATGACTATGGACGAGTAATGTTAGTATATTTGTTTCACACGCAACATGGAAATATATCAGTGTTTCGTTTCCATAAAGAGAACAAAACGTAATTCAACAAAATCAATTTAGTTTCATACTTGTTGTTCTGGTATCCTGCGGGAGCAGTATCGAAACGCCAATCTGTTGGTTGTTCATGTACGCACATTGACCAATCAGAATCGGGCATGACTCGCGCGAAGCTCGTTCGAGTGACCAATGCCGGCAAGCGCTCTGTCAGTCGTTTAAGAAAACGAAATCACGCGCGCGAACACGACAATATCGCTGCTCATCAACCTAAACCAACAAAACCGACTGCAACTCCTAGTTTTTGGTGTGAAATCATCTCAACCAGCAGACCAAAGCATCCCGGGATCAAACGGATTGGAAGCTCAACGGCCAGTGCAGGTCGCAGCCCGGATTCGCAAGGTATGTGCGTGCATTGTATCTTTGCTGTTACCTGTACAGGAATTACTCGAACAACAAGTGTTTTATCGTAAGACCAAGATCTGGTCTCCCCAGAGTAGTACCACGCACCGAAATTACATTTCGGCCGGTGCAAGTTGCTACATCTTTTTGGTGCCGAAACCCGGGAGCTTCCATTTCATTCTTACCGCCATATTGGTTTTCTGGTTGAAATAACGCAACTTGGAATAATCTTGACCGATCTATTGTTTTAACAAAACATATCTAACAATCTAACAATTATCGCATTCCGAGTTATCCCATCAGAACTATCGTATCATTCCAATAACATTAATTTCATTCACGAGTGTCACGTTTACGAGCTATCGCCAGTTCGTTATCGAACAAAAACTTCTAACAATTCCGGAGCGTGTGGGTACCTATACCGATCTAACTACAAATAACGTACTGCATAGGTATTCCTGCTTGCTAGTTTAAGTAATTATTGTGGTGAAATAGAATTGTGCAATCACTTTTAACAATTTATCGGTGCACACTTCTACAACTCGCAATAAGTACCTAATAAACGAATAATCGGCTCGTGAATACTCATCCATAGTGACCCACCATAACAAATAACGTACCTAATTATTATTTAAGCAGATTAACAGTTTTTATTACAGTCGTTTTGTTAAGTAACAATTTGTTTGTTAAACTTACCTACTTTCATTCGTATAAACGCACCTACAGTATTATTATTCACTGTCTAGGTAAATCGAAATATCGTCAACCGCTATTATTATAATAAATACTTACAAATACAACAACGAGGTAACCAATTGTTGTAGTAGGTACATTCTATCTACCTACTACACAGTGATCGAACCGAATACATATCGGTGTGTACCTATGCAGTGAGATTTGTTAGTCCGTGGCGATAAAGATACCTACACGCGTCGGGTAAAGTACTTGGGTAGTTCCAGCGCGCCGAATTTCGGTGTGCGTTTGGGTAGGTGGATATATACTTGCGTGAATTACTTACTTACGTGCATTTAGGTACTTCTAAATATCTTAATAAGTCTTATCGCTGTATCGAAGTTCTTCACACACTAACAGAAAAATTATCGTATCGTTGTGTTTGCACCTACTCAATAAACATTTAAAATAAAATGCCGCTTCTCGGTAAATCCACCAGCAGGGGTACATTATCAAAATCTAAATCAAGTGTACTCGAATATTCGACTCAAGATTTGCCGTCTTTACGTAGAAAACGAACTATTTCTTATAACCGTTTAAACAAAACGTTGGAGATAGGTATTTTGGCCGAGAACGATTCGTCGCAACTAAATTTGTTCTTATCACATTTTCAAGACGTTAAGCGACATGTTGCTAGTTTTGAGGATGCGCATTTTACGATCCAGGGGATTCTCGATGACCCTGAAAATGAAGATAATGACATTCAAGAAGGTTTCGACGAGATGTATTACAGAGTGTTATCAATCCATCGAGCTTTATCTAAAACTGAATCAACTCAGTCTTGTAGCACTTCTTCCGCTTCTTCGTCGAATATTCGGTTACCGAAAATTGTGCTTCCTAATTTTAGCGGCGATATAAAAATGGCCTGAGTTTTATGATACATTTAATGCCTTAATACATAACTCAACATCGTTAACCGACACTGAGAAGTTTCACTACCTCGTCTCGTCACTGAGCGGCGACGCGCTGCTTGTTATCAAGGCATTTCCTTTGACACACGAACATTACCGCGACGCATACGAAGCACTCACGGCGCGCTATAAGAATAAACGGGATCTTGCGTTTACATGTTGGCGGGATATTTTAAAATTGAATTTAAGGTTCACGACGCACACGCATTTAGAAAGTCGCTCGATTTATTTGAAGAGAACTTAAGTATTTTAAAAACGATTAATTTACCGGTTAACCATTGGGATTTTGTTTTAGTATATCATATCTTATCGAAGGTCGACCAGAGGCTTCGTCGGGATTTTGAGGAGAAACATTCCGATGTAGAACTACCTACTTATAAACAATTGCAAATTTTCTTACAATCCAAATGTGAGGCTTTATTGCGAGACACACATTTCGTTGAATCGAACAAACTTCAACCGAGGTCTGAACCTGCTCACCCGCAACCTAAACCGCGTAGTTCTTTATCACACACACTCGTTGCCGCTAAGCCCGCCGCTACACCACAACTTAGTGAAGGGGGAACAATTAATGTCCCATACACAAAAAAGTGCACGTTTTGTTCAGATTCTCACTCCATCGCCGCATGTCCCGAGTTTCTTAAAAAATCGTTTGATGAACGTTTGCAGATCGCTACCGAGAAACACTGGTGTTTCAACTGTTTGAACCCATCTCACCATTTAAAAGATTGTAAATCTATCTTTTCGTGTCGCACATGCAAGAGAAACCACCACACCTTACTCCATCGCGATAAGTCTAGGGAGTCAAGTCCGTCTAAATCGACTTTAGTGTCAAGGTCATTAACACACACCACTGTCCTACTGGCCACGGCACTTGTCCAGGTCCGTGATGCCTTCGGCTCCATGCAAACGTTCCGAGCTCTTTTTGACACTGGAAGTCAAAGCAATTTTATCACGGAAAAGGCAGTAAAACGTCTGACCTTACCCCTTACTCCGGCTAACGATAGCGTCAGTGGAATTGGAGATGCGGCAGCGCCGATTCTTGGTGACGTCACTTGTTTGATAGGCACAAAAGACAAAATCCTATATAAATTGAATTTGCACGTCATTTCAACAATATGTGGAGATCAGCCGATAGCAAAACTTAACACATCTGGGTGGACACACATTGAATCGAAACCTTTAGCAGACCCTGGGTTTGATCTTCCGGGACCTGTCGATATATTGCTCGGTGCGGAGGTGTTCGCTGACTCGCTTCTAAATCAACATATCAAGGGCAATGCAAATCAACCTATCGCTCTTAACTCTGTTTTCGGTTGGCTTCTTTTGGGCAAAACTCGTCTAGCTTCAAATACCTTAGTGCACGCATTGGGAAATAACGACATCGATTTGAATTCGTTGGTTCAACGTTTCTGGGAGTTAGACTGCGTACCCAAAGCGTCCCTTTTGACTCCAGATGAAGCGCTTTGCGAACAAAAGTTTTTATCCGATCATTGCCGCGATGCCTATGGACGATACATAGTACGCTTACCATTCAAGGATGATATCGGACCAAATTTTGAGGGTTCTCGTGACGTTGCACTTAGACGCTTTCATGCAATAGAACGTAGGTTATCTCGTGACCCTGAACTAAAAAGACAATACGTGGATTTTATGACAGATTATTTGGACTCCGGTCATATGTCTCTGGTTCCCGGAAATGACCTCAATAAAGGGAAATATTATATTCCACACCATTGCGTCTTGCGTCCTGATTCTGCTACTACCCGTCTCCGCGTTGTCTTTGATGCGTCGGCCCAGGATGCCCACTCTCGATCGTTAAACGACACTCAACTAATCGGTCCAAGGTTGCAACCGAATATTATAGAAATTTTGTTACGCTTTAGGATACACAATATCGTTTTTATGTCCGACGTTCGACAAATGTACCGTAATATCTTAATTTCACCC
Source organism: Helicoverpa armigera (assembly GCF_030705265.1). Taxonomy (NCBI): domain Eukaryota; kingdom Metazoa; phylum Arthropoda; class Insecta; order Lepidoptera; family Noctuidae; genus Helicoverpa; species Helicoverpa armigera. The sequence continues at coordinate 9,473,707 of NC_087140.1, read as the reverse complement.
GCTGATCGTGACTATCAGCGCATTTTTTGGAGAGCCACGCCAACAGAATGTCTTCAAGAATACCGTTTGAACACTGTAACGTATGGCGTTTCATCATCACCCTTTCTTGCGTGTCGCACTCTGCGACAGCTTACCGAAGACGAAGGCGATCAGTATCCCGTAGCGAAAGGGATTATTCTGTCTGACGTATATATCGACGACGTCGCCAGTGGTTCTGACTCGTTAGAAAACGCCCAACAGGCAAAAGACCAACTAATTGCCTTGTTCAAACTGGGTGGCTTTCATCTTAGAAAATGGGTGTCTAATAATGCGCAACTTCTGCATAACCTTCCTACTGAAGATCGTCTTGCTGGTTCTGTTTCTCTCGATAACTCTGAATCTCCAACTTTTAAAATTCTCGGCCTAAAATGGGATCCTCACACAGACGTCTTTCTTTTCGACATCAAACCTTTCGACCGGCCATGTACAAAACGATCGATTCTCAGCGAACTAGCTAGAGTGTTCGACCCACTAGGATTTTTGTCCCCTCTTACAATTCAAATCAAAATATACATCCAGAAACTTTGGATTCTTGGTGTCGGATGGGATCAAACACCGCCTGATGAGGTTATCTGTATGTGGAACACTTACAAGGTTCAATTATCACAGTTATCTCAAGTTCGAATTCCTCGCAGGTTAACTTGTTGTGATGTAAAATCGTGCGAGCTTCACGGGTTTTGTGACAGTTCCGAGGTCGCGTATGGTGCTGTGATATATTTGCGGGTTACTGACGGAAGCGACAATGTCACCACGTATCTGGTCTGCTCCAAGGCTCGTGTAGCTCCGCTTAAGCGAACTTCATTGCCTCGACTGGAGCTCTGCGCGGCAGTTCTTCTATCAGAGCTTTATAAATTCGTTCGTAACACTTACCTTGATCGCATTATAATCAACGATGTCTATCTGTGGTCAGACTCAACAGTAGTTCTTTCATGGCTGCGAGCCCCTTCATCCCGCTGGGTAACATTCGTCGCAAACCGAGTTAGTCAAATCCAAGATCTTACCGCAACCGTGTGCTGGCGCCATGTACCTTCGGGAGATAACCCTGCGGACGTTTGTTCTCGTGGTCAACTACCTAGCGAACTCGTTAACAATTCCTTATGGTGGGCGGGCCCTGATTGGCTGCGTAGGGATCACTGCTCCTGGCCTTCTAGCCCTGATACGGCATCCCGCGACGACGAGGTACTCGTTAAATCCGAAGAACGCAAGTCTGTAGTCTTACTAACCGATCAACTTGATAAAACCTTACCTGACGAATCCATCATCGAAATGTTACTAAATCGTTTCTCATCATTGTCTAAGTTAGTTAATGTTCTCACGTATGTATATCGGTTTATTAATAATTCTAGACATCCCAATCAAGTGAATCGAAAAGGATTTCTTAACAACGTTGAACGTCATCACACTCTTATAAAAATAGTTAAACATGTACAACATCGCGCATTTCTAGAAGAAATATCTCATTTGCAATCTAAAAGCACTTTATCAAAACCTTTTCGCAAGTTAAATCCGTTCCTTGATGACCAGGGAGTGCTCAGGGTGGGCGGTAGGATTTCTCGATCAGGTCTCGAATACGAGCAAAAGCACCCCGCCTTCTTACCTTCTGACCATCCTTTTACTTACTTGGTTATCGACTTCATTCATCGCAGTTATTTACACCCAGGCATTAATACTACACATTTTTTACTACTTCAACAATTCTGGATCATTGCTGCAAAACGCGTTATTCGTCGGCGTTTGTCCAAGTGTATTCAATGTTTTCGAACTAATCCTCAGCCGTTACAACCTTTCATGAGCGATCTTCCCTCTTATCGCGTCAATCAAGTTAAACCATTTTCTGTGGTCGGTGTTGATCTAGGAGGGCCGTTCCGTATTAAACTCGGTTCACATAGAGGCGCGAAAATGGATAAAGCGTACTTGTGCTTGTTTGTTTGCCTAGCGACCAAAGCGGTGCATTTAGAAGTCGTATCGACGTTAACAACGGAAGGGTTTATTGCTGCGTTACGCCGTTTTATCGGAAGGCGCGGTCGGTGTAACGTCATTCACGCGGACTGTGGCACTAATTTCGTTGGAGCTAAGAACCAGCTCTCAACTTTAATGGAACAGGCATCGAATGCGGAAAAAATCGAATTTAAATTCAACCCCCCCGGCGCACCGCATTTCGGCGGTGTCTGGGAGATTCAGATCAAGGCCGCAAAATCTCACTTGCTCCGGGTCGTGGGTGATCAGGTTCTGACTTTTGAGGAGCTTACAACTCTCTTTGTTCAAATAGAAGCCATCTTAAACTCAAGGCCACTCTACCCCATTAGTTCCGATCCAAACGACATGACGTGTCTCACTCCGGGTCATTTTCTCACCTTAGAACCGTTGACAGCCGTTCCCGATGAAGATCTCTCTAACGTTAATCCAAATCGGCTTCACCGGTGGCAGCTGATCCAATCTTTTCAACAGAGTTTTTGGTCTCGATGGAAATCAGAATACTTAAACTCTTTAACGCAACGAGCCAAGTGGACAAAACACTCTAAACCGTTACAAATAGGTTCTATGGTAATCATTAAGGACGATAATCGTTCACCATTGCATTGGACACTGGCTAGAGTTGTAGACCTTCAGGTTGGTGCTGATGGAATAGCTCGGAGTGCATCCGTTCAAAATTCTAACAAACAGATTATAAATCGACCTTTAGTTAAACTGTGTCCACTTCCTATAGAGGACTCTGATTAGCTTTTCTAACCATATAACCGTAACATTTAGTTTTAAGTAAAATTTCATTCGAAACCTTAATCGTTTTAGTTACCTTAATATTCTTGTTTTTCCCCTATCGTCAATCTCTCTTTAATCTTTTTTTTTATTTTAACCAGAAAATACCATAGGCATTTTGGTGGGCGGGATGTTTCGTTTCCATAAAGAGAACAAAACGTAATTCAACAAAATCAATTTAGTTTCATACTTGTTGTTCTGGTATCCTGCGGGAGCAGTATCGAAACGCCAATCTGTTGGTTGTTCATGTACGCACATTGACCAATCAGAATCGGGCATGACTCGCGCGAAGCTCGTTCGAGTGACCAATGCCGGCAAGCGCTCTGTCAGTCGTTTAAGAAAACGAAATCACGCGCGCGAACACGACAATATCGCTGCTCATCAACCTAAACCAACAAAACCGACTGCAACTCCTAGTTTTTGGTGTGAAATCATCTCAACCAGCAGACCAAAGCATCCCGGGATCAAACGGATTGGAAGCTCAACGGCCAGTGCAGGTCGCAGCCCGGATTCGCAAGGTATGTGCGTGCATTGTATCTTTGCTGTTACCTGTACAGGAATTACTCGAACAACAAGTGTTTTATCGTAAGACCAAGATCTGGTCTCCCCAGAGTAGTACCACGCACCGAAATTACATTTCGGCCGGTGCAAGTTGCTACAATCAGCCACATAATTAGGTACACTGTCTGTCTGTTTATTGAGTTTTTATGTTTTTATATATGAAGGTTTTCTTTACTTTCTTGTTAGATATGAACTGAAATAGCATTTGACTTGACGAAAAAGTTTTAAGTAGTCATTTTTACTGTTCTGGTTTAGTAGCTTAGCCATTTGCTATGAAGTTGGTTACTCTGACTATCTTCAGACTGCTTTCAGAGCGGCAAAGTTATCTGACGTGACCGCATTGGCACCTTTTTAGTTCCATATGCTATTCAAATATGTTTTTTTTTTAATTCAATCTTCTAGGCAACTTATATTATATTCTATTTGAGCAGCTTAATATGGTGATTTGATAAATATTTTTACGAGTTTTGTTTTTGCTTTTGCAGCTACAGAGATTCTGAAAAAATAGTATAATTGATACATACAGAGTAACATATTGTCACAAAGACTAGCTAGGTATATGCCCCACCTACGGTTTACAACCCTAAATACAAAAACAAGACAATACAACATAGTGCCACAAAACCGCTGAACTAAACAGATCACTGTTCCGCATCACTGTTCCGCGTCACTGGAACAGGTAGTCACATGTTCCGATGCACATCAGTAGCCACACATAATTACTGAGTATTAAACTCGCGGTATTTTAGTGTTGTAATCGTGTGGTGATTTTGGTGGGGGAATGAAGTGTGATTTGAAATAGGGGTGGTGATACTTTGCATACATTTTTCTGGTTGTGATGTCGAGCAAATATTAGTTTGGATGAAAATACAAAATTTTAAACGCTTCATAATAGTTTTTATTTTTATTTTAATCCAAATGAGCTCTAAATAGTAATTAGTTTATTTTACATTGAAAAGTTAGTAGAGAAACATTTGAAAACACATGAAAAATGACTTTCAAAATTCTTTATATCTGACATCAGGATATCTGAAATATCAAAAATCTACCTTCAATGCATCCCAAGAACGAGCAAGCTGTTGAGAAAAAGCAAATTATGTCCCTGGGTTTATGACAAAAACAGTTAAATACATACATGCATTGTCGGTTTCGATATAAGTAGATTCCAACATTCAAGACATAAAGTTCAACTCAATGCTTTTCAACTGTAAGTAGACCAACGTTGAAAATACATATCATATTATTTTATACACACATCCAATAACAAAATATTCTATAATACGTACTTATTCGTTTTACGTTTATTAATAAAACTGGAGTTTACCGATAAGTGCTTATTTATCCATAAACACTTGATAACATTTACCTGGTACTTATATTTTAGTTCTGCGTAAAACGAAACGGGTTCACGATAATAGAGGTATGAAGAAGTTTATTATAACATTTTGTTTTAAATTCGACACGGGTTTTCAGTGTGGTTTATAAAAGATTTATTTTCTACGTTTAATCGTAATGGTGGGACGGTTCACACACATTTATGGCGAGTTGTAGCAGGCGTGAGGTATTACAATGTCAGGATGTTTTCATACGCAGCTACAAAAACTAGGATCTCTATCTTTTGCAAATCATTTTTATAGTATCAGCTCAAAATGGCTTAGTAACAACTAATTTTTATACAAATTGCGCTTCGCATTGTATGAGAGTAACAAAAAGTAAAAATTTCCTACAACCGCTTGGCACCATTATTTACTTGTATCAGTTTTCCTGTGAATAAGAGGCACATTTATTAATGTTTAGTAAGTTTCAGTTTGATGTTGACCTTTTACTAGAATGCTCTTTATGCTATTTATTAACATTTGAATGAACAACACCGAAAAATAAAAAATTATTTTGGATTTCAATCAAACGAAACGATCCTCTGACTGCGTGAAATCATTGTTGCTATTCAGACACAGCACAACAAAAAAGCGGCAAGCATTATAAGCTCTTGAAGTGTAGGGGTACGGAGTCTCACGAGACCATCTTGAAACTCTTCGTTAGGATATTTGACGAGGTACGAGTACCTGATGACTTTGATAAACCTTGACAGGGAATTCTACTTTTGCTGTACGCACTATTAATCATTATTCTAGGCTCACAACAAAAGACTGTGGACAGCCCTGGTACATAAAGGGCTCTAGAAGGAACATGGTGGGTTTTAGTCAGTTAAGAGTTTGACACTCACTCATGCTGCACCCATAGCGGGAGAGATCTTATGATGTTTTACACCTTGCAGGTTTAAGTTAATGTTTAGGTAATTATAAAATACTTCTCATCCTTCAAATTTAAGTCCTATTCCTATACACAAAGGGTAGATTTTCCCAGTATACTAGGTAAACTCGAAACTGAAAGGTAATGTATCAGAAAGTGGATATTTGGAACACAATCCAGTTCGGGTCGTTGCGTTTGTTGATTTATCCCCGAAACACAGACGGACAGTGGGATTTTATGTGATACTAGTTCGATAGCATGGATTTTGGTGGGTATTTTTGGGTTAGATATTTCTTCTTTAGTGTGAGTAAGTCGTGGTGGCCTAGTGGGCAAAGAACCGACCTCTCGAGTATGAGGGCGCGGGTTCGATTCCAGGTCAGGCAAGTACCAATGCAACTTTTCTAAGTTTGTATGTACTTTCTAAGTATATCTTAGACACCAATGACTGTGTTTCGGATGGCACGTTAAACTGTAGGTCCCGGCTGTCATTGAACTTCCTTGGCAGTCGTTACGGGTAGTCAGAAGCCAGTAAGTCTGACACCAGTCTAACCAAGGGGTATTGGGTTGCCCAGGTAACTGGGTTGAGGAGGTCAGATAGGCAGTCGCTTCTTGTAAAGCACTGGTACTCAGCTGAATCCGGTTAGACTGGAAGCCGACCCCAACATAGTTTGGGAAAAGGCTCGGAGGATGATATTTCTTCTTTGCTTGTTAGCCAGTGAAAAGGTTAGTAAATACTGATTGGTACGTACTTGTCTCTCCTATTTAACATTTATGCAATTTCTTGCTGGTCCGTCTCTATTAGACCAACTTCTATAACCATACACTTAGCTGGTAGGTATATTATGACTGTATGTAGAATGATAAAAAACCTCTAGTATTTCTATTAACTATTTATATATTTAAAGAACACAATATTTTATGGACAACAAGTTAAAACGACTCAAAATTTAATTGAAAGGGGACTTTTGCATAGCAGTTCAACTGCAGGTTTTGCAAACCAGTCTTGGATTTGATTCCCGTTCGAGACAGCCAAAAATTAAACCTGAATCTGAATTTTGACGCATGCCTTTATAATTTTGTATTTTACCGTGCAGATAGATGAATTTTATAAATAGGAGAAGAAATAAAGAAATATTTAAACTATTCTCATCCTATATTTTACGCCTGACGCCTACACACACAAACAGACAAACGAATCCCCTAAATACATACCTACATAAAACACGTAGATTATCAACAGAGCGAGTGTTGTCCATACTTCACGTTATTTTCCGACTGAAGAGCTCTGAGCCCGCGCGACTGTCCACCAGAGATGTACTTATTGTAAAGCTTACTTCTTATATTCCTACACCCTTGAACATTTGAGGAGTAATCGCAGGAATTATTGTGATGTGAAAATCGAAGTAAATCTGTAGGCTCTATTAATATGAAGGTGAAAAGCTTGTTTGTTTTTTTGGATGCGATGATCTCAGGAACTATTGGTCCGATTTGATAAAAACTTTCAGTGTTAGATAGCCCATTTATTAAGAAAAGCTATAGGCTATTTTTTATCTAGGTGCGCGGAGTAGTTCCCACGGGATACCGATAAAACCGCTGGCAGAAGCAGGTATACAAATAAATTAGTTATGGGGAGATTTTTTACCTTTTTTTCTCTCATCCTTTTCTTCACATACAAACAGACAAACGAATCCTCAAAATATATACCTATATAAAACACGTAGATTATCAAGAGAGCGCGTGTTGTCCATACTTCACGTTATTTTCCGACTGAAGAGCTCTGAGCGCGCGACTGTCCACCAGAGATGTACTTATTGTAAAGCTTACTTCTTATATTCCTCTTAGTCTTGAACGTTTGAGGAGTAATCTTAGGAATTATTGTGATGTGAAAGGTGAAATAAATCTGTAGGTACTAATAATGTTACGGTGAAGATTTTGTTTTTTGTTTGGACGCGATTATCATAGGAAATACTGGTCCGATTTGAAAACTTCTTTTAGTGTTGGATAGATCATTTATTAAAGAAAGCTTGAGGCTACTTTTTATACATGTTCTCATGGTTAAAGCTGGTGTTACAATGTTTCAGCAAATCATTTAATTTTTTTATGTTACGCATACCGCGAGTGTCGAGCAGAGATATAACATAGTTATTGAAAAGCTTACTTCTTATTCTATCCTTGAACATTTTCGGAGTAATCGTAGGAAAAAATATTGTATTGTAAAAATCGAAATAAATCAGTACTATTTATTCAAAATATACAATGACATAATCTTTCCATCCACAGTCGGCAAAAAAGGTCTTTACAAATAACCCGGGCAGCCTGACTAAACAAGAAGTGAAAAGATTAACCGCCATCAACTGAGCAGCTAACTGTGTTACAAGTAATTACTACAAATTATTTAAGACCTTATTTTTAGTTTATTTATTTATTTTTCTCCACGGTTACTTTTGGAGAATCAGAAATTGTTTATTTGTTAAGTCAAAGATTAAGCGCTAATTAATGGTACTTGTGTTGGAGTGTCATTAATTATTTGGATTTGAATTTGTTGATTCGTCTTTTATTTCATTAGACTTACGAAGATAACTACAAAAAGGATTTTTTGGATAATTTTCTATCACACGACTTATTTTTTCTATATTAGGTAATCATTCAGAAGTGAATGGAAGTTTATAACTTAAATCATAATAAATATGTATAAATAGGTAGATACATTTTTTTTTCATTCACAAAAACAATTGGCTCGCAAAACTTCAGACACCTAAAATCTACAGACCAAACAGAAAATCTAATAAAAATACTTTAATACTTAACCGTATAAGTTAACTGCGAAGTTAGCGTTAACCGTGATTTTACGACGGTTAACGGTCAGCGGTACATTTTATGACCAGTTTACTGCAGTAGAGAAATAACTGCCTTGTGTAAGAGTTAATTTCTCAAAGCAATTTGTTCTGTGTAGGCATACAGCCAGATTTAGTACGTTTTCAGACCTTTCATGGATGTTATTTATTACGTCGTATGTTGGTTTCATGAATTATGGACGTGTTTTAGGAAATGGAGATGCGAAGATTGAAAATTATAACAAGTTTTTACTAATCAGAATTTTATTTTCACTTTCTGTTGACGACCATTAATTTCCCAGATATCAATTAAACATCTTTGACTATCGTTACATATAGTAAGAAACCAGAAAGTCTAAAAACCTGTCTACCAACCAAGGGGTATCGCGTTGCCCACGTAACCGTGTTGAGGAGGTCATATACAGCCGCTCCATGTGGCACACTGGTACTCAGCTGCATCCAGTTTGACTGACACGAATCCAACATAGTTGGGAAAAGTCTAGGCAAATGATTAGACCTGTATACAAAGTAAAGCATTTTCTTTACCTATGTAAAAATACACCTTAATTAAGAGATTTCATTATACCATTAAGATGAAAATAGACGAGAATTAATTTCTCCTCCAAACAAGTACATCAAAACCACTACCATGTAACACAGACAGACGTACATTTAGAGATATAATATTAAACTGAAATTTCCAGCACATTTGTCGAGAACTATCCAAAATCCTTGATCTAGATAACGTCTTGTTACTTCATTAGTGCAGGAACGCAGGCGGGGCCGGGTGAGAACTGAGTGCATTTTAGTGTTTAGGATGCGGTAATGTCGCTTCAAGCTGCCCTGGTGAGTGGTACATGTAGAGAGAAGACAGCGGTTTCGTGCTATTTGGGAATCGCTTATAATTTTCAACTGTGCTTATTTGAGTATCTCCTAGACTCGAGAATATTTCTCACCGCGCTCACCAACACACATGCCTATCGCAGTGAGTCTGAGCGAATCCTACTATATTGGGGGAGGTCTTTGAACAGCGTTTTAAGGCTGTAATGAAAACGTGCCTATTTATATTCTTCATTTAAAAAAAAAATTACAATCACCCATTCCAAAAAAGGGACAACAAGTAACATAACCAGCACTAAAAGGAAAAATACACGACTATCCTTATTGGTGTCAATTTGAAAGACATTACCCGACGTCGTCTTCCTGCGGGGTGAGGTGAGGGGGGGGAGCATTTCCCGAAACTGTCAACGTTTAAAAGGTGTCCGACAGATAGATAGCGAAGCCGATGTCATAGGGTTACTTTGGCTGCAAATACTTTTGGCTGAATTTTAATGGAAGCTTCTTTTTACCGACTTTAAAAAAGGATAAGGTGTTCTTTTTTTCTTTTTATTCCTGTGTTTTGGAAGGCGTTTTTAATTAGTGGGTATTTTTAGGCTGTCGTTACGGGTAGACAGAAGTCAGTAATTCTGACAACCATACTTGCCAAAGAGTGTCAAGTTGCTTGGGTAACTGGTAACTGGGTTGAAAAGATCAAGTCCGCAGTCACTAAAACACCGCTATTCAGATTGTACCAGTTAGCCGTTCCCAACATACATAGTTAGGGAAAAGCTCAGCAGATGATGATGATGTAGTCAATGTAGACATAAGAAAATTTCAGTCTTTTTTAAATATTTGTGAATTGTACAAATGTCCTCGTTGCATTTGAAACGATGCATTAAGTTCACATTAGTTCGTTCAACAGCATACAAAGCTCCTTCTCCTTTTGCTGTCAAATAATAGCCTTTAGTTTACAATTCTTTGTGTTTTTTTACTTTGAAAAACCCTTAATGTTAACTTTGTTAAATTCATGACTAGGACATAGAAGTAAATGTCACATACACATTTTTTTCTGCAGTATGAACATGTAAAACTAAGCTACCTACTCTGGCTGTGCTCTTTGGGTATGTACTTGGGGTGTGTTCTAGTACTTCACGAATTACTCTGTCTATGGTTTTTTTTTTTTGAAGGCACAACTTATTGCTATTTAAACAAATTGAAACAAAACACACACAAATAAATTTAAAAAGCAACACAAAACTTCCAAGAACCAAAACATATCTCAGAAGTAAATAAAAATGATAAGAAAAACAAAACTGTGGATACAAAAAAATACGGAAATTCCTTCTTTTATATAAAAAAATGGCGGCACAATATAACAATTGATCCGTTTTCATTTTCCGCACAGCATGGTGTAATCAGATTTGAATACGACAAAAAACATAGAGAGAGTGCCAGATGCTTATTCTCACGTAAGTTTGTGCTACGTCTCATTGTAAGCGGAGCGGTAGCGATAGCGAGCAACGGACTCCGGGAAAAAATGCTAAGCTAGCTAAACAAAGCATGGTTTTGTCAAAATTATTCAAAGATTTCACCGAAATTGTCAAGTGGTCTATGGGCCTACATGTGATCCTGGATATTTTCGAAGTATGCTCACGTAATTTGTGTTTCTGTTTGCTACGACGAGTAACAATAATGATTCTTCTGGTTTCGCCAGTGACAATTTCTCCTATTAGGTTCTCATAAAATGAGGAATAAGCATAAGTTTCTGGTATATAGTATCAAAAGACCACACCTATTTAACGACTACGCGTTTGTTCACACATAAGATACTCGGCCAAATTATCTGGCTACAGAAGAAACTCAAAAATAAATAAATAATAATAGGTAAATGCTAAATAGGTTTTAGTTAATATTACTGTTAGTATCTCGCATACAATAAACTTAATTGTTCACAAAGCTTAATAGCAATTCAAACAAACTAAAGCACCTATTATTTACCCGCTTGCACTACAACCAAATCCCAAAGCGTCCCCCAAATGTAATTCAATATACACAGTTTCTCAGATTTCAATCGAGTAGGTGAGAATTTCAACACAATACCAAACGCGGTTACAACGATTCTAACCAAATAATATCCCATTTGAGTGTTAGGAAGTATCATGGAGAATAAAATAACTAGCGGAGGTGCCATAACGGAAAATCACCTAAGCGCGCTAAAATGCGGGGGCGAAGAACTTTACTGTTTTCATCCTTTTTTTTATCGGAAATCATCGGTGTCGGAAATCGTCGGAGTGTCAGAATTTTACTGACTAAAACCTATCATCTTCGTAGGCTTTTCATCTACCAGGGCCGCGGTAACTTTTTCGAACAATCCCGCAGCATTATTTTCGCCCTTATATGCCTTCTTTGGACCCGACCATTTTTGTAATATCAAATCGTTGACTCAAGAAACCCAAACTCCTCGTTAGTGATCGTTCTGGTCATGCCCATTGTACGAACTTGACCTAGAAGAAGGCGCTTGACCTAGCATTATGGCATCTCTGCTCACGTTTCCTTACTCCGTGATAAGGTGCTATTGGAAGTCGATTCATCATTGTCTAACTTGAAATTACATGACTGGTTACAATGGCTTCAGAATTATGTGAAACGTTATTTGTAATGGGTTTCGTCATTTCCTTGTGCTTCTTATAATGCCAGTTTGGTTTCGTTTGAAGTTCATTTGTTATCGAAATTACTTTGCCAGGTTTAACCTGTTTAACTTCGTGTGTCTTTGATGGTTTGTTCTTGAATAGAATGGCAATGATCGTGTGAGACAATCACAAAAGCGTATTGTGTAAAACTTTTGTCTGGAGTTGATGATTTTGCCAAATTCATTATACCTTGCTAGCTTCTACTGGGTGTTCCACCCAAGTCTCGTGGGAATTGTTCCCAACACACGGATAAAGAAGCGTTACTCGATAAATGGGCTGTCTTAAACTGTAAGAATTTTAAAATTGGTCTAGTACTATATCTAGTATTGATATAGATACTAGACCTGAGATTAGCAACGTGCCAAGCAAGCAAACAAACTCTCCAGCTTTATAAGACTTCATGACCTCATGTCATACGCATATTATGTCTGTTGCAGACACAAAAACCGCATCAATGTATATAACTTAGAGCTCAGATTTGACAGATTAACATACTCCAACAGCACTATTCCCAACTATACATTTGCTTGTTAATTTCAAGATTTTTACTTTCCTGCACCACCAATAACCAAGAGCTTAAAACCAGACTATAATTTAAGAACAACGCAGTAGGCACGTTTATTAATGAGGTTCAATTAAAGCCTCGGAACGTTCGGAAATTGCAGAGAAAAGCCAACATCGAAAAAAGAAGATCCGCTCCCGATATTAATACATGGGATTTTAGCTGCGACGGAGCGAACGGAGCGAGCGGAGCAAAAAATGGTACCATCTGCTCAACATAGTCCACATATTTATATTTACCAATACGTCATTTATTTCGAAGTGATGCATGGATGTAAACGGGAAACGAGACGTCGTGAAAATGTATATGAGAATCCAAATGGAGAAACTTATTGAGGGCGGTCTCATTTATTTAGGTTTTTTTCCTCTTATTATATGCGTATGTTTAGTCTGAATGTGTGGTGTATTAAAAGCCTACTTTGCAGGCCTTTTTTGGCACCACTCATATGTTAGTAACCAGGGGAGTAATTACATACAAAATGGGTCACCTCACTCACGCTTTGGCATCTATCTAGCAGAGGCTCACAACTGAGGGATATTTATGTACCTATCGAAATAAAGAGTCTCTTATCGCTTGCAATTATTTGATTCAAAACCCTCTCCTCTCTTTTTTTTATCCTCCGAAATCTTTCAAAGTTACACTTCTCATATTTTTTCCTGTTCAACCAACACGCCGTAAAGACAACAGAATCTTTTTAAAAGCAACTGCAATCGATAACTCAATTACTCTGACAACCAGCCACCGTGATGGTACTTTCCCACTTAGGATTAGGGTACGTAATAAGGCCGGGGGTCTGGCCAGCATTCCAAAAGGGGTGGCAACCCCCTTGGATATTGGTTATGCAAATATCAACGTTAAGCGGGACTGCCAGGAAATTGAGATTTTCACATTACGTTGCTAGGGTGTTAATTTTTTGAATGATTCGTAACCTATTTTTGTAGGCACAATGGATTTGTGTTGATGTATGTCTTTGAATGATGAGTTTGAAAATGGTTTTGGTGTTAAACATGGCTGGAAGACTGTTTCTTGTGAAATGACGGCAGACAAAAGAGTGAGGAAGAAGAAATCATGCTTCGCTGACCCCAAGTAAAAGATTGGTATAAGGCCAGGAAGATGATAATGATGTGTTTGAAAATATTTTTTAATAATTACTTCCACAAAATTATATTTGGTTGCAAACTGTCTTATTGGACTATTATTCTACAACCTACTAAGCACGATAGGGGTTTTCATAAGAATGTTATAGGTACAAAGTTCTAGATATTTCTCTCAAGTGTAGACTTGAACCCAGTTGGTGTCAATAGGCTCATTTACATAGAACTTAAACACAACTGGTGGAATAGAGGACTAGTCTCTCAACATAAGCTTTCGGGGTATATAGGCATGAATCTATAGATATTTCTAGGAACTGAGAACTAAGAAGGCTTTTGTCTTGGGAAGATGAAAATCAAACGTAGGAGGATTTTGAATGTTTGTATGTAGGTATTAATATAAATGTATCTATATGTAAAATCACTTATGTATCTTATGTACTAAAAGCTCTGCTTAGTATGGGACTATGTAGATATGTGAACGTGTGAAGGATACTATATTTTTAGCACAAGCTTCATAATTTCTGATACTTAGCAGGGCAAAGACAATGGGCTGTTAATATGAGGATGATAATAGGTTCTAATAAACGTGTACCAAAACACAGGATTTCACTACTATACTTATGTATTTCCAATATGTGACATTTAAACATTCAGAGAAAGAGGGGGATTTTTTTTTTTAAAAGGCCAGCAAATTTAATAATACAATATTAAAATTCTCTTTTGGTGATGCCCATGGGCGCCGATAATCTCTTACCTTAAACCAGTCAAATTTTAATAGAAAATAAAATATTTAAACCGATAATACTTTAGCTTTTAAAACAATACCAATATCCTGAAAGTCCAAAATCCAAAATTCAATTTCCTAAAAAATCCTCGACTACATTTTCTAAAATTTTCAAAACTTAATCCGCATTCGTTAAGAGGTCCTACTCCGACATGAATTGAAAATGGTCGAGGCCATGGAAAACAAAATGTCTAGCGGAGATGTCATAATACAAAATATTCTTAGAAAGAAGTGTGCTAAAATGCGGGTGTTCGGAGGACGAGGAATGTTACTAGCTCCGCTGTTATAGGGCTTTTTTAGAAGCCGTTCATTATTTTCTAAATAAAATCGCCATAACCAATCGCGACCAATTTTCGTCTGATTGGTTATGATTTGACAAGGAATTTTCTAGAAACTGATGACACCTACTGTACGTTAATTTGACATACAAGAAGGCGCCTGACCTACCTTCCTTATGGCAACTCCGATATCTTTCCTTCCTCCGTGATCAAGCCCAATATTGTGTAGAAAGATTATTTTTTGGATCCTCCATGGATGAAATTGATAAGGTATGTTGGGTCTGACGTTCTGACGTGACAAGAACGTGGAATGACAATAGAATATGGATCGTGGTCATTCAGTTCCGTTCGTGTAACACCTGGGCTTATCGTATTGGAAATTTTGAACTTAGGATTTATTTTTTTCTTTTGGGATTCTGAGGCTGTTGTGGATTATTATTTTATATTTGTTTCGGGTGGTAAAACTTGCTTCAGCCAACGGTTTCAATCTCGTCCTGTTAGAACTACACTGCGCACCGGGATAAAAACTAGCATATAGTCTTTTAAGATAAATGGGCTATCTAACACCTAATTATTTTTTTCAAATTGGACCCGTAGTTCTTGAGATTTACGCGTCCAAAAAAACAATCAAACTTTTCAGCTTTAGATCTGTAGCTCTGATCTAAGACATTATTATTTGCTCCTTACCGTGCAGGCAAAAAACGCTTTAAAAAAATATAGAAGAAAGCTTTTGTAATAATTACAGATCTAATTTATCTTCCGCACACAAACAATACAACCAATCTCCAAAACATTCCATCTTCAATACATTAAATTAATTCCTCTCACTAGCGATAGATGGCGCTTACCCCAGCTTTGGTACCATCAATTCCGTCATTAATACGGACGTTAAGATCCTCATCTATGCAATTATATCCCAGTTTTACGATTCCAAGGCCTTTTGTTTGCCCTTATCTGGGAACGGGTTATATTTGTTTAAGTTCAAACTGTTTGCCTTTGATGTTTTAAACGTCCGCTTCGGGATATTATTGGAGGACAAAAGGGACTCTGTTTTGTTGTTGTTTCTGTAGTTTGTCAAAATCTAGATATTCCGGATAACTAGGTATATTCTGTCGATGTAAAAAGAACTGTTTTAACACATCGAATAGATAAATAACGTAGATAAAAAGTAAAACAAATTCATCGTTCCAAAATGCCATTTCCTTTCCCAATAGGAAAACCGCTAAACGAAATCGCACAAAAACATATTTAATTTAAAGTCTATAATCCAGAATTCCAGTTAAAACCAGTTCGATCAACACGAAACCGGTTTAAACCAGTTTAGAAGCAAAACGAACAGGATCCAGTCAAATATTTTACTACAAAACGATTGTTGTAAAAACTGGAGAAGTTTTCGAACGAAAGTTTTTACTTAAACGGGAAAATATCAGCTTTCCGAACGTAGCAAATGTGATTTTGTGATGAATTGACAGAAAGTAGGTTACGAACTATTAAGGCGGGAGAAGTTTTGTAACGTTTTTAGTTTTATCTCTCATATATATTTTTTGGGGAAAGCCAATGGAGAATGTTGGGATTTTTCCTGTATTATTCGTATTTCAGCTACTTGTATTGTAATGTGGAAATTCGTGTGAATACCTACGTATTACGTGTATGTACGTATTATGTAGACGTACGAGTTGGAGTAGATTTCAGATTTCGTAGCAAACATAACATTATTTAGTAAAGGCTTCATTAATTTAAATAAGAGATTTACTCTCGCAATCTTTAATATTCCAACTAGTAATTGATATGAAATACCTAATATCCTCATAACTTTCCGTTTCGGTATGTCCTTTGAATTGACATCAAATGTTGCTAAAGATTTTATGTAGTAGTTCTATAAAAAAGTACATAGATAAATAAAAAAATAAACAATTGATTAGTTAATCACATCTATACTAATATTATAAAGAGGGAAACTTTGTTTGCTTGTTTGTTTGGTTGTAATGGATAAACTCAAAAACTACTGGACCGATTTTGAATATTCTTTCACCATTAGAAAGCTATATTATCTGCGAGTAACATAGGCTATATTTTATCCCGGTGTGGACAGTAGCTCCCACGGGACGCGGGTGAAACCGCGGAAAAACGGCTAGTAAATTATATATTTGAATATCACATTCTCTTATAGAAAGGTTTTTTCTTTTTTTACATAAAGACTATTATAGAAAATCAGGAATGGAGTTATTAGCGAAAATTTACGAGCAGTAGTAAAATAACGTTACATAACACATTACATTGGAACTCCCAAAAGATTCCGGAGCACATAGGTGGACTATTTTCCTGAAAGTCCACCCATTACCAGACGAGAGTACTAAATCTTCATTACTCAAGCCATTTTATACCATTACGGTAAGAACTTAAGGCATATAATTGCTTAACGACTGGAGGGAAAAATGCTGAGGTGGAAAAAAAAGTTTGGTAAATACCGCTATATCATAACGACTGAGATTTATGGAGTGAGCAGAGTAGTAAGACTTTTGTTTATAGGATCGCGTGTTTTTTTGATAATAACTACAGGGTGATGGGCGCTGTAGCTTGTATGTGTAGGTTTGAAGAAATTTGCTTTGATAGTATAGTAGATACGTATGTATCTTGAAAAATAAGTGATTGGAGATATTTTGAGACCAATAAAGGCGTATTTTTTGAGAATTTGACATGTTACTGAATATTTCAGTGTAGTTCTAAATAGTAAATTATATTTCCTTAAATGTTTAAAATTGAAACACTCCTGTATTTTAACTGATACCGCACTGCTACTTAAAGTTTTTTTTTGATAATGGTCTGCATAAATATTTTAGGTTAACTAAGTTTAAGTGTGCTTTATTTTTGACCTCAAAATGTCTTAGTATCTAATTTACTATGTGGTGTGGTATTATTATTTATGCTAAAATTGTAAATACACTGTCTCGCACATTAGACAGGGACTAGTATAAACTCCTGGGTTTTAGAGGTGCTTCGCTAAAATTGCTTTATATAAGAGATTTAGCTGGCTTTCCAAGATGGCGACCGGTGTTGGTCTCAAAAATTGTGTCGTTAAAGTGTAATCTTTGAGAGGTGGTGAAACGGGAATGGAAGGATTTTTCCTTCAGGATATATCGTCGCCTTTGCCCAGCAGTGGGATAGCATGGCTTAAAAAAAGATAAAGGTATACCTTCGGATAGCGTGACTTGTGTGCTCGGAGTCTTGGGTTCGATTCCCGGGTGGGGCAGAAATCACTGTCCCCTTAACAAACTCTTACAAAGCAGCCCAGGGTCTGGAAATTGTGCATGATACACCCCGCATTGATAGACGCATAAGTGTAGTGAAGTCCAGTCAAGTGAAGTCCTGCGATTGATCTCTCTCCTGTCGAGTGAGATTGTCTTTCCATTGGACTAAGAGAGTGAGTGAGAGCAATAGAGACTGATTTGCCCTATAATAATGGTTGTGCACTATAATACTGTCCTGCGCAGCTGGCTTGTTTCCTTAGAGAGAATATAGAAAAACTGCAATAAAAACCCCAGAAGCTAATTAAAATATCATACCAAAAAAAACTAGACTGGAAGCCGACCCCAACATAGTCGGGAATAAAGCTCGGAGGATGATGATGACCAAAAAAAACTATTAACATAAACTCAACCTTAATAAAATCCTCGCTAAACCTCCTATATATTTTTCCAATACACTCAAATACAGAAGGATTAAGTCAGCTTCTAAAAACAATAGTATTCTTTTAAAGACCTGCCTAGGCCAGTAGTTACAGTTAAAATACTAAGTTGGACCGCGTCCAGTTACAAGGAGAAATGGGACGGTATTAAAATAATTTTGAAACTTGAACGGGATAAGAAATGCATTTGGACGTAAATTTGTGATGTATTTTAGTAGGGAAAATGTAAAGTTAGTTTTATCTGGACTCTAGACTAATAAGTATTATTTGTAAGCTATTTTGTACACGGATAGTGTAAGTCTAAGATAACAATAATATTATTAAGGTGGCCATCTATTTTTATATTTTTAAATGTTTTTTTTTATAATCTAATATTTAAAAATATAAATGATATGTTGAAAGATAAATAAATGCACTATACTTCGGCCGTTCAGAGAATGCGTTCCTGACACCTATCAGTTGGTCAGGACTAGTGATGGGCACAACATAACACTGAGTTCGTTACCGTTCCTCCAAAATGAACCGCCGCATTATTTTAAGATTATTTTCGTTTTAAATTGGCGGAATCATTTAAAATTTATATTTTAGTTATTTAAGTGGAAACCAAAAAAAGGTAATATGTTACAAAGTTACAATCTGTATTTCTATGCAATAAAGTAAGTACATTGAATATAGTTATTAGTTATATTAATCAGACTCCGATTCGCTTGAGGAGGTGGTGTCTTCATCATCATTCCGCTTACTTTTAATATTATTATCAATAACAGAATCAATCCTGATATCTCGGTCAAAATTTCAACCTTTGCCCAGTCATCTCTTGTGACTTCCCCGTAGGCTTCTTTTAATAGGGTCATCATCTTTTTCGTGCTGAATGGCGGGGAAGTATTGTGGCGGGCGGCGTAACCTTTTATTTGAGCCCAGATTAGCTCGATCGCGTTATATTGGCAAAGATACGGTGGAATTCTTAGAACGCGATGACCGTACTCCAGAGCCAGTTCATCGATTTGGCGGCCCATAACACCATTTGGGGTTACCATTTTCAACCTAAATATAAAAATGCTACTTTCTTTCCATTCCATTATTTTCAAATTCTTAAAAAGAAAAACAAAACGTATTATTTTATATTATAAGTATAACTGTATAAGAACAGATTACGATACTTGCCTGTTATTTTTAGCACAGCACTACACAATATAAGGCGCTGACATAACCTTGTAATAGCGCAGTATAGATTTAGAAAAATATTGTTTACCAAGTTTTTTGACACTCAGTTTGGCACAAAATTATAACATACATTGATTATTGATATAATAATGTTGTTTTAATGCTCATCGATTGTTAAAACGGTAAACAATCAACAAAAATATTTTTATCGTAACTGCAACGCCATTACAAAGTTACGTCGTCAGTTCAATCGCGATGTGTCAGGAACGCATTCTCTGAACGGCCGAACTATACCAATTATTAAGAATTTTTTTTTAAGTATGTATGTTACTTCTTTAGACGCAAACGGCTGAACGGAATTTGAGTGAACTTGGCTAATATATCAGAATAGCACTATAAAGTCAAAGTCAAAGTCAAAATCATTTATTAAAATAGGCTAATACGATTAGCACTTTTTAACGTCAAAATTTTACAATGACAGCACCCCCAAAACGCCCCCCTTTCACCACTTCCTAGTGTTATGGCTGGAAAGAAGAAGTGGTGAAGAACAACCTTCCCAGCAACACAGCTGTCTATTACAATTTAATTATTATTAATTTATTTTACAATTATACAATTCTATTTTATCAATTATTAATTTAAAACACTGAAAAATACAAAAAATAAAGCACTTTTGTTCCACTTCAGAGCTGCCATCTGCGTTTA
Organism: Helicoverpa armigera; assembly: GCF_030705265.1. Lineage (NCBI taxonomy): Eukaryota > Metazoa > Arthropoda > Insecta > Lepidoptera > Noctuidae > Helicoverpa > Helicoverpa armigera. The sequence continues at coordinate 9,453,485 of NC_087140.1, read as the reverse complement.
TCTGTGAAATAATCATTAACATTATTGGCTATGTGCGCGACGGTGGCGACGCGTAGCGTTTACAACATTTGCGGAAGCTGTCAAATGATAACCATGTAAACATTATAATTTTCTTTGCGAATATAAATAAAACCAAAGATTAAAATAGTGTTGTTGACATTATTTAAGTGCAATTTATTCAATAGTTTTACTGTAAAATGAATATAATGATAAAAACCGGGTTTGAAACATCCGCATTTGTTTCCAATTTCTGCCGTGTTGTGCGCTGCGGTCGTTATTGTCCGCCGCTACTCGCTTTGCACATAGTCAATAATATGCCTTTTTAACAAGAATTTCTTTGATTTTGTTTTTAAAAGAACTGTCCGTTAATTCCAAGAGATGAATATAAGTTATGATGGTCGCTGACGGAAGCTAATAGATAGTATTATTTGTAAACATCGCTTTCAGTTTAATTTGTTACTTAACTCTCAATAATGTGACCTAAAAAAACATATATAAAAATAGCTGAAGAAAACAATTTTGTTACTAACAGTCGCAACTAATCACTCAAGGCGGTATTTTTCCTACATCTGCGGTGATTGATACAAAAACTTTTGATGTACTTGTGAGATTACGATAATAGAATACTATGTATGTCCTCTCCCTTTAAGGGGTAAGCAGAGGGGCATACGTGGAACTTAAAAGAATATCTAACAGTTTGAAAAATTGGTTTTAAAAAGCAATTTTTCAGATGGTTACCAAATCTATGAATAAGACCTAAACTCCATAAAAGCTAGCTAAGTTTTTAAACAACCAATATAATTTCTACTTTTAGGGATACTATATCTACTGATTGCGCAAAGACTAAATGACTGAATAGCAAAATCTACTCTTTTCAAAAACTTCTCAACTCCGCTCCACTTCTATTGAGTCTGAGCCTTATCACAGTGGCAGACATAACAAAATATTATTTTAAATAGACGTTCACTACTTTATAATAAGGACGTCCCCCAGCCAAAATAGGTTTAGGTCATTATTCAGTGACCTCACAAATAAAAAACAAACAAAACACAATCTCACGAATCGACACCCAATATCATAAGAAAGCATCATCAAAATCCCCGTACATCTACAAAAAACAACATTATATCACCTGTATCCTAGTACTAAGTGGATTTTCAGCTCCACAAAAACCTGAGACGTTCTTTATACAGCGTGCGATGTAACGAGGTGAGGTACCATGGAGAACTAAATGACTAGCGGAGTTGCCATAACGGAAAATCTTCTGAGAAAGCAGCGCGTTAAAATGCGGGTTTTAGTGGCGAGGAAGGATACTGTCTCCACCTTTGTATGCCTTCGTTAGAAACCATATTTTTTTGGAATACCAAAGATCTGTGACAGATGTCTCAAAGAAATTAAAATTCTCATTACTCACTCAACCAGTCTTATCAAGGGGCGTTGGGTTCCCCGGGTAACTAAGTTGAGGAGATCAGATTGTAGGCAGTCGCTGAGACCGATGCGACCTGCAACCAATGAGACTGGAAGCTGAGCTCAACGAAGTCAGGAAAGGCTAAACAGATGATGACGACGGTTCACTCATAACTGACCATTTTGGTCGTTTAGACCTAGTAAAAGGTGTCTGACCTACCTGCACTAGATCATCTCCATGCTCTCCTCACTCCGTGTAAGGTACAAAGCCTATTATCGTCCGGCACGTAAGGCAGCCCTATGAATGGACGGCACGACCACTGTACGTATTTGACCTAGTATGTCTCGGACCTACCTGCACTATGGTATCTCCGTTCTCTCCTTACTCCGTGTAAGGTACAAAGCCTATTATCGTCCGGCACGTAAGGCAGGTCGATGAATGGACGGCACGTACATATGCTCTTTACAAATCGAGCACCTGACGATTGGGCGAGTGCGTTTGAACTGGACAGTTCAGTGGAGACAGTAGCTGGACTTGTACTGAGTATCATCATCCTCCGAGCCTTTTTCCCAACTATGTTAGGGTCGGCTTCCAGTCTAACCGGACTTGTACTGTGTATGGGAGAGTGTTTTTTTTTTTGCTATTGTGTGTATGCAATTAATCTGTTTCTTTTTCACTTGTGTCCCATGGAAACTACTCCACGCACTGTAATCATAGCCGATAGCCTTCCTCGATAAGTGGGTCTTCAGTGGGTTTCAAGTCAGTTCAGTAGGTCATAAAATTATCTAAGCTTTAAAACTACATATTCAATACATATATATTACCAGATTACCTACATAGTCAATTTTGTGGGCAATTTTGTAAACGCACTAAATACCTACTTACTCCTATTTACTACATTCATTTACCTACCTATAATAGTAAGTGTATATAAACTAATGTAACATCAAACCACAGAATCCGTAACTATGGAACACAATACCGCTACATGAAAGTTTAACTACTTCAAACCGACCCCTTAAACGTGACCAGCTTAATTTATCAACTAGAAACTAACCATACTAATACCTAACTTAATTTTCCTAACGCTCGAAATATTTCAAGCACTAATGCAATAATCTAATATACTCATTTTGAGTCACACTACCACTTAAATGAAACTACACGCTTCTATTACTATGATTAACCACGAAATAAAAGTCATTTGAAAATACCCTTTTAGGGACTTGCATTAAAATATAATTATTGTGGTAAAATTTTGAGTGGGAACACACTGCAAACTTTTAGTCGGCCGATAACTTGTTTGGGCTCATAAATCAGTATGAAGATGAATGGTAGTACGCACAATCAACGATCATATATATTTGGCCGGCATCAGACCGATTAAAAACCTTGATTGAATTAGCGAATTTCTTAAAAAAAATGTTTTTCGACCCATTGGGCCAACTATTTAGTTTGCAATATGCGGGTCCTCTTACTAAGATTAACAATAAAATAAGTAATTTAAGAACACCCTTTTACTTGCACTAAAACGTAATTATTTTCTCAAAATTTAATGGAAAAGCTTGATTCAAAATGTTCAGTATTAAGTGCAGTATTATTCTAATTACGTTCACTGGTACCTTGTCTTAATTATTTGCTAGCCAGTCAAGTAGCTTACCCCGAATTTAGTACTAATATCATATGAGATTACTTAGCTAAATTAACGTTTGTACCTTCGTTAGATTTCAGGCTTGCACAATGATTAATTATTTACGTTTTTGTTTTGTTTTCAGATAGTTCATTTATCATCGCTTGGTACTTTGTTTCTTTAGAAAGTGACAGACACTTGTGTCAGCTTTTCTATTTAAATTTGAAGCATTTTGTGCTGCGAAAGGATTTAAATATGGCACGTGTAATGTTGTAATTATATCGTTAATATAATATCTAGGTGTCAGCTAAATTAACTGGCAACTTAATTTTAGTTAACCTTATAATTTACTAAATTTGACAACTCAACTAGCCCACTTTACTATCCTACTGGACCATACTAAACGCAGCACCACTTATTCAACTGAAGTCCAGTACTAGCTACTATCAAATCCCTTCTAGAAAGTTCGAGATATTTTGTACTATTTGACGAATTGGACACTTCGATTCGACAAATGTGAAATAGAGGAACCATGGAGAACAAAATGAGTAGCGGAGGTGCCATAGCGGAAAATTTCTTAAGAAAGTAGCGCGCCAAAATGCGGGTGAGCGGAGAACGAGGAACGATGCTGTCTTCGTCCGTACACGCCTTCTTTGGAGCCAAAAAAAATTGGTAAAACCAAAAATCGTTAACGTTAACGTCTTAAAGAACTTCAAGATCTCGTTAGTACACTCACGTAGTCCGTAAGTCTAACACTAGTCTAAGAAAGGGTGTTGGTTTGCCCAGGCAACTAGGTTGAGGAGGTCTGATGGGCAGTCGCTCCTTGTAAAACACTGGTATTTAGCTGCATCCGATATGAAAGAAAGCTGACCCCAACATAGTTGGGATAAAGCTAGGTAGATGATGATGACAGTTCACCCATAACTAATCATTTTGATCATGCCCACGGCACGCATTTGACCTAGAAGAAGACGCCTGACCTACCTGCATAATGGCATCTCCACTCATCTTTCTTACTCCTGAAGAGGTACGAATGGAAATTGAAAGGAATGCGAAGTGAGGTATTGAATGCAAGTTGCTTCTGAATAGTTTTGAACCCAAATAAGATTTTGAAGGCAAGGCTTTTTGTACAAACGTTCAATTTGTTCAGAATTGATTTGTGTATGCTTAAGGTTCGCACGTATCGAATGAAAACACGATTTTAGAGAAAATAAAATGTCTGCATTGCCTTATGCTAAATCGTTTTGTGGATCAATTTAACTTGAAATTTGTTTGCATTTTAAGATAATTTTGTCATCCATTACACTTATACGTGCCGCTTTTGATTATGTGCTGTTAGTTGTGCGGGCCTATTGGTTAAAGACTCTCAAGTAAGTACGAGCATGTAGGGTTCGATTCCAGGTAATGCAAGAATCTTAACGTTATAATTATGTTTGTTTTAAATATATTTTACGCCAATAATCGAATTAAGATGACGGATAGTATCTTGAGGAAACCTTTCAGGAAATATTTCAGAGTCTGAAATGTCAATTCGCCAAGCCGCATTCCTTTTCTGTATGGGAAGAGGCCTGTGCCTCGAAGTGACAAAGTAAAAAAATAGCCCAATGGTAAGTGTCTTGTGTTAATCTAGCTTGTTGTAAGTAAGAAAAAATCTCAAGAATTCTCTAACAAACTTTTTTTGTAGACACCTACTTAACTCCAACTTAAACAACCACTTGAAAATAACTTGATTAAACATAACACAGTCGCTTATGTAAAACAGAAGGCAACTAATTCCACTAGGCTTGCTCTATGTTGCTAATTGCTCCCGAAATTAGCTTAGTGAAGCTAAACTTAGCTAAACTCCACATCGCTAGTAGAATACAAATGAGAATTCCACATTTAATATTACGCCTGATTATGGCCGTAAGAGTATACTGCAAACTTTTCAACCAACATCCCAAAAAAGAGGTTCTCAATTAGTCGGGCTCTTTTTTATCTGGATGTGATTATGAAACCCGGAGAAATTGAGCGCAACTCTCTAAGATTGTGGGAATAGGGTAGAAACTTGACACTCAGATGTATTACTGATAGCATGATACAGCAGTGTAGGTTTGGAGCTGACCTGACGATGGAGACGAGAGAAGGTCGAGGGAACTCGGCAACGGTACATGAACTACCTCGTGTTTGGGCTTATATTATTCGTATTGACAAGAACTTTTCACCTATGCGGATAGTGACAGTGTGTCTTTAAAAATAAAAATTATATATCGGCCGATAGATTGTTTGGGCTTATAAATCAGTATGAAGTTGAATGGTAGTACGCACATTACAAAGATCAGGTATTTAGCCGGTATCAGACCAACTGAAAACTTTTATCGGAATCAGGATTTTCAAAAAAAAAATGGTGTAGTCGTCAACTATCGGCCGACTGTTTAGTCTGCAGTGTGAGAGTACTGTAAGAATTCCTGATCATTCTATGTAGTAGTAGAATCATTAGAAAAATGCTTCTTGAATAAATATTAGTTGGAATTATTATAATGAGGACTCTACTTGTAGAGACTGTGGTTTTTATTTGAATATTATATTGACTCTTATTATTTTCTTATTAGTTTGAACAACTTGAACATCTTTGGCCGTCGTAACGGGTAGTCAGAAGCCAGTAAGTCTGACAATCAGTCTTACCTAGAGGTATTGGTTGCTCGAGTAACTGCATAGTTAAGGAAAGTTGATGATGTTTATGACGGTAAAATTGAGAATATACTTTTTTGGGATGTCGGTAAAAATTAAATTTGATTTACAAATAGGAAATAAAATAGTGTATATGTGTATGCCAAAACTAAAATAAATGCACAGTTTTGTAACAACTCATCAAAACTCCGTATTTATAATATTATATTCAAATGTAAAACACTACTCGTTTTAGAAAATACCGGGATTTTGTACTGTTTATGACTTCACTGCTAAAGTTACTTTTACGTAATATTAATTGCAGTGGGTTGTTCACGTTGTTATACTAAATACTCGTATTTCTATAAGCACAACTTTGATTAATTTTGTTGCTTTTTAAATTATAATTCATATGGCAACAGTTTAACAACTCTGCTGGTAATATGCAATCCAGCTTGCTGGTTTCACACAAGATCACCGAAAAAACAAAACTGGTTTTACTTTCCTACTTTTCTTAAAACAACTGCCTACTTTGAATCTTGAACATAAAAAATCATTTTAAACAGTTGTTTTAAGAAAAACTGACGTTTATGTCCTAGTGAAGTTAGGTCTAGACCAAGAGCTTAAAAAAAAATAAGCACCCCACTAGGTACTTTTTTTTAGTTTCAAAAAGTTGGTGTAAACGAGGCACGCATCACATTTGTACAGTCCAGTCTCCGGAGGATTCATTACACTCCACGGTTACCGAATAAGAAGGGCACAGTCCATTGGTCCTTTATACATTACATTTTATCATTTTACTAGACCTGGGATTGAACTTAGTATAGATAGTTCAACTCAGATTTGCGCGCGGCCGTATGTGTGCGTCGGCTTGTAAATATACAACTTTCATTTGTGTGACAGTGATGTCGTCCGAGCATGACGTGTTCTTATCGCTTTTTGTTATGGGTACAGTCGTTTACGAAAATGTTTAGTTCTTCACGGAGAAAATGTTTAAGGAGTCAGGTAGCGTTTCAAAAAACAAAACAACATTCAGAGCTGTTTATTATTACATTTTACAGTTTTTCATTATTTTCTCATACGTTTTTTCAAATTGACATTGACAGTATCTAAGAAATAAATGAGGTGAAATATCTAAGATAAATTAAATACTCCTTACTTATTTTCTAGCTCGGGGTACGCGGACAATAAATAAAAGTGTGGACTAAGAATGTAAAAAGACGTATAATCTAGTATAATAATCGTAAGTATCGTAAGTCGTGGTGGCCTAGTGGGTAAAGGACCAACCTCTCAAGTGTGAGGGCGCGGGTTCGATCCCAGGTCAGGCAAGTACCAATGCATCTTTTCTAAGTTTGTATGTACTTTCTAAGTATATCTTAGACATCATCGGCTGTGTTTCGGATGGCAAGTTAAACTGTAGGTCCCGGCTGTCATTGAACATCCTTGGCAGTCGTTACGGGTAGTCAGAAGCCAGTAAGTCTGACACCAGTCTAGCCAGGGGTATCGGGTTGCCCGGGTAACTGGGTTGAGGAGGTCAGATAGGCAGTCGCTTCTTGTAAAGCACTGGTACTCAGCTGAATCCGGTTAGACTGGAAGCCGACCCCAACATGATTGGGAAAAGGCTCGGAAGATGATGATGAATCTAGTATAATAATGTAAACAAAATGTGTGGGGAATTTAAAAAAATTGCTTCGCATAATGTCGACCAAAATAAGACGGTAATAAAGGAGATGGTAATAAAGGACCCATAAATGAACTTTTAAGTAAAATTGATGAAGGGATTTTGGGTAATACTTGTCGATATGTACAAAAGAAAAAAGAAGAATACTTACTATAGATATTTTGACATGGAGTCAAAATTTATAATTGACCTTAATTTTAATTGATTGAAAATTCATCATTTGATTTTTCAAGTAGCGATTCAGAATCATTATAAATAAACATTAAATTACGTAATAACTGTTTTGCTTTAAACAGCCGTATACAACCCCTAATAACTGTATTTGTACCCGACTGTACCTCTTGTCACGCACACAAAGTCACTGTATATGTACAAGGGTTACCCACACATAAGGCCGCGCGCAAGACTGAGTTGAACTTACTATATAATGCAGGTAGCTTGAACTGGTCTGCTGTATCGCTTGAGACAATAATGCATGTACCATTATTTTATAAAAGCTGTCTTATCTAAATCAATCAAATGACGGTTATATATATCACATGTCTCTTCCTATTTACATACTTACCCATCTGCGGAGAGATACAAATCGTCATTCTAGCATCAAATGATATCTCATATACTGGTTGTTAGAGCTCGCATTCAATTTATGAGGTATCTGAACTGCTTGCTATTTCATTTTCATCAGTCGATATGCTTCTTCAAACCTTTAATTACAGACTATTATTATATTTATGCCGCCACTTCTTCTTTCCAACCAAACACATAGGAAATAGAGAAGAGTGGAAATTTTGTGGTCTATCTTTTAACTGCGAAAAGTGCTGATTTATCAGCCTAATTTTGAGTTAACGACCAATAAAAATAAACCTTCAAGGGCTACAAAAACTAGTTTCTCTCTATCCTAGTAAGCGAGATCTAAATGAGGCACGTCACACATTTGTTCGGTCCGCCGTCCCTAGAGGGCGTTGGCGCGCCGACAGAATAAAAACTAGCACATTTCTGCTCACCCATGACATATTACACTCGCTTTACCGATTATGGAGTCACGAGGGTCTGATGTCTACGTGTTTAATTGTTTATGAGAAATTGTTGGAATATTGGCACTATTTTGTATCTGGCTAGCCTTTTTCTAACTATGTTGGGCTTCCAGTTTAACTGGATGCAGGTGAGTGCCAGTGTTTTACTTGGAGCAACTGCGTATCTGACCTCATCAAACCCGTTACCTGTGCAACCTTGATACCTACCCGTTGCATTGGTAAGCATGGTTTTCAGACTTTCTGGCCCGGTTTGCACCTGCGGTCTCGCAAGCTATTGTCAATTATCGGTACAAAAATGACGTTAAAAACAACCAGTGTGAAAAAGCTGTGAAAAATATATTACAATTTACAATTTCAACATGTTATAACAATGTTATAGGTTCAACATTATATTGGTTAATTTATTATGTAAATATAAGTCGACTAACAAGCCTTTGTGTACCACACACTCTCATGATAATTACAGATAGGCAAAAAAACTTTCGTCAATAATACAGTTTACAACAGAAAAAATAAAACAAAGTAAATTAGGTGACAAAATAGGTCCTTAGTAAATAAAACAAGCGTTATTTTTTATATTAGTACATATACATGATTACACATTAGTATACTAAGCACACAACTAGTAAAACTTTTATTTAATAAAAAAATATTTCCAACTAGCCGTTTTCCTACGGTTTCACCCGTGTCCCATAAGAACTATTGCCCGTACCGAGATAAAATATAGCCTATATTACTCGGGAATCGGGAAGAGTAATTTAGCTTACCAATAGTGAAAGAATTCTGAGTTTTTAGGGTACAAACAAACAAACAAATGTTTACAGTTTATTTTATAAGTATAGATTCACCCTACCTCTGCTGACTTGAAAAAAAATTACCCTTCAAAAGATTACAATTAACAATTTCTGCGTCAATAATTTCGACGCAAGCACAAAATTAGTGATATTTAAATATGTACAAAGAGAGTCGGTGGTTTACAATTCCGCAATTATATAGGCCTTATTATTTATTATGTAAATAAGGTGGTGCCTTTTTATGTGTCAATAAGCGAGGTTACTTTATAACGATGTATTGGGTTAAATATTAAAATGAATTGAGTTCCCGTTGGGTTAAGCGGACTCGTTTTGATGTGAATTGTGGAGATAGTGAAGGAATTTTTAAATTATACTTTTGTACGAGTGTTTTTTTTTTGGTAATATGGTTAGAATTAAATCCTGTAGTTAATCATTATATTATGCCACAAAAGCAAACATTCGATCGTTATTTTGTAAGTTGAATCCCGTCATGATTCTAAATCTCTAGTTATGTATATCTGAACTTTACGAACTTCTTAGACACTTCTTATTTAAAGCAAGATCACTTCTGTTGTTCCTGACTTTTTATTTCGTTGACATTCTCTGAAAAACATCATTATACTCCTGCCCTTATCCCAATTTTACTTAAGGTCAACACAGAATAATTATTTTAAAATATTTCATCAAAAATTATTGTGCCTCTCACCAAAAAAAAAAAATAACCTGCAAGTTTTTTGCAAAATATTATACCTTCGTCAAAAAAAACTGAAAGTCAGTGACAATCGAGTATCCGAAAAATATCCGCGATCTAAATAGCATGTCAGAATAACTCAGACATTCGGTACGTGCTCGCATCCGAAGCGATTTGCATCGATACGAAACAATCGCTCGGAGAATACGAATGATTGATAATATCGATATTGCACGATGACGTGTCACTTCACTATTGTTGCGGATATTGTTTGGCGGATATTTTTTTTGTTGGTTCTTTTGTTGTTGGGTAGTGGAGCGAATGTATTATGTTGTTATTTTAATTAATGTTGTTTTGTTTCTTTGCAGGTAAGGACATCATGACCGAATTGATACGTGATTGAAATTTAAGTAAGTTATTTATTAATATAAAAGACAAATATTGTATTACAGATTAAAACCTCAAATTATTTCATTAAACGATTTTATTAATATGTACTTTTGTGTAGTTAAGGTTTTGCTGTAGCGATATACATAGTTAACATTATTTTCCCCTAATAATTTATCAAAATTTTAACATTTGAAACAGGAGATTTTAGGTTACGGAATCTTAAAATTACTGTCGATTCTATTGAGATGAGAGCCTTACATTCGTATCAGAACCTTTTATCTAAAAGAAGAAAAAAAAAACGATAATTCACTCATAATAAATCTAAAGGCATTCACCAAACAATGATAAAACTAATACGCCGTAGACAACGGCAGTAAAACTTAATAACTTTAAAAGCTCTTCCATTTATCTGTAACAGTTAAATATATTAAGTTTCAGTTAACTCTTTGGAGTCGAGATCCAACCATTTGTTGCTAAAGTAGATTTCATTGTTCTCCTACAAAGGATTTAAAAAGTAAAAGTCCGCAGTCCTGTTCTTCGCTATATTTATCCGCAAAAGTACGGCACTAAAAGCTGAGTAAGGAATAAACCAGTATAATGGAAATTGCAATGTCCTTCTAGCTAAAGAATTGTTATTTTATTACGAGGTAATTTTCGTTTTTGGTATTTCTTTTATTGAGATTACCTGTTACAGTAACCTTTCATGATACCTAATAAAAAAAATACCTGCAAATATGAAAACTATTTTGCAACAAATTCAGAAATAGTTAAGCTCCTCATCTTTAAACAGTAACAAAAAATATGGTATTTTATAATTACATTTTTCTTAGCAATACTTATCAAAAGGAGAACCAACTTTCATGTATGTACACCCAAAGCTTCCCATAAAAATATCGATAATACTTATCGATAATCAACTTTATCGACTCTTCACATCACTAACCAGAATCACCAACAGATAGCCCATTGCATTTGCAGACATTTTTATCCAGCTCTAGCGTGGAAAGTACCAACAATTCCACACATAGTTTTTCCTCATTCTGTGTAGATTCGTGCAATAATTCCTTTTTAGCCAGACACTGGTAACGACTGCCATTCGGCTCGCTAAGAACTCCATTCTGAAAGTTTAAGATAGAATGTCTATTTAGCTGATTAATGTAGAGCTATTTTTTGGTGTATTTCTAAAAGAAAAAGGCTTTTTAGTATCATTTATAATCATTTCATCAGTTAAACGGTAACATACAAGTAAAAATCACTGCCCTTCTAATACTTTCACGATCAGACCGAGTAACTTAATAAATAATGATTATTTTCTATCCAGTCGACCGTCTTCTTAGGACCCAATGCAGACTGCGGCAGATATCAACAGCTTTATAAGAATAAACACACATTATTACCTTACACTTATAATTAACATAACCTACTTACTGTCTAGTATCACTTTTATCACTAGTGAGATGACGCCAAACAAAGAAATATGGGGAAAGAAGACATACTGAGTTAACCACGAAAAATGATGACAACTTCTTACTTTTCTTCAATCACACAAAATACCACTAGAACAGTCATCACTAAAAGCCAAATGAAGCATCCTTCCACGGCTTCCACAAGATTGGAAGATCGAATAAAAATCCAATTTAATAAAAATAAAGGTTAACAGAAAGTGACGCACGCATTTATCAAACGTTCGCGAACACTGACGGCTTGCGAAGGGTACAGGGATGTAGCTTAATTGTTACTGGAAGGGGTATCTCACGGCATTTTTTTTAATAAGATATATATTAGATAAGATAATTTTTGTTTGCTGATTCAACCGGCGCGCTGCATATAGGTAAAGTACCTATTAAGATTAATAAAAGAAACGTCATTTACGTCCTTGTATAACCTGTGTCCGTATACCCTTGTCTTACAAAGAATTTTTTGTCGAATTTCCGCAGTATCTTTATTGATATTATTTGTTTGCATTCTACAATGTACAGAGCAGGTGTTTCAAAATTACTTAGAACAACGCACAATTGTTGGCATTGTAGGGCACAGCAATATAAAATTAATTTAGCATAGCATGGTGTTATGTGAATACACTTTTATTTAGCATTTGTTCACAGTTACGACAGCTCCTCAATTCATTAGGTATTCACATAATATAACAATCATATTGTTAACTAAAAAAATCCCCAACAGAAGAACACAAAAAAAAACATACACCACCACAATGTACAACCACGCTCACCCCACCCACGAAACTACACTACTATACCTTCTACCCTTTCCACTCACCCTACATCTTTGCCCCAGTAGGCTGTAGGTTGGCTACCGATCCATCACGAGCGTAGAATGTAAACACACAGGGTTGCCTCGCGAGGATTTATTCGGATAAGTTAGGAATATTAGATGTGACGCGACCCGGGTACAGTAACAAATACAATGTATTTTGTACTTGTAAATATAGTTGGTTTTGTGGGTTAAAGAATTAAGTATTTTGATGTGTCGAAGTAGAATGATTGTTTGCATTTTAATTATGTTGCTTTGTTGATCGAACTTTTCACAGTTAAAGTTTTAGACTAAGTAGAAATAAGAAATGTTTTCAACTTCCTTACCAGTTACCAGACTTAATAAAAAACAGTAAAATCAACATGCAAATAAAATTCTAAAAAGTCCGTTTTTTTATTTTCGTTTTAAATTTAACTGAAAGAAAACATACATATATTCATTTTAAATTTTATTATTGACAATTTTTAATTTATTTTTATCATTTTTTTTGTTATTTTTTTCTGCGGATAATTACAAAAATATCCGCTTGTCACAGCCCTAAGTATGAAAGGATTAGTGCGGAGGCAGCTCGGATGTGATTTGTTTATGATCATCTCAAACGGTTCTCAAACGATACCGGAGCCATTTGTTTGAAAACTCCTTTGATTGATTTCACGGTTACATTTTTTTGTTTATGGAAATAACTCTTTCATGTTTTTTGTTGGTAATTTTGTTTTGATTATAATTAATTTGAGGTTTTGCTGTGGTATTTATGTTTGTTAAAATACAGTACATACTATTCTACTTATTTTGGTTAACAATTATTTACACACATATATAACCGATTCATAACTATGGAAGCATTTACAAATCACAACAAGCAAGCAAAGCAACAACACTTTCGGTAATTCTAAGTATACTGTTGATCAGCGTAGTCACTTTACTACGGCGTAGCAGATACAATGACGTCACTGCTACGTTGGCTACGAAGCGTAGTAGCTACAAAATATATTTTTTTAATTTAATATAAGATTAAATTATTCATCGATTGACACCTATAAAATCTCTCAATATCTATACAATTTGCATATGAATAAAAAATAATCAAAATTAAAGGGCCCTTTGATCAGTATCTAGAATGAGCGCCCTCATAAAAAATAACAAAGGACAATATGATCAAAGCTAAAACATTGATCGCGTTACATTAACGAATCAACTTTTTAATTGTTGTCCATCCATTTAAAAACTCGATCAGCGGGTACAAATTATGATATATTTTCGGTTCAAGCCTCAAACATAAGAACAATATACTAGCTTTTGCCATCGGTTTCACCTACATCCAGTGGGAACTACGTTGCGAATCTTAATAAAAAGTAGCTTGTAGTTTTTCTCGATATATGGGGAATCTAATACTGGTTGAATTTTTGGATTGCCTTAGTTGTTCTTGAGATGAGTGCGTTCAAGCATACAAATTCTTCATCTTAACTCATTATGTTAACTTTATTATTACTCATTAGTAGAGTATTAGTAGAAGCCAGAAGTCTGACACCAATCTAACCAAGGGGTATCGGGTTGCCCGGGTAACTGGGTTGAGAAGGTCAGATAGGCAGTCGCTTCTTGTAAAACACTAGTACTCAGCTGAATCCGGTTAGACTAGAAGCCGACTCTAACGTGATTGGGAAAAAAAGGCTCGAGGATGGATGAGTTCCATTCTAGATATATGTTTCTGTAATTAACGATACCTAATTGAAAGATAAGTATATTCAGAAGATAATAAGGATACATTGAAATTAATCCAAAAGCACTCTGCCTCACCTGAGTATCGATTCAAAGACGAGTAAAATAAACAAATATTATTACAAATATTATACAAACATAGCAAGAAAGTGGTATTTGTCTGACAGGTGTTCACCTAGATACGGAAATCGATTTGTTTGTATTGCCTTCGAATATATTGCTTAGATCAAGATGTCTGTATGTTAGCGATCAAATGGATATGAATCCAATATGCTTCAAGATATCCTTTGGTCTTGCTATGGTAGTCTTAAAGTGTTAGGCCCGGTTGTTCGAAGCTCAGTTACGTCAAGGTTAGGGTTAAATTCTAGTTACAGTAAAATTAACAGGATTTAAATTCAAAAAAAGCGTTGTTGAAGTACCATTTAGTTTTACGAACGTTAAAATGTCATAATAAACACGTCTTTACCGTGGTCAAAATTGACATCGGTCAAATTTTAACTTTAATTGTTGGGGTTCATAAAATAGTACGTAGGTGAATATTATTATAATACATACTGATTATAACCCACATTGATTGCATTCACATTTTCATTTAAAAACCGGCCAAGTGCGAGTCGGACTCGCGCACCGAGGGTTCCGTACAAATCCTGTATAGATAAAAAGTGAGTCTCGCCCCAACCGTTCAGTTTAGAACAATCATACATAGTTATGGTAATTTCGTGAGAGTCAAAATAGTTAATATTTTTTATTTTATAATATAACTAAAATAGTAGGCCAGTACCTTGTAAAATTTATTTTATTAAAGTTATTTATATACAACATTTTATAGTCATCATTCAGAAATCTGATTGAAAATAGCTAATTAAGGTCATTGGGCATATCTGACCCATTTTGTAAAAAGTGGCGAACATGAAAGTAGTTTTAAATCGTGGAGAATGGTATGACGTTTCTTTGAATATAAATATTTTATTAAAATTCCATGGAGACTATGTCCAGGATCGTTTGAAAAATATTAAAAGACAAGCAGTTTCAGAGGATTGTAGAGGTTGCAATGCTGGTTTTTATAATTAAAGACTTTTCATAAAGAAGGAAGATGCCAATTCGGATGACCAGGATCTGATGAGGATCTGAAAACCCTGAGATATCGAGGGCAACTATTGAATATTGTAGGCACGCATCGAATCAAAACCAGACATGTGACTGTATTTTTGAGGGTACTGGTAAACAGTGAAGGTTTGGAGCTGATTTGATTATGGAGACTACAGAGAGTCGAGGGAACTCCTGAACGGTATGTTGCAACTACCACGTGTTTGGGCTTATTTTATTCGTATTGACGAGAACTTTTCACAAAAGTTAAAAATAAAAACTTTTTACAAAAAAAATAAAAACAACTTCCAAAAACAACAAGAAAACTGTTTATATGCATCGGTCTAGATCTCGGTGGTTAAATAAATATAGATGCATCCTCTAGACACCAACTTCTAGACCTAATCGCATTGGGGTAACCTGTAATGGTAAATGTATGTAAATAAATAAATAAATATAAGCCCAAACACGACGTAACTAAAACATGCCGTTGAGGAGTACTCTCGACTTTCTCACGTCTCCATCATCAGGTAAGCTCTAAGCCTTCACTGTTTGATAGTTTCACCAGACATACATCTGAGAATAAAGTTTTAATCCTATGCATGCCTTCAATTTCTGATAGTTGCCCTCGATTTCTCAGGATTTCCATCATCAGATCCTGACCTGATGACAATGGAAATAAACGGCGAGTATACTCTTTCACTACAAAGAAATGATTTCTCAAATCCGTCAAACTTGGTCGTTTAAATTCCCCATTGAAATGAGGAAAATATTTGATTTGATTTGATAATATTTTAATATTTTATGTAACTTCAAATTTATCATTTTCGCAATTTTTCCTATATCTGTACTATATAACGGTGCTTCTTGCCGAATTTCAAGATTCTGAGTTCACGGGAAGTACCTTGTAGGTTTTGATTCCCTAGAGTGTGACGGAAATTCGTCTAAGGTGTCGGTATAACTACTGTATCTTTTGATCGCGTTAACTTAGAAGTTTGATTTTTTCACTGCCTAAAGGGACAATAGACCTAGGTATTTGGTATAAATTTCAATTTGATACCTTTATTTATTTGTGAGAAATAAGGTAGTAAGTTTCATTTTATTAAAATATTTTTTTTTACATTATATAACTAAAAAAATGAGATTTTCGTAATTTTTCCTATATTTGCATTATATGATAATGCTTCATGCCAAATTTCAAGACTCTGAGTTTACGGGAAGTACCCTGTAGGTTTTGATTCCTTTGCGAGTGTCGAAAATTTGTTGAAAATATCGACATAATCGGCTGTATCTTTTGATTGACTTGGCTTAGAAGTTTGATATTTCCACAGCTTAAAGGGACAATAGACCTGAGTATTTCATGTGAATTTCAGCTTGGTACGTCCACGAGTTCTTGAGATAAAGGGTCTTGACAGACAGACAGACAGACAGACAGACGGACAACAAAGTGATCCTATAAGGGTTCCGTTTTTTCCTTTTGAGGTACGGAACCCTAAAAATCGGTGTGTGGATGCTTTAAGATGACTCATTATAAAAACATCAGTCAACATTCAAATTCCCACTTAACTCAACAAACAAATAAAAACGCAGACCACAAATAAACGAATAACTTCATACCTTTATCCGGTCCGTTCCGGTTATAACCGGTTCGGCCATAACTCAAGCTTTACTGTTACATTGTGGACAAAAAGATATTAAACATTTTACGATGTTTTTACAATGCACTCTTTAATCTATGGCGGTTGTCCCTGTGACCCGAATATTGATTCTTAAGTATGGAAATACCATGAAAAACAAAATGAGCAGAGATGTCATAACGGAAAATCGCGAAAGTGCCAGTGTTCGGGTTATGATGAACGTTTTTGCTACACCTTTATGCAACTTCTATTGAACCCGCCCATTTTATCTAAAACTAGCCGTTTTCCCGCGGTTTCACCCGCGTCCCGTGGTAACTACTGCCCGTACCGGGATAAAATATAGCCTATGTTACTCGTGGATAATGTAGCTTTCGAATGGTGAAAGAATTTTTAAAAACTGTCCAGTAGTTTTTGAGCCTATTCATTACAACCAAACAAACAAAGTTTTCCTCTTTATAATATTAGTATAGATCAAACCACCAATAAATAGAGAAAAAATTTTGACAGATGTCTCCGTGAATCCAAAACGCCTCGTTAGTTACTAGTCACTGATCGTTTTGGAAACACCTTTTTTACGCTATTTGGCCTACAATATGCCTGAACTACCTGTCTTGTGGTATCTCCGCTAACTTGCATTTCTCCATGGGAAATACTTTCCCTAGAGAGAGAGAAAAGATGAGAAGGTATTGGCATCCCTTTCGTTTTAGTAATAAAAAGGTTTTATTCAATGTTCGCGTTTTATGAGGGTTCGTAGTGATTTGAATGGTGTCAATATGGAGTTTCACACTGTATATGCCACGGGGTGTTTTCAAAAAGATATAAGATACATTTTGTACTATACGAGTAGATAACACATTTCAAGTTGGTTTTTAGTAGGTAAGATTTGTTTTACTTTTTCTTTATCCCTACTAATATTATAAATGCGAAAGTAACTCTGTCTGTCTGTCTGTTACGCTTTCACGGAACCACTGAACTGATTTAAATAAAATTTGGTACAGAGATATGGTTGTCCTTGAGAAAGAACATAGTTTTTATCAGGGACTATGGAAGAATTCTCCTGGAAACGCGATATAACCGAACTCTAAGCGGCCGAAGCCGTGGGCGGAAGCTAGTGAGATATAAATATGCAGCTTTCAACTACTGAAAAACTTAGTAGTCACTGTTTCTAACTGTCAGTCAAACATTAGTTCATACTCACTGTAAGGTAGATGCCCACACAAAGTTACAGCCTTTATAAAATAACGTAGGTCTGGCGTTCGCTGGCTGTCGATCTCTTAATTTCCTAGAAATGTAAGAAGTCCTATTCGTCAGCGATTTTAATCGCGCGTGCAACAGGGGAGCACTTGAAAGTCGTTTGTTGCTGTTATTCAATTCACAGCGGCGAGTATTGCACAAATAGATTTAGCTGATGTCACTTAGATGGTCTCTCGTGGCTTTTCCGGGAACTGGAAAAGGACTCTTGTGTAGACATTTAGTTTATTTTCATTTGTTTTAATATAAAACTAGTGTGCTAATAAGTTGGTAAGGATTTGGGGTACCTATGACTTTCTGTTATGATTATGTTATGATGTTAAGATTACGGTATCTACAACCTAAATAATTAAAAGTGTCAAACCAATACCATGCTACAAACATTTCTATTTCCTATACTTTTATAATATAATAGAAAATAATGTTACTTTTAAATACAGTAGGCACCTGTGCTTTTAGCTTTAAGAAATTGAATTTTAATAACAGAAGTAAACAACAGTGCGTCCTTGTAGGACATTGAAACTACCGATGGTGTCAAATTACATACAGCCGAAACATAACCTTAATTGTAATGATGTTCAAAACGTCATCAAACTACCAAACTAATCAACATCACCAAATACTGCATGAAAAGCAAAAATACGAAACCCCATGTCAGCCATTACTCACAAAAAATAAACCCATCAGTTCGTTGCCGGCAGAAAAAAGGGAACAGAAAAACCAGCTGAAAATAAAACGCAACAAAACGGTTATCCATCACAAAAGGTCCCAAGTGCTTTCAGAAAACTAATTTACGGGAACAACATTATTGTGAGTTGAAAAAAAATACTTTTCCACTGAAAAAATGTAGGGCTCCTAATTCTTTGAAGTGGGAGTTGGTCGTTTTTTTTACCCGTTAGTGTAGTTGTGCTAGACTTGTTGATCGTTTGGTGTTCGGTTTTTGTTTTAAAGTTGGTGAAATAATGCTGTTATCTTCTGGGCCTTTTGGGCAGTGCATCTGATGTTTTTGACGCAATTTCATATAAGTTTATGATTTATGAAGTAGTTTTAAATGAGGTCCCATAGATATACTTAAAACATGCACATAATGATTGAATCTCCTGCTATGCTATGAAAAGGAAGAGATAGCAACACTACACCGATGGTTAAGTTAGACTTGCGTATACCTTAAACTATTCATCTAGATGCAGGAGTCGGACTTGCGTTTCACTAGAGCTATTCATCCAGATGCAGGAAGAATCTCCACTTGAGAGCAACCACGAGAAACCCCTAGTCAAATAATAAAATCACCTAAACCCTGCAATTATCTTCCTCCGTCATATGTTTTTATTAGCATCCCATAGGAAGTACTTCACGTACCCTAATAAAAAGTAACCAATAGCCAACCTAGATTAATTATTTTTTCAAATCTGACGAGTAGATAGGTAGATACATTTTGAAGTCGGTGACACAATGGGCAGTCTTATCGCTAAAAGGGAGTAGGTCCTGAGATACCAAAATCATCCTCCATCATCCTCCGAGCCTTTTCCCAATCATGTTGGGGTCGGCTTCCAGTCTAACCGGATTCAGCTGAGTACCAGTGCTTTACAAGACCCAAACCAAAACCACACCACCACCAAAACTCAAGCATATAAACCAACAAATTCTTACGCAATACAATATTTATTTACCCCACTTGCATTTCTGCCTACCCTATAAATAATGCAAGTCTAGTCTCAACCTAGTGTAAAGGTCTAAGCGCAAATACTTAATGACTAATTACCTAGCCGTCATAAATGTAATTAATTTTAGCGGTATCTTCGTCAGCGGTGTGAGGTATAAGCTGATAGCGGGGGGACAGCTAATTAAGTTGTTTTGAAGTTTATTACACATTGAGGTGTCACTTTTACCCTAAAAAAAAGAAAGAGGAAAAAGAGATGTGTTATAAGTTTGACGTGTCTTACTGTTCGTTTGTGGTATCGTAACTATCGAATGGATGAAGCGATTTTGTATTAGAGGTTACTTCGCATAAGTGTTCTTAGATTTTTTTTTTTGTATAGAAGCATCATCGATTTAGTTAGCTTTTTTTGGTTTCCATTATGATTGATTGATATGATTCTTTTCGGGATTAGACTCAACAACCTCCGGTGTGGCAGGCAGAGGCCCTCACAATGTGTCATCACCATCAGTCATCCTCCTTTACAAGACATACAAAAAACTCCCTTCTATCACAACTTTCCTAATAAACTTAGCCCTTAGAAAGTGGCTCTCCGTTTGGTCAGAAATTTACAAAAGACAGCCCCCAAAGCGCCCACCCTTCACCACTTCCTATATGTTTTTGCTGGGAAGAAGAAGTGGTGGAACAAACTCCCCAGCAACGCAATATCTGTCTGGTAGGTTAGAAGAACCTTTCAAACACTGAAACTGCCTACCCGCTGCATCTTAACCCTTACACCGCTTAGAGGCTCTACGCAAAAACGGGAGCCCCGCTCATCCCGATATTAACGTTGGCACATGAGAGATGGTGCCCGGAGAGACTCGACAAATAAATATACAATGTTGGCTTTGAGTATTAATCATTGTAAGAGCGTATTGCAGTTCGTTGTGGCACAATGAAGGTTGTATTTTGAAAATGTGTGCTAGTCTTTTGCTAGTGGTGTGTCTCGATTTTTGAGATGAACTACGTACGTCCTGGACTGAGGTCAATAAGGCCTATAAGGTAATATGATTTCTGCGCTACTTATATTACTGTCAAGTTTTCTCGGAATCCGATCAGCCGGTTGTCCGGTCGTTCTTTAGTTTTATTGTAGTAACTATTATAGTAGTCTGTGGTATTACTGTAAAAGTTTTCTAGAACCAACTACATACGAAAATGATGGGAATAAGAAATTGAGATTAATTAACCAAAAATAAACTTTTCATATATCTAAACTTTTTTGATAAAAGCATCACGAATAAATGCTATTAAGAATTGGCATGAAACATGCTTAAAACTTATCTACGCAAAAAATAGTTTTGTAGTTTTAGTTTTGCTCTTTGCAGTATTGCAAAAAATTACCAAGGATCTATTATTTATTCTTTTGTTCCATATACGTTATCTAATACATACGCAAAACTTCCTCACCTTGTAATTTCCACGGCGTCGCCATTTAGAATATCTGTGGTACTTATAAAGTAAAATTATATTCTCTATTTCGTCTGTATAATTACGTTAGGATTGTGAACGCCGTTCATTACCTTTGTGCTAGGAGAAAATAACAAAATTATATTTAAAATAAGGGTGTTATTTCAGTTAACTTTACTAATATGTTATAATATAAAGGATTTTTTTTGTTTGTTTGTTTTTTCCCTGAATGATGCAAAAATACTGAACTAATTTAGAAATATTAGGAAACTACACTTTCCCCAAGTGGCATATTGTATATTTTTAGTCCGGGTACGGAAAAATCCCCTGGGGCGCGGTTAAAATAGAGGGAAAGACCTGTAAAGTGTACTGATTGATGTAACCTTACTTAAAGAAGTTCATACGATAATACTTGCTGATATATAATTGTCATTAATAGCGCTTAGATTTAATCGAATATCTGCATTTCTCAAATTCTTTTGATGAAGTCGTTAAATTACTAAAATATAACATTGGACTAAGATACATTCCATGTGTAATACCACCCTAAGGTACTATTGCGTATAAAATGAGGTATGTATAATTATAACTGTGTGATACATGTGTAAATTGGGGTAGGTTAGTCCTGAAAGGTTAATTGGGGATGGAAATGAATAGGCGTTTTAATTTTTTCATGGACTGTTAAACATAAAACTCTTTTGAATGTAGTTTTTATGGCTTATTCTTTGTATTTTTTAAGCATGATATATTCTTTCATGTAATTTCTGAACCTAAAATAAAATAAATGCACATTTTTTCTGTGATGTGTCAAAATTTACATATTAAAATTAAACTTTTTAGTAAGTAGCTTTTCTTTTATATTTCAATTTTATAATTTCGTAGATACATAAGTAGGCAATTGATGATTGACGATAATATATTATGTTTTTTCTTTATAATATTAGTATGAGATGAGTTAAAACAACAATACATAAATTTTTAATTCTAACTGCTAACATTTTACATTCAACATCTGAAACTAATGAAGTGGTCCACTGAAAGGCTGAAACATTCAGCACACAAAATATAGTAAACTGACACTTTTCAACTCACTAGCGGTTGAATAAGCTGCTCTTTATTGTAAAACTAGATGTTCTGCCTCGTTTTATCCGCGTCCAGAGGGAACTTCTTGCTGTATCTGGATAAAATATAGCATATGAAACAATAACATGACTATTACTACTAGTATTTGAACTATAAACTCACGAACTGACAAACGTTTACCTCTACATATTCTGACTATAAAATTATATAATAAACCTGGGAGTTCATTTGTCCTCATGAACAGCTGGTCTGATGAATTAAAAACACGTGTTCGACATTCCACTCATCCAGAAAGGCTAGATTTTAATTTTTATCCGGGTGCGTGAAGTAGTTCCAACTCTCACTTCTCCAGAACAGCTTAAAACAATATAAATAAATATACTATTCAGGTACTCGAATCAAAATACATCAAACTTTCATCACGACCTTGAACTAAATTCAAAACAAAATAACTTAACCATCTCCAAAACTATCGGAAAACGATTAACAACATTATCATCGGAATATTACCTCAAACTAAAACCCTTTACTTGTCATTGAATTTTGGAAAATCAATCACGGTTAGGAGATTATCTCAGGACAAACAGACAGATCGTTTATTAGTTCTGTCGCCCTAAACTTTAAGCCGATTGGCGTTATTTAGGAGATTTGTGGCCGCTGACAGGTTTAACGATTTTCTAAGAGAAGTTGTGTGTTTTGGTTATATTTAGATACCAATAATGTATAGGTATGTAGTGCACAACAAATACTACAACACTACATAAAGAAACTTCAACAAAAAGTCCCCCAAGCCGGCTGGTCCCCGTGGGGGTCATCGACCACAACCCTCCAGAGGTAAAACCTAATACCAACACTCAGAATAAAAACAAATCAAATGATATCAACATAGCAACTATAAACTGCCGATCCCTCAGAACTCCTGAGAAACTTCAAGAATTAGAAATAGCATTAGAAGAACTAAAATGGGAGATTATAGGGATTAGTGAAATAAGAAGACTCGGACAATCTATAGAAGATCATGGCAAGTACATACTACATTATATAGGGGAGACGCCAGGAATGTACGGAGTCGGATTCATGATCAAGAAAAATTTTTCAAAGAATATAATGGAACTCAGAGGAATTACAGAACGCATAGCGATGCTCAACATAAAAGTAAATGAAGAAGAATGGTCCATTATACAGGTATATTCACCAACCGAATCAGACAAAGAGGAAGCTGAAATTTTTTACGAACAGCTCCAAAACACCATTGAAACCGCACATAAAAACGTCATTGTGATGGGAGACCTCAATGGTCAAATTGGAACACAAAAAATAGGAGAAGAACAGGCTATAGGACAACACGGTTTTGGAACCAGGAGCAAAAATGGAACAAAGTTAGTGAACTTTTGTCTCCAAAACAGATTAAGTATTCTAAACAGTTTCTACAAAAAGAAAATAACAAACAAATGGACATGGATTTCACCAAACGGACTCTACAGGAACGAAATAGACTTTATTATGTCAAATAACCGAAAGCATTTTAAAGATTTGTCGGTCATAAAAAACCTAAATTTCAACACAGACCACAGAATGGTGCGAGCTACAATGGCAGGAATACCTCCTAAAAAACCGAGACGTTTTCATGACAAATACGCAGTTGCTCAATATACTGGCGAAACAGAAGTTCTTCTTAATAATCTCAAAACAGCACTAGACAGCAAAACATCTCTACAACTAGAAGGAAAATACAACAATCTGCTACACCAACTAAAAACGGTAACGAAGAAAACAAGCACACACATGAAGAAAGAAATCTCACCAAAAATTAAGGAACTAATAAAGAACAGAAAGGAACTACTTCAAGGAAATACAACTCAAGACAGCCGTAGAAGAATTTCAGAAATTAGCAAACAGATAAGCTCACAACTACGTAGAGAAAGAAAAACAAAACGGTCGAATACACTGAAGAACTACATTGAAAAAACAGGAGGAGTAAAAAAGGCACTAAAAGAATTAAATTACAAAAAAGATTGGATACCAAACATGAGAAATAGAGAAGGCAAAAACACGGGAAACAGATTAGAGATACTAAAACTTGCTACAAATTTTTACCGAACACTGTACCAAAGCCTAGAGATAGAGCATGTTGTAAAACATTATGACACACCCACGAACGAACAGGAAATACCTGAAATAATAAAAGAGGAAGTCATAAGAGCAGTTAGGACACAAAAGAATGACAAAGCTCCAGGATCTGATCTTGTTACAAACGAATTGTTGAAAATAACACTACCAGTGATTGCCTCGAAACTCACACAAATATTCAACGAAATTATCGAAACGGAAAAGACTCCTAAGGATTGGACGAAATCAACCATTATACTGCTACACAAAAAAGGTGACAAAGGAGACATAACAAACTACAGGCCCATAAGTTTGATGTCGAATATGTACAAAGTGTTTTCTAAAATTATACTATCCAGAATTGAAACCACTTTAGAAGAAAGCCAGCCCAAAGAACAAGCAGGATTCCGCCGAAACTATTCAACCATTGACCATATTCACGTCCTTAGACAAATACTACAAAAATATAAAGAATACAACAAGACTTATTCGACACAATAGAACACGGATTTATCTGGGAAGCATTAAGAACGCAGGGTGTACCAACAAAATACATACGGATACTCCAAAATGTATACACAAAAAGTACGGCACGAGTAAAACTGGAAGCTTTGGGCGAAGAATTTCCTATCAGGAGGGGCGTACGACAAGGAGATCCTATCTCGCCGAAACTATTCTCAGCCGTTTTAGAAATGGTATTTAGAAATCTAGATTGGACGAATAAAGGTTTAAATATAAATGGCGAATACTTGACCCACTTACGTTTCGCAGATGATCTAATCATATTCTCTGAGTGCCCAAAAGCTCTTGAAATAATGCTGCAACAACTAGCTGATGAAAGTGGGAAGGCAGGCTTAACAATGAACCTAGCAAAAACAAAAATTATGTCCAACTCTTCACAAACAGTCACCATTAAAGTTGACGAGGAGGAAATAGCATATGAGCACGAATATATATATTTGGGACAATTAGTATCCACCACGGACTGCATGAAAAAGGAAATAGAGAGAAGAGTATCTAACACATGGAAAAGATATTGGTCACTCAGTGAAGTAATGAAGAACCAGGAAATGCCGATTAAAGCAAAAAGGAAGGTGTATAACATGTGTATCCTGCCATGTCTACTCTATGGGTGCCAAACCTGGGCATTGACTGAACACCTGGCAAACAAAATAAAAGTTTGTCAAAATGGAATGGAGAGAAGCGTAATAGGAGTCAAAATAAGAGACCGAGAAAAACTGACAGATATTAAAAGTTTAACTAAATTCAAGGATGCATACATAACTTACAAAGAACTAAAGTGGAGGTGGGCAGGACACATGGCGAGAGAAAAACAGGAAAAATGGACTAGGCTGGTAACCGAGTGGTGCCCGCTAGACGGCAGGAGAAGCAGAGGCAGACCAACCAAAAGATGGGAGGATGACCTCAAAGGAGTGGCGGGCCCTACATGGAGTCGTACAGCCAAAAATAGAACAGAATGGAAAACTCTGGAGGAGGCCTTTGTCGTAAGACAAGTTGAATAATTGCAGACTGTAGTTATAAAGATTGTAAACATTCTGTATCAGATTCAACAATAAAGGCTTTTTATTTTATTATTTATTTATTATGTAGTGCAAAACTAAGTGTAGGGTTGGTTTCCAGTCGACGATGCAGCTGAGTACCAGTGCTTTTAAGCGATGCCTGTCTGATCTCTTCAACCCAGGTTGTCAAGCTTTCTGGCTTCTGACTACCCGAAACGACTGCCAAAGATTTCTTATGACAGATGGGAACCTCCAATCTATCGCATCTTCCGAAACACAGAGGAACTCATCGTGACAAGATGCTCACCCATCCACATACCGACTGCACCAAGCATTGTTTAAAAGTACATACATATAGACAAAGCTATATTTTAAGGATATTGAGAAGTTACACACATACTTAACTTTGACGCCTTTCGGATAAATATACCTATATGTCAAACCAACAAGTACATAACAAATTATAGGCACCCATTGGTCACCCATCCGCAAAATATAGCTTACTTTTAGCTTCAAATTGCACAATAAATCCTAAAACCCTGAAAGATAAAACGAGTTTTAAAATCCCGTATTTAAAAATCTTATCTACCCATTTAATTTTCTTTTTCACTTTAAAAATCTCCGTCACGGGATACTTTCACAAAGCAGTTTTCCTTGAAGATTTACATATAAATATATTCTTGTGTATATAATATGGGAATTATGTTTCAGTATATAATGTAGCAAGCTTTGTGGTTCAGATGCATTCGCCTCACTTTGTATTCATGGCTTGACTTAGTATGACGATAGAGGTTTTACAATATTAGGTAGGGATGGGATGGTGGGTTGTCGATATCGATGTTTTTTGATAAGCGTCAACAAGTCATTTGACAAAGAGGTCGTCTTTAATGTTCTATGTACATAGATACAATAATACATATTTTATTTTAAGGGAAAATAAACGGATGAAAACATTTTCATTGCATCATTATGTGCGTGATTTATAAATTCTATTTCTGAGATATAGATAGGTATACATTTTTGTACTGTGGCAAGATTTTATTTTTTATTTTTTATAAGATCGAACAAAAATAATTCTAAGCCCAGTCAAATTACGTTGATTTAAACTCCCGATAAACGTAACCTACAGCCAAAATTTCTAAAATAATATCGTATTAAAACTTAACACTCAAAGATTCGTATCAGAAATCAAATTTTGGAGTTTCAATGACGTCACAAGTACGCGAAACGGCTTCTGTACGGTAAATGACAATTGTGAAAGTACTCAAAGTTACTTCAGTACTTTGATTCGAGATTTTAGAAGTAGCTTTGTCAAAAATTTCAACGATTTCTCGACGTTTTCTGGGCTAAAAGTTAGGATATATTTTGTAAAGGTCGTTATAATTTAGTTTATGCTTAAATCATTTAAAATCGAAATAAGTGAATTGAGGACGTCTTCAAATATATTTAACTGACTTGACGTTCCGTACCAGAACAAAAAAATATTATCAAGTAATATCAAAAAGTTTCAACAAAATTAATACTCACAAACTGTCATCTTTATAATATTGCATTTATATCTTAATTTTATTACCAAACTAGTAATAAAAACTGTAAATAAAAAACTGGTAAAAAACCAAATTAAATTATGAAAATAGTTGTAATTTTTTATCGATATACAACATGTCACATCACTACCCTTGTTTTCGCCACCGCGACACTGGATCAAAGTGTACATTATATTCGATGAGTTACATTATCATTTATATAATATTCATTGTCAACCCTTCGACTTGACCTCATTTGTTTTTATATCAGGTGAATTTTAATATGTTGTTTAAGCAAAACGATCTATGTATAAGTTATTCAAATTATTTCTGGAATGAGAGACCTCGTTGGCGCAGTGATCACTATGCCAGGCTGACGAAATGATGGTGCCGGGTTCTATTCCCGGTACGGTCGCTACTTGTGTGATGAGCATATTTGTTGGCTTGTTATCTGGGTGTTGTTTTTAAATATTTATAAATAAGTAAGTCCGTAACATGTTCATATTCTCCATGTTCATACATTTAAATAAGGAAAAACAATCTTGATATTAATTTTTATTTTACAACCCAGTTTAAAAATAAAATGCATCTAAAAATAACAATCAGATACATAAATTAATTGAACAAAATAACCCTATTAACATTATTTATCTTCAGTTTAATGCCTACTCAAATACTACTTATTAATAAGCATGGATTTAAGTAGGAAAATAATAAATAAACTAATATCATCCTCCGAGCCTTTTTCCCGACTATGTTGGGGTCGGCTTCCAGTCTAACCGGATGTAGCTGAGTACTATACTAATAGGTATAGTTATCGGCTCGAATCTTGAGCTCTGACCTACATCTACGCAGAAGTGATTTATTAGCAAAGAACCAATCCCGAGTGACGGCTATGACGCGATGCCGTATGAGCCAATCACCCCTTTAGTCCGCCCCCGCGCCATACTTCATACCACAAAAGGGACCCAATAAATTACTTCTGCGCAAGTGAAGGTCAGAGCTCAAGATTCGTGCCGATAACTATACTACTTATACTTTCGTCAGTTAAATCTTGGATTATCTTAAGCCAGTGTTAATCAATAACAGTAATAGAGTATAGTCAACATCACTTTAATCATAACTAAATTATCTCTAAACCACTCAATATAACTCATACATAAACTAGCTGATTAATAACTATTAGTAAGCATAATAAGGGAATACTACAGAGCCCGGATCACCTCATTTCCCTCTGTCATTCAGTACCGATGCAATCGATGTTCAAGCGAGTTAACATCTCGAGTTGATTATCGATTTAATTGTCTTATATGAATCGTTATTAACTTGGTTTATAGTCACAAGTGCTAGTGGTATGTAAAGGGTTTGAGTCCAAGGCTGTTGAAAAGGTACAACAAATCGACAAGGATGAAATATTTTTTTCTGAAAGTAGTTTAGTTAGATCGACGAAAGTCACTTTCTATTAACATTAAAAAACTATATCTAGTATATAGAAATACTATTTTTTAAGTTTCGATAAAAAGTTTATTAATGAAGTTACAGAAAACTGAACAGTATTATTTTTTTAATTATTTGGGTTATCCAGAATTACAATATTTTGAACAATTTATTCCTTGATAACTTCAAAAGTAAATATGAACATTGGTACATATATGTATTATGTTTTTTAACACATTGTGAAGTCTCAGTAAAAATATGTAGCACCATTTAAACGGATTACGAGAAATTAATTTAAGCAAAAGCTTCAGCTTAAATAAATATCGATTTTAAACGAAAGTACTCGAGAATTTCCCAACCCTTTTCATTCGATTTTAATATCGTTTTAACGGTACTTGCTTCACATAACCGGTTTTAATTCAGTTGGCGTTCGTAAAATGCATTTAATATAATTTGATTACGAATTTTAAATGCCAACATTATTATAAATTGAATTTCAAAGTTATCAAGTTTTCAGTCAGTTAAAATAATTGTTATTTTAAACGATATAATTATTTCGGTCTCTAGAGGAAAGTCAAAGCGGTTGATTGGAGTTATTTTGATCCGCCTGGACTGTTGTATCTGGTTTAACCGACTTCAAAACAAAAGGAGATGAAAGATGGTCGCGTATATTTTTTTATCAACTCTGTTGTGATAGTCAATCAGGTCAAAGTCAAAATCGCTTATTAAAGTAGCCTAATTAGATTAGCACTTTTAGCGTCAAAATTACAAAAATTACAGCACCCCTAAAACTTTTCACCACTTTCTAGTATTTTATGGCTAGAAAGAAGAAGCGGTGAAAAACAAACTTCCCACACAGCTGTCTTTTACAATTAGCTGTAAGTTCTAGTAGTAAGTTTGTATACTTTCCAAGTATATCTTGGACACCAATGGCTAATAAAAAACATCTTGGGGAAACCTGGACTATAACGTCTGAAATCACCAACCCGCATTGAGCAAGCGTGGTGTTTAATGCTCAATCCTTCTGCGTGTGAGAGGAGGCCTATGCCCAGCAGTGGGACGATAAAAAAGGCTGTAACAGTAACAGTAAGACGTATTTCAGTTTGAATAATATTATATGGTAAGTGTACATAATATGTCAAATTATTATAATAATGTTAACGTTTTATAACAATGTGTAAATTGAAAATATATTTTTAGTTTTTGTTTTGTCAGTTTTTCATGTCAGTATTATTTATTACCTTCAAAACTACATATTAATCTACCAACATAAGCTACAAGTGTCACAGTGGCGCCGTAACCGGAAATGCGGCTGTTGACAGAAACCGCGGCCGCCATAACTGCGCAGCTTCTGACGACACTTCCGGTGTACAATGCCTGAATCTGTAAGCTGTTCTGAACAATGTGGTGTCAGGTTTTGTTAAGTTTTTTTTGATGTGAATGAATGGAATTATTGTAACAGACTTATTTAGACTTCTATATTAATATAAAAAAGAGGAAAACATTTCTTTGTTTGTTCGTTTGTTTGAATCTAATTGACTCCGGAACTACTGAACCTTTTGGAAGAAATCTTTGACAGTTATGAAGCTACACTGACTGCCCTGAATGTCGCTTATGTTTTATTCTGGTACGGGAAGAAGTTTCCCCGGGATGCGGGTGAAATACATTTATATACACTTACTATTCTACTTCTAATACTATATTTACAAACTAAATTATTACATACAATCAAGAATGGGTGAAACCGCGTGGAATAACTAGAAATTATACAAGTCAATTTGAACGTAGGATTAATGGTCAAATAATAAACATTCATATACAAACATTATGGTTTCGAATATGTTTACCATTTTACTGAATCCATAATTAAAAGGTCCATATTGATCCAGACAGCGCTTCTTAAATTATTCAAGGTCGAAATTTTAGGTTCTTGTTTCGAAAACGCCAAAAAAACAACAATTTTAATATTAAAAATTAAACCTGACCTTTTCATAAGACATGGACACTAGGGCTCCAAAATTAATAAAACGCAATCTGGCCTCAATGTATCAGACCTCAGCCAGATGTTTTCAATACCTCCGATATTATAAATTGTGTACCCAAAGTCCTTCATTAGGCCTTGATGGAAAATATAAACACAGCATTCTGCTTAAATCTAAATCACGGAGGAAGGAAAGATGGCCGGAGATGTCAGATGGTAAAATGACAGTTGAGCCAATGGTTAATCTTGATTCCAATAACAGTTTTCATTTGGTCTGATCTTTGTAATATGCGTACTACCATTCATCTTCATACTAACTATCGGCTGACTAAAAGTTTGCAGAGTGTGGGTAGTCTACAATGTAATTTCCTTAGCAAATAGCGTTGCCAAAATGCAGAATTGTGTGGCTCATTTTAAAAATAAACCAAATTACCAATTAAGACCAGTTTTAAACAAATGTTTGAATAACCGAACACCTCGACGTTAATTCACTTGTAAATGATCATTTTGGTCACGCCCATCGTACGTATTTGACCTAGGAGCTAGATGGAGGCATGTATCCTATCTTCCTGATGGCATCTCCACTCATTATTCCTTCCTCCATGATCCATCAGACGCCATGTTGAAAAAAATCCAATGTTACCAATCGAAAATTATCAATTCTTTATTCAAAAAAATATTCCGAAGTGTGAATTTCAATGTAAACTGGTGGACGAAGTTTTTTTTTTAATCTTCGACAGGCAAAGGAACCTTTTGTAAACGCACCCCCGAATAGATTTTGATTTGTACTTTTTAACGAAACAATATTGGCAGGTGAGAGGTTTTTTTTTCCTTTTTTCTTTGTTAATTTTTACTTATTTCCTTTCTTTTTGGGGATGATTGAATCTTTGTTTCTTGGCAGAATTGATTTTCTTACGGATAGTACTTAGATATGACTTATGAACAGTTGAAAACTACTGACTGGATTTTGGTGAAACTTCATCAGCATCAGAATAAGACTAAGACATCTTATCATCTTGGAGTAAGAAGTAATTTCCTCGCAACACAGGCAAAACCACGGAAAAATACTAGTTTCACATAAAAATCACACAGCCAATAAGTTATTTAACCCCAACTATACAAACCCACTTAACAGAACGATAAAAAACTCTTTAAATTAACTCATTGCTTAACCGCCTGAGATAAACCCTTGGTAACTAGTTGTGAACACGCGAAGGGTTCAAACCAACCCCATGGGGGCTTCCCCCATAATATAATCAAACTCGAGCAGAAATAAACTTTATATTAATGAATGTATTCAAAGTTTTGATAAAGTTTAATTGCATGGGTGAAGGCAAATATGCGAGTATTGCAGATTGAAGTGGGTTCGATTCCTAGTGGGGTTAATCGTGTGGGTGTATTTTTAGTTTGTAGGGGAAATAGATTGATGATACTTCTGATTTCTATGTAATATTGTGATGGTTTTTGCTTTAATGCTTCTTTAATTGGTATTCCATGAAATTCATTACCTAAATAAACATGTATAAGTAACTTTATCTGTCCATCAAAACTAATGAAATCACATACATAGATAACTGGTTATTGGGGTAGTTTCCTCGGTACGGGGATGGAACCGAGAAGAAAACTAGTTTTAATTTAAGCCTTACACGAAAACATGACATGAAAAATTACGTAGCCATCAGTAAAAATTGATCTTTAAAATACCTAATGTTTTTGTGTTATACTTACCTATATTTGATTTCTGAAGTCAAAGAAAACTTAGTCACTTGTTATTTCTTACATAATATGATAATAAGTTAAGGTAAATGTTAAATCTTACTATAAAATGAAACAGTACACATGTGTACTCATATGCATAATAATATAAACTAATTTTAGACCCCGGCGTTGCTCGTGTATGCATTTTGGTGGTAGTTAAACTAATTCGTGAACTTTAGTTAGCTAACTTAGAATAGAATTTGTTTACTGTTTAGTTATGGTCAAGTTACTCCATATTTATATTTATTTACTTTACATTTAAATAAATGAAAGTTTTTTTAGTGTCGCATTGCCGATGTATTCAGGTAGTCTCCTTTTTACATGTCCGTACCATCGCAGCCGTTCAAACTTCTGAATGAATTTTCAATTTAAAATACCTATGTGTATGTGACCCATGAATTAGTAAAATCTTAGCTCCTCATAATAAAGCATTCAAACAAACTTACAAACTTTACTTTTACAATATTAGTAGGTATATATATACCTACCTACATGTCTGCCTACCTCCATAGTGTTCTCTCACCAGAGAGAAGTGGTTGGCTCATTAGGAGTGAAGCATCAACTGTGCTTGTTCCTAGTGTTTGTTACTTCTGAAGCCGTTGCCAGCTTGGATTAAACGCTGGGCATGGATGGGGATCCCTGGGAACTGTGTTGGTTAAGATTTTGTGCGTGGTTGAATGTTGTTTATTTGGACACTGTAAGAGATAGATTATGGAATCAGGTTTCACTTTGCGGTTCAATAAATCCATAACTTTTGTAACATTAATTTTATGGGAATATTTCAGACTATTTTTATTATTTACTTGTGTCTATGAAATGAAATGTGATGAGTTTGTTTTTATGAGAATTTATGCGAACTGTAAACCACGTAGTTGCTAATAATAATTATAAAATTTTAAATAAGTATTATCTAATATGGCATGGGTTTCATCAAGAAAAGTGTACTTTTTCCACGACCCAGACAAAAAGTCTCCAGAATTCTTCTTATCTCCATGTCAATCATCTTATCAACCCTTTTAGAACGAAAGTGAAATGAATACTTCCCCATGTCATTTAAACTGAATCCACAACCAAAACCGCATTTCTTTTAAACCAGCGATAATAATTAATCAAAGTCAAAGTACCCAAAAAAACTACTTTTCCTCAACCCCTCGAAACACATCTCACTGAAAACTGATTCCTTGAAACAATGACACCTGAAATTCAGATTATAAATCATATTATAACAAAAGGATATCTTCAGGACGCCTCGTTAGGGTACGTGAGGGGGGGCGAAGGGTGGGACGAGGGTGGGGCGAGGTGGGGCGAAAAGGGGGTTAACTTGAGATAACATGGCAGGTGCTGCTAAAGTTGGTGACAAATTACACCAGCGATGTGGAGGATAGTTAGAATTATGTTTTGATGTAATGTTCGTGGAGATTTCGAGTGGAAAAATGAAATTTTAAATTCGGTTTTGTGGGTTAAGTCACTTTTGAGGGTTGAGTCTCTTTTGTTTCTGAGTCAAAGTAATCGCGTATGAACAGGGTATTTCCGCATGAAGGTTTTAACGTTGTGGTAGATTTAATTTATGGTAGAAAGTGACTTTTATTAATGAGCTTATACATGTTGGTCTATTGGTTAAATTACGCCCTTAAAAGTACAATATTTTTTCAGATCTGACAAGTACTAATGTATCTACTTTCTATATACGTGTTTCATTACTTTCAATGTGTTTATTTCCCTTAGAATTAATGACTAATGGTTCTAAATCGTCAATCCACCTTGAGCACGTGTTTTGATTAACACTCATTCCTTTTCTGTATTCTAACATACAAATGGGTTTATGCCAGAGTATAAGTAGACTCTGAAAAGTGCCTGATAGTGAAATCCAATAACAATAACAAATTACCTACTTGATCACAGTAGAACTTAGATCACCATGCGACATAGTTATTGGACTAACCCTTGATCTGCATCATCATCAAAGTTGTCAAAATCATATTATGCACTTAAATCAGTCACAGATACAATTGTGCATAGAAAATATCAATACAGCTCTTATTTATAAGATGCAAAACAAACTTCAAAGTATTCAAATGCGTCCATAAATTAACTTCAACTATGCAAAACAAAGTGAAGTTGCAAACAAAATCAACATTTCCAATATTGATCTACAATTTAGAGCACACTGCAAACTTTTAGTCGGCCGATAGTTGGTTTGGGCTCATAAATCAGTATGAAGATGAACGGTAGTACGCACATTACAAAGATCAGGTAAGTATTTAGCCGGTATCAGACCGACTGAAAACTTTGATTGGAATCAAGATTTTCTTTAAAATAAATATTTTGTATACCTACTGTTGGCCGACTGTTTAGTCTGCAGTGTGCTTTTAAAACATTTCAGTTGAGTTTTCAGGGGGTTTCAAATAATCAAAATGGGCCTCCTAAACGCCAAGCTCGATATTTGTGCAAAAGTTTATATTTAATATAATACTTTCGAAATGCAATTAGCGTAGTCGTAATTCTGCATGTTTATTTTCAAGTTTATTTCAATAAGCTTTTGAGTTTTGTTTTTGGTGCAAGTTGTGGGATGTAGCGTTTTGGCAAAAGGTAACAACAAATAGGGAATTAAAGACTGTATTCCAAAAAAAATAACATACCTCTGCTTTATTATAGAAAACACTATCCCTGCCTCAGGGTTGTATGTTATGTTGTCAGTTTTGCACCTATGTTTAAGATATATAGTCGTGATTGTTTACTGTCTCATCGGACTACGAGGAATGAAAATATTTAGGAAATAGGACAACTGTACGAGTATGCCCAAATGCTTGTGCAATATAATACTAACTGATATCTATCGAGAACAGTCCGGGAAAATCAACCTGAACGTCATTATGACTATTTATTTGTTTATTAACACATGTTTTTATTTAATAATTATAAAAATATAACAAATCGCTACCACTTATAACTTACCCCACTCCCCAAATCGCGCATCAACCAAGCGTAACGAATACTTGGCGACGTTTGTTAATGAGTGAAGTTTTTAGCGAACGCGAACATACCCCCAGTTGCCAGGGTTAATAGCGGCCCCCCGTCACTCGCTAATCGTTGCTACGAGGCTTACAGGCCTCACAGGCCTCGTGTCTGAGTGGAAATATGGATGGTGTTATTTTAGGGTTATCTCGCGGTAT
The DNA here is from genome assembly GCF_030705265.1 of Helicoverpa armigera. NCBI lineage: Eukaryota > Metazoa > Arthropoda > Insecta > Lepidoptera > Noctuidae > Helicoverpa > Helicoverpa armigera. The sequence continues at coordinate 9,417,557 of NC_087140.1, read as the reverse complement.
TGAGAGGTGAAATTAATGTTTTGAAGATAAGTTATTAAAGGGTTGTTTTTGTAAGTTATTGTATGAGTAAGGCGTCTATTTATATTATATATACGTTGTATTTGTCGTCAGAAAGGAAAGTAATTAGATAGTTTACGTGATTTGTTATAATATATGCAGTTCACACCTTCCGGTTCCATCATCAGATCAGTTTGACAGTGCCATATTATTGTATTGACTCCAGAACTACATACAATTGCCAATTCTCACGACACTATGATCATCAGAAGATGGTTAAATTAGTTACCTATTAGATTCCATTACATAGTTACATATACCTAATATCGGTCGACCTGATAAAAGCTTATTAAAAACGGAGTGCTGTGTTTATTCAAATACTTTACAACGAGAACTGTAACTGTCTCTATTTGAGAAATTGTATAAAAATAACAGTGAATACGTTGCAATAAAATAAAAAGTAACAGTCGCTCTTATGTTCTAGGAAACGTTACAAATATTAACAGACACAAATCAACGCGAATTCCCCAATATTGTGAGCACTGCAGTATGGATCGGACAAGCTATGCCTTTCAAAAAATAATACTGACGCTCAGCTTTTGTAGTCAAATAATTAGTAAATGTAAGTAAATAAAATTATTGCTAAGGGCATTTTGAAATCATATTTTCTTTTCTTTTTGTCACCAAAAGTTTGCTGAATATATACTATTTTTTTGCAAATAAATAATGTCTTGCTTAACCAGTTACTAACACATTTTTGCAAAATTTAATACTATGTGTCTGTTTATACTTTTTTTTGTCGTTTCATTAAGCTTCATACACATAACAAAATATTCCTACATCATCTAATCAAAGTACCTAAGTTCCGTACAACTGCAATTCTTCACATACAGTGCAAATTAAATAACTCCACATAACGCTGGTCTCATACATACGCCAACGTGACTCCGATACACTGCGGCACAATATTTGTGGTACATACATATAAAAGTTTTCATTTCGTGACAGTAACAAGTTTATTTTCCATTTTTCCACAAACAGTGGGTAGAAAGGCGTAAAACTAACAGTAGGTACAAACTTTTGTGTTAAATATTGAGACATATATAACCTGACGACGGGAAATAGGAAGTATGATAGTTTCCTATGGTATACTAGGGTAAAATTTTTTATTAAAAATGACCCACTGTTTAGTATGCGGATTTTTGGACAACTCGAGCTAAAATGCCAGCTATGTAAGATGGTTTTAATAACATGTTAATAATAGCGGATTTTTACTCATTTTTCTGATAACTATCGGTTTAAATTATGAAACGAGAAATTAAGCGATAAGTTTCTGATGCGTCACGCTGAAAAAAATGGCGCCGAAAATGCGCTGGTGTAAAATACGTTGCTAGTAATGAAGCGACTAACTATGCCTATAACACAATAATGCTTTGTAAATATGACTGAAAAATTTCTGTGTACCTAAATACAGTTAGGTACACACTGACCATAATAATAAAAAAAAACAATACCAACATCTAAAACCCAGTTGATTGATCAAAAACTTCTACACAGACACCCTAATTCCCTTCTGAAAACAAGAAGAAGCTAGTTCTAATCAAAGTTTGCTCGTAACTCAATTTGCAGCTGAGATTCTCTCAATCCTCTTGCATCGAACAAACAATGATGCTGTAGAGAAATCTAGAAATTTTTCGAAAAATAAAAGTTTATTTTTCAACGATTGGATTAACCTCTGGAGTAATGTTGGTGATTTCCTGAGGGTTTGAGTTGTTAAACTGTGAGGTTGCTTGGTTTATTGTTGCATGATAGTTCCTTGTGGGGTTTCGTTAATCCTTGTACTGAAGTCATCTATGATCTTTAAAAATATGTTTGTTGATACTAATGTATGTTGAAAATGTAGATGAAATCGTATATAGTCAGTCAAAAATATTTATTTCCATCCAGCTTAACGTTGCAGTCAGCCTTTTGGGCACTATTCCTAGCCACCCTTGGGTTGACAGAGGTGCATAATGTGTTTTTTATGTAATTTTTCTTGTTCATTTTTATTTCTAAAATTCATACGACGAAGTGATTGAATTATTAATTTCGAAAAGCGAACACATAGACACAACAGAAAAACTTTTCCTTAGAAAAATTGAATCACAACTTTTTGGTTAGATACTTAACATATTTCAGTTATCGATAGTTATCCAAAAGCAAATTCTCAATTTCCTCTTAACGCACAACCACCATTCACACACAATCAATTAAAAAGTATTAAAAAGAATATCCATCGTTAATCAGCAGAAATGAAACTACAGATAAGATTACAAATTCAACAAGCATATTGAAAATAAACCTAGGAACGAACAGACGTAATATTTCACCAACTTACAAAGACAGACTTTAACTACCTACTAAACCTTTCTATAAAACGAAGCGACTACAAGGTCACGAAAGCTATTTAATAAGCTAAAACTTCAGTAAAACACATTAAAGGGATCAAAATAACTGAAAGATTAGATGTCACGGATAAAGATTTCTGAACTGTGATTATATATAAAGTTTCTTATTTCTAAACGGCTTTATTTCTAAGTAGGTCTTTTTGAATAATTAGGTGAACTTAAGGGTGGGTTAAGATAGTTGTAATATTGTGTCTTAATGTGGAAGTTTCTGATGACAAATAATAAATACCTAATCGTTTACAGATGATTCATTATGAGTAAAATTAGTAATTAATATACTTTTGCAACTACTCTGTGTCTATTTTTGTCGAATCTTTAAAACAACATTAGTACTAAAGCGGTTAATGATTGAATTAACCAAAAGATGGTATGTAGTCTGAGAAAAGATAGGATACTTTTTACCCAGTTGCCGGAAGTGGTTCTTCCGGGATGTAGGTGCAACCGTGGGGCACATTTATTAGTGAAACACTTCTTGTCGTGTAGTATCTAGCAGGCGTGCAATATTGCGATATTCTTTTCAAAATAGTTAGTACTACCAAAAAAGAAATACAGTCAAATCACCCATCCAAGTACATAGGTACCACAAATATAATCCAATCTTAAATATCCATACATCTAAATACTTATTACTTAGAAACTAATATTTTTTGGACCACAGTTTCACTAAAAAGGTAGTTTTAAACATCAGGAACATATCGAATCGTATTTAGATTAAATACTTTGCCCAAATCCTTGCTCCAGTATGATTTCCCTAAGGAGACAGGCGGTAGTATTTACAAATGAATTTTGGCGTTCATCTACTAAAATTATTCTTTAGTTACCTGTAGTAAAATGTACGGGAGTTTTGTTTATATTGAAGTCTTTCTATAATCTAACTTAACTAATATTATTAAGATGAAAAGTGTTTTTATTTGTATATAAAGTAAGGCTCCAAAATTACTGAATTGATTTGAAGAACTCTTTTGGGTAGCTACGCTATCGACGGAGGACAATGGCTAACGGTTACTGAAAAAAGTTGCACCGGGACTTGTATGAAAATGGAAAAACAGCCAGTAAGAAGTATGTTTACAATCCTTGCATTTTTAGTCTATTGTTTGATGCCCACTGACGCAAAATTAGGTCTCGCGTATACATTTCACCCTCACTCAAACTATACTTATTTGTAACCCGGTCACCCATCAAACTACCGACAGCAACAACCTTAACTTAACTTCATCCATTTAACTACTCAACTACACATCCTATTCAAAAACAGCCTCCTAAACAAGAAAACCAACACACCTAAAACCCGCAACTCATTCAAAACAGGAACACGATATTCTAATTTCTAAGTGAAGTCTAAACCGCTATACATTTATATACGAGCACACACACACACACACAGACAAACACGTCTTCATACAATGCGCTGGTGTCGGCTCCTTTGACTAAATGAACCATCCTTTGAGTATCTGCCGCTGCAGTATTCAGTTCGCTAGTTAAGCTGAACACAAATACTTGAGTGTGTCGGCTTAAATACCAGATATGTGTAGGTTCGGAGAAGGTGTGAGGTATGAGCGATAAGCGGGAGACTTGTTAAGCCTAATCCTTAGTTATAAAGGGGAAGGTTTGTATGTATGGATGTATGTGTGTTTGTTTGTCTTTTGAGTTAAAACTATTGGATGGATTTTGATGAAACTTGTCAGTAATATAGCTTATATTTATATCAGAATAACATATAGGGTACTCTTTATTCGAGTACTTGAAGTAGTTCCTATGGGACGCGGATAAAATCGTTAGCAGAGATAGTTATTTATAACTCATCAAAATGTAAATAAAAGTTTATTATTTCTATTAGTTTATTTACTGAAATTATACTAAGTACTTAAAACAGTGTGTAATTTTTGTTTTGTTGGAATTATATTTTAAAGACCTCTTTCTTGATAGATAGTTGCAACAGAACTGACTATCTCAAAAATAGAGGGCAGTTTTACTTAGGACTCTATCTTGTGTAACATTGTGTAATTAAAATATTAATGATCCTATAAACTCAACGGTTCTGGGTTACTCTTTCAAAAGAATCTATCGATTTTCCGACGATCAAACTATTTACACAAAAAAGTATTATACATGTACTTATCTACAAGTTCATAACTTGTACCACACACAAACTGCACCGAGAGCTATGCCGTACACACTAAGATACTCCAGAAATTGCAATAGCCCGCATATTATAGAAAATATCCAAATACCCCACATTATAAACTGCAGCCAAGAACAAGTATTAGCTGCTTGTCATTCCTGATAACTTCCAAGTATTTTAATACATCGATAACAAGCTTCAAGTATTTTCTTAAGTTACTTTGTATGCTTAAGTTAAGAGTTAAGTTATTGAGATGCAACTAGGTATGTGTAGTTGTAAGATTGAAGAAGTTTATCGTTTCTTTTGTTTTTGATCGCGGCGTTATTTACTTTCATCAAACGTTATCAGTTATCGGGACGAATCTTGAGCTCTGGCCTTCACCTGCTCAGAAATAATTTATTGAGTCCTTTTTGTGGTATGAAGTGCGGCACGGGGGCTAGCTAAAGCGGTGATTTGCCCGCAGTGCATCGCGTTATAGCCGTCATTCGGGATTGGTTATTTGCTAATAAATCACTTGTGCGCAGATGTAGGTCAGAGCTCAAGATTCGTGCCGATAACTATACTACGCTTGTTGAGTCGTCCCACTCGCTTCAACCGCGTCCACGACAAGTGGGGGCGACTGTGACGTCGTGGTGCAACGGCTCGCCGCGAATGCGCCGAGTCCAGAGGTCAAAGCTTGCTTATGCGCATCGGCCGCGCGCACGCGTTCTTACTACTTTAATTCCTTTTTGCTTCATTGTACTATATTGTTATATTTACAGTCATTATACGTATTCACATGTTATACAGTCCACTCTTATTATTTACTCCACCTGCTGAGCTATCGTCGCAACATATGGTCCTTCTCCCAAGAAAAATTGAACTGGACAAAGAAGACAAAGGACTTTGGTGAACATCGACCACGTCATCGAGTGACTGAGTGATTGTTATCAAGTTTCTTCGCTGTGAACATTGTTACGTCGTGATATATCGGCACGGCTTGAGACTTTTCGGCCGTCTTAGCTGACGTCACCCAACTGACACGAGAAGAAACGGAATTATTCGTCATCATAACGGACACCAAATACACGTGTTCAGATTGTCGTCGTGCATTGAGATATCTGACCAGAATACTCCTCGGCGCAGTCATCACCAGTGGTTTGCACCGGAAAACAGTGAGCTCGTTCCAATTCCTTATTTAATCATCTCATCATCTTTCCGTCATCATAATCACATTCATTATCATCCATATCCTACATTTCATTCATTTTTTACCTCATTATAATTAAAGAACGGTGTTACATTTTTGCAAGTCATCTCCACATTATTTCATCATATTTCATCCCATTTTACCATTTATTTCAACTGTTTCATCTCTTCATTCATTCATTTCACTTTAATTTAATCATATCAATTGCAGTGTCGTTTTATATTTCAGCTAAAATCTAATATTATTTTCTTATAGCGTTAACATTACGCAGCGATTATCAGTGCACAAACGCCTTGCATTTTTAAATAGCAATACACATTCTGCTACAATTTTGCTCGTGCACTTTATCTTGCAACTCGTTGCTATTATTTTATGAGAAGTGTTTAACTTGCTGTTAGTTTATATATTTCCTTAGTGCTTTATTACAAAAATCTATCGCCTTCTCTTAAAATGTCTGACATTAAAAGCCTTATGAGGAAACGTGCTTCAATTAAAGCAAAGCTTACGCAATTCTCTTCATACTTAAACATTGCTAAGTCATGTGAACAGTTGAGCGAAGTTCAGATTGTTGAGGTTGAGTATAGACTTAATACTGTCGAAAATCTATATGATAAATACGACGTGTTACAGGCCGACATGGAAGAGATGGCGGACGACCCTAGCGAGCAATATGCGGAGCGTGAGGAGTTCGAAAAGCAGTACTACAGCTTGGTGGCTGCAGCACGTCAGCTGATCAGCAATGCTCGCAAGCAAGCTTCAGGGAATTCCATAGCCGAGGTTGATGTTTCTTGTTCTAAGCACACACACAAACATAATCCTATCCGTTTGCCTAAAATTGATCTTCCTAAGTTTTCCGGCAGCTATCATGATTGGTTAGAGTTTAGAGACACTTTCATTTCTATAATACATAATAACATAATAACGACAGCATAGATAACATAAATAAATTACATTATCTTCGTGCCTCCTTAAAGGGTAGTGCTTCCTTAATTATTGACAATCTTGACTTTAGATCTGATAACTACGACGCTGCCTGGAAGTTGCTCTGTGATAGGTACGATAATAAAAGGTTGTTAGTTAACAACCACGTTCAATCACTTTTTAATGTGCAGTCCATCAGCAAGGAATCAAGTTAGTCATTGAGACATATTGTTGACACCACAAATAAAAATTTAAGAGCGTTATCTACACTGGGTCAACCTGTTGAGTATTGGGACACACTGATCATTTATATAATGACATGTAAGCTTGACCAGGTGACAAACCGAGAGTGGGAGGAGCATAGGAATTCGTTGTCAGAACCTCCAACGTTAGCTGTATTTATTGAATTTATTAGTAACAGGGCTGATTTATTAGAAACGCTTGAGGAATCCAAGTCATTGTTTGCTAAAGTTGAAGATATACATATTATACATGTCAACAACATTAAACAAAGTAAACATTCTTCGGGTTCAAGTGAAACTTCTCGCAGTCCTTTATCATGTCCAATGTGTCAAAAAGATCACTTCATTTCTCAATGCGATAAATTCAAAAGCTTGCCTGTACAATCACGTATCAGTAAAGCTCAAACTTCCAATGTATGTTTAAATTGTCTTCGACCAGGTCATAATATTTATAAATGTAAATTGGGTCACTGTAAGTATTATCGTGAGAAGCACAATACATTGTTGCACTTTGATCGCGATACCGTTGTTCCTAATCAACCGACTAGTACTTTAGCGTCTGTCAATCACCTTTCTACATCTCGAGTTGTCTTACTTTCCACAGCGTTGGTGAATGTGTCGGATGCTGAAGGCAACATTCATACTGCACGAATTCTGCTGGATAACGGGAGTACGACTAACCTTATGTCACAGGAGTTAGCTCGTAAACTTAACATTTCCACCTATACAGTCGAGTCTAAGGTAACAGGCATTAATGATCAATCCTCTTATTGTACACAAGGTTGTTCGATTTCTTTAAAGTCAGTCAATAGTGAATATGACATCGATATTGATTGCTACGTCGTGTCCAAAATTTCATCGTGTGTACCAAATAAATACATATATTGATGTGCACAATATAAATATACCTACCAATATAGTTCTGGCTGACCCTCAGTTTTACGTTCCCTCTTCTATAGATATTCTTGTGGGTGCTGAAGTCTTCTGGAACGTTTTAGGTACTAACCGTATAGAGTTAGGTAAATCCATGCCTACTTTATTTGAATCAAAATTGGGTTGGCTGTTATCAGGAGTCGTCAAGCAATCAAATTCTTCTTCTCATTTATGTTTGCTGGCTGATACTTTGCAGACAGACTTAAACCATTTTCCTAAGCCAGACTGAATTTCAGCAAAACATACTCTCACGCGCAAAGAGCGTTCTTGTGAGGAATTATTTTTGAAGTCCACTTACCGTGACGCGGATGGACGCTTCGTAATTAGCATACCACGTAAGGAATCTCCTGACGTATTGGGTGATTCCTACAACATGGCTAAGCGCCGCTTAGCATTACCCTACATATTAAGGCTGAACTGGAGGTGCTCATCAGATATCTTTTCTTACTCCATGTCAAATGCAACTTCCAGTAACATGGCCACAATACGTAAGATTTTGTCTGTCATTGCTCAGATCTTTGATTCTATTGGCTTGGTCGTTCCTTGCATAGTGGAAGCCAAGATAATCATGCAGCAACCGTGGCTGGTAAATTGTTCCTGGGATGAGCCTGTTCCCGAACATATTCAGCATCCATGGGACAGCTTTCAAAATAGCTTACCTTTTTTAAATGATTTCAGGATGCGTCGGTGGATCACGTGTGAATCGTCGTCTTCTGTGCAGTTGCATGTGTTCACCGGCGCATCTGAAGGGGCGTATGGTGCTTGTTATCATGTCCGCAGCGTATCGCTTAGTGGTGAGATTCATCTACACCTTCTTACTGCTACAAGCTTAGCGCCGGTCAAGTCAACGACCATCCCCCGACTCGAACTTTGTGCTGCGTTGTTAAGTTCGAGATTATACGTGAAGGTACCTCAGTCACTCACACTACATATTGACGACGTCTATTTCTGGTGTGATTCCACCATGGTCTTGGGTTGGTTATCTGCCTCACCCACGCAACTTAAAAGCTTCGTTCGCCATCGTGTCTCTGAAATTCGGGAAACTGCGGAGGGTAGAACTTGGCGTTACGTTCCCCCGCAGACCTCGCTTCGCGTGGACTCAGAGCAGATAAGCTGCTGTCTTCTTCGCTATGGTTGTCGGGACCACAATTTCTTCTTCTTTTCACATCAATATCTCCAATCATAACAACAACATCATTTCTAAATTATTTACATGTTCAGATTTTAGTAAAATACAGCGCTTTACAGCACACTTATTTAAATTTATTAACATTAAAATTAAAAAACAAACAGTTTGTTCTGGTCCACTTACATCTAAAGAGTTGAATAGTGCATTATCTTAAGAATTTGCCAACAGGAGTCGTTTCCTTCGTGTTGGAGGCAGATTAAGCAATTCCTTTTATGATTTTAATATTAAACACCCTATTCTCATAGCAACTAAACATATTATTTGTAAATTCTTATTTGACATGCATCACCTACAACTTTTACATTTTTTACCTCAATTGCTTCTTACAAAACTTCGTCACCATTCACCCATCATGATAGCTGACCGTAGGGACACATGAAGTGCTTTACATGTGTGTTTGTGTGTTTAGCCACGAGGGCCGTCCATCTTGAACATACATATATCCGGCTTTTCTGGCTGCCATGAACCGCTTTATTGTTCGTCGGGGGAAGCTAAGCAACATTTTCTCATGTCTAGCATTGTCCGCGGTTAAGACAACCAAACACCATCTCAGACGCATCCTTGGCTTAACGAATTTAACTTTTGAAGAGATGGTAACATGTTTAATTCAAGTAGAAGCTATCTTAAATTCCAGGCCCTTAACTCCACTTTCCGTTGACCTTTCCGACCTTATTCCCTTGACGCCTGCCCACTTCCTTATTGGACGATCGCTCATCTTGTTGCCTCACCCACAGGTCCAGAACGCTAACGTGAACAACTTGCAGCGGTTCCGTCGCATCGAATGTTTAAAGCAACATTTCTGGTCACGCTTCTCACATTTTGTCTCTCCAACAACGAAACAAATGGCTCCGATCGTCAGGGGAACTTACAGAAGGAACCCTTGTCGTCATTAAGGATAAAAGCTCACCTCCTCTGTTATGGCTTTTAGGACGGATCGTTAAGGTGCTTCCTGGTAGAGACGGTATTGCACGAGTCGCCGACATCCGCACACGTAAGGGTGTCATTCGGCGAGCGTTCAACACAATTTGCCCGTTACCCGTCGCCACTGCTGTTGAAGACACTTCAACGGGGGGAGTATGTTGAGTCGTCCCACTCGCTTCAACCGCGTCCACGACAAGTGGGGGCGACTGTGACGTCGTGGTGCAACGGCTCGCCGCGAATGCGCCGAGTCCAGAGGTCAAAGCTTGCTTATGCGCATCGGCCGCGCGCACGCGTTCTTACTACTTTAATTCCTTTTTGCTTCATTGTACTATATTGTTATATTTACAGTCATTATACGTATTCACATGTTATACAGTCCACTCTTATTATTTACTCCACCTGCTGAGCTATCGTCGCAACAACGCTGTCAAAATATTTAATAAATAAAATATTTACGCTAAAATAATATATTGGAATTTCTTAAAATGTTAGCCTGAGAAAAACGTGTAGCAACTTGCCATTTAATTCTAGATTTTATGTGTACTCCTATCTTCCGTAAGCGGTTTCGCCCGGGAGTCTTGGGAACTGCTTCCTTGATAAGAAAAGATCTTATGCATGCCTCGTCAAATGGGCTATCTGACACTGAATTATTCTTTCTAATCGGTCCAGTACTTATCGAAATTAGCGCGTTCGAATAAAAAACTATTTAGTTTAATAAAATTAGTCCAGACTTAAAATCGGTTCTTTAATTTTGGCATAAGGCGCGACAGACAGATTGACAAATAAACAGACAGTTGCTTTAGAATTTACAATATTACCAAGGATTTCAAGTTCATTCGCACCATCGACCACAAACCAACTCGCAAACCAAGCTAATATATGCGCATCTATACAATCAAACTGTTTGTCCGTAAGTCATCTGTGAGTACTCAATCAGTTGATACAATACCGCCACGCGATTATAAACCTTATGTAGTGGGATTATGGTTGGGTTTATAATGGCGTTGTTGTTTTGTTGTGTTAAGGAGTAACAAGGCTTGATATTCCATGGTATTGAGACGTTTAAGGTGTGGTGTCCATTGTAAGATACGGCACGGTATTTTTAGACGTCAAATAACAATGCAAGTATACTAGCTTCACCCGCCTCTCGTGGGAAAAGTTCTCTACTAGAATAAGTACTCTGTTGTTCTGTTGTCTTAGCTATAATACTACCAAATTCATTCAAATATGTTAAGCTGTGATTGAAGATATAGGATTATATTGTTATTACAATCTTACAAAACTTGAACAGTAGCAGGTGTTAGTCTTTGTTCTAAAAATAGTTTACATTAAAAACTACTGACAAAAATAATAGCTATACTATCCATATTAATACTAAACGATGAAGAATTTGTTTGAATGCACTAATTACAGTAACTTCTGGACCGATTTAAAATAATATTATGTTAAACAGTCCATCTATCAAGAAAGGCACAGACTACTTTATATAATTCCCGAAGTAGCCCATTTATATTTTTACCCATCACCTATTATCGTGTCGTGTCGTGTCTACAATGGGCACTCAACTATCCCTACGTAGGCACGGATTGTATTAGCTGGTTCGCCACTGATTACACTGCGGGATATTGTTTGATAATTGCTGAAGGTTTCACCGTAATGGTGTAACTGTTACTACTAGATATTGTAACAGTCGAATATAATGAGTTGTTAGGTAAGAGTTCAATATAATACATGGTTTATGTGAGAAGCAAAAAATATTTGGATTATTTGAACTAACTCTTAAACATCAAAGCAGGTAGGTATCATCACGTCAAAAATTATATAACTATATAATAATGCCTACCAAATGTGAAAAATACATCTTAGACACCATTGACGATGTTTCGGATGGCACTGTGGTCCCGGCTGTCATTGAACATCCTTGGTAGTCGTTACGGGTAGTCTGAAGCCAGTAAGTCTGACACCAGTCTAACCAAGGGGTATCGGGTTGCCCGGGTAACTGGGTTGAGGGGGTCAGGCAGGGCAGTCGCTCCTTGTAAAGCACTGGTACTCAGCTGAATCAAGTTAGACTGGTAGCCGACCTTAACATAGTTGGGAAAAGGCTCGGAGAATGATGATAAACATCGAATCAAATAGGTATCTGTATCACGTCAAAAAAATATATTACGCGGTAATAATGCGAAATCAAACATAAAAAAATACATATAAACATCTGAAATGAGGAACTTCTCATTTTAAAGAAGTTTGATAATAAAAGAACGATTAAGGGCCGATTTTTCAATTGTCAGATAAACAAACAGATAGGGTATATTCGAGAGATAGCGAAGTTGATGAATTTTTCAATGGTCGAGTAAGACCTATTGGACGAATAAATCCTTATCTGAGGAATTAATTTATTTGCCGCCTTGACCGCCAGGTAAGTACTATTCGATTGATAATTTGACGCAGATGACGTTTTAGTTTGAAGTTATTTCTTGCGCTATTAACAATTTATCAATTTATTATGGATATTTTCGATAATATTGATGACTTGGCTATCGAAGAAGAGACTTTAATAAATGAATATATAAATCCACCCGAAAGAAAAGAAAGAATAATCCGCCCAAGGCCTGAAAGTTATTTCTTGCGCTATTAACAATTTATTATGGATATTTTCGATAATATTGATGACTTGGCTATCGAAGAAGAGACTATAATAAATGAATATATAAATCCACCCGAAAGAAAAGAAAGAATAATCCGCCCAAGGCCTGATCACTTTAGGATTTGGGATTCAAAAGAATTTCATCGCAGATTCAGACTTCGGAAAGAGTCGGTGCAATATTTACTTTCCCTAATTGAAAATAAAATCAAGCACCAAACAGAAAGGTACGTAAGCGGTAAGCTGTTATATCGCACTTTCCGTGATGTAAGATAGTGCTTACCTATGTATGTACTTACAATATCAGTTAAAATAAGGGCTTTTATTTGTTTCAGAAATCAGTGTATTTCACCCATGTTGCATTTATTAATTGCACTGCGATTTTATGCCACTGGAAGTTTTTACATAACTGTTGGTGATTTTGGTGGTATTCATAGTTCCACTATGTGCCGTATTATTAAAAAAGTTACTGAAGCTATAGCATCTTTAAGAACAATATTCATAAACTTGCCAAGAAGTGACGAAGACATCAGAAGCACTCAACTAGAATTTTATAAAATAGCCAGATTCCCTAGAGTAGTATCGGCTATAGATGGCACCCATATTAGGATTCAGTCGCCTGGTGGTAACACTGCAGAAGAATTCAGGAATAGAAAAGGATTCTTTTCGTTTAATGTTCAAGCAATGTGTTCAGCAGACTTGATGTTTCAAGATATAGTTGCACGTTGGCCTGGCTCTACCCATGATTGCATGATATTTGCCAATTCACATGTGAAATACCACTTTGAGAATGGTGAATTTGGCAATGGAATTATACTTGGAGATAGTGGTTATGAACTAACTAATTACCTACTCACTCCTTTTCAAAATCCAGACACACCAACTAAGACTTTATATAATGAATCACAAATTCGAACACGGAATGTTATTGAAAGGTGCTTTGGAGTTTGGAAAAGACGGTTTCCAGTCCTAAGTATAGGATTAAGGTGTAGGCTGCCGCTTGCACAAGATGTGATTGTAGCCTGTGCTGTACTACACAACTTGGCAAGATCAAAAAATGAGGAGGAACCTCCAGTGGACCCAGAATTGCATATTCCACCACAGCCTATATTTCCACCCGCTATAGCCGATTTTACTGGTGATGAAAGGTGCCATACTAGGAACTTAATCTTAATAAATTATTTTCATGCCTTACCTACTGAATAATCTAGGGCAGCCAAGCTCAATTTTTCAACAGTTTTACTACATATAATCTTTATATTCATTCAATAGAAATTTATGTTTATCATATGTGCAATTTCTTTTTCAATTAATGTTACATAATAAAAACATTGGTATTTTATTAAAGTCAAGTTTTTATTTTTCAAAATAATGAACAAAAATCTAAGTCATGGTATTTGGAACTGCTCCACAATTACACCCATTTTGTTTTAATTGTAATGAGTGTAATTCTTCTTTTCTTCTCTCATCATTAGCTAAATGCAACATTTTCAGTTTATGCTCCTCCTCCATAAACTGGTGCTCAAGTTTGGCAGTCTTCATTTGGAGCTGTACTAGCTCCAGTCGAGCTTCGCTTAATTTGTCTAGTTTGGCGGTGACACTAGCTTTGGAGACATTTGGTTTTAATACATTGGACACCCTTGATTTTAAAGCCTTTGGGTGCCATTTGTCCCAATTATTTTCTGAAAGTAATACAACAACAATTACATACAATACATTACATGAAAGTATACCTACATTTAGTATGGGCTTATGGGCTAATTAAACATAACATGTTTCATTTGTTTGGTTTATTATTAGATATCAAAACACAATCTGTAGTACCCTACTATAATCTTACAACCTGCCTGCAAGCATAAATTATAAATTATGGCCTCATAGAATGCTCCTTAAAATAAAATAACTGAATTTAAGAACATCTGACTTTTATAGACATATACCTTTTTGATTGTCCTCAACAATTTCCCCGATGGCCAAATCAACTACTGGATGGGGTTGGAATGAATTTTCTGGTATTTCTTCTATTTCAAAAATAATATTACTATCTTCAACTTCTTCCAGAGGAGTAGATTCTGAAAAATATTATTACATGTGAGCTTTTGCACTTTAAATAGTAACTGGTAACCAAAAACATGCCAATACTTACTTGAAATAGTGTCACTGTCGTGACGTGGCTCAAGTCCTGTTATGTTCGAGCAGATGCTAAGCACCTTTTCATCGATTTCACTGAATTCTGGAGCTTTTGAAGGCCCTCCTCCAGTTTTGTACATCTCTTGCCTTTGCAGAGAAGATTTCTTTTGTGTTTTTTATACCCTCGTATTTCAATTTGAGGGTCTTCCACGATCGGGCATTTGTGGACACTCCACAGGAGTTAAAATTCTCTTCTATTTGCCTCCAGGCTGCCTCCTTATCCTTATTAGTAACGGCATCAGTTTTTTTATTTTCAACAATATTTTTAAATTTTGCCACTAAATTAATTAGGAGCTGAATTTCAGCAGAATCAAAATTGGCTGAGCGCTCTCGTTTTTTGTTTTCCATTATTTTACTTTATGTTTTTCACAAAATCAAAAACAACTCAAACTGAACTGGCTATTTTTAACCTAAAAATTATAGACGGATAATTTGACAGGATAGAAAAAAGTCTGTCTCTGTCTAATGCATTGCTTAGCGATATATTTGTTTCACTTCTCAAAAGCTTAAAATGCTAGAGTTGAAATATTGGATCAAAACGTTATTCATGCAATAAATTACTAATGAAAAATCGACGAGCATCTATTCGTCTGTATAAACAGTCCAATAACGTTATTCCTTAGAATAGTTATTAGGCATTTTATCTGATGATTGAAAAATCGGCCCTTAGTATAATCTTGATGTGGTTGTGCTACGAATCTACTACGGCGTAGCACTTTTGCTACGGTTGCTACGCAGTAACCTGCTAGGCTACGTAATTATATTTTTCCTTCATATGGTTAGAGAACGTGGTCGTAGATAGAGCGAAGTGAACATAAGAGAGAACATAAGAGAGTACATAAGAGAATACATAAGAGAGTACATAAGAGAGTATACATATAAGAGAGTACATAAGAGGAGCACATAAGAGAGTACATAAGAGAGTGCATAAGAGAGTACATAAGAGAGTACATAAGAGGAGTATATAAGGGGAGTACATAAAGGGAGTACATAAGGGATTACCTAAGAGAGTACATATGTATAGATACATCCTATACTTACACATAGGTTAGCACTAAATACCTAGTTTGCGGTTTAACCCACACACCTTTGTGGTATGTCACAGTATAACACAGTTTAAATCTATTCTCTTATAAACAGTTGTGAAGCTTCGTACTAACTTTCGTAACAATGTCACTCACACACGTATGTGCTCGATGCACGACGCTCGGAGGCTCGATTCTGCTAATCTGCGACAAAAAATTGATACGAATAATAAAAACAGCGTACGTGGCGTTCCACTATTGTTTCTTTTAAATAAAGGTTTACGATTATGCAAATGGTTTACGATTGCAATGTGATTGTAGAGCAGACTACCCTATAGACCAAATGGCAGACCAATGAAATTTCAATGGAATACGATTGTTCTTGTACTAGTACCAGCCCGCTACAGTTGTAACTGCTATTGAGATTCAATTGTTATCCAATTATCACATTATTAACTTAGCCGATGATTATACTGACATTAGGCAAAGCTCGTCGATGCACATGCGTGTGTGAGTGACATTTTTAATAACGTTAGTAGGTAGCTTCACAACTGTAAGTCTTTATGCTGTGACCAAGTTAACTGAGCATGCTGTCCCTTTTTAATTCGCTGTGAGGAAATGAGATGCATGTGGTTAGTCTTTGTAGTGGCTTTTCATTCTTTGGGTATTTGTTGATGTGATGTTAAGTTGGTGGAATGGTTTTGGGTTCCGATCTTGGGTCAAGCAATTTTTTTTTTTTGATAATGTATGCACACTAAAAGTGTGTACACTAATTATTCATGAAATACTATCACTACATAGTATAAAACAAAGTCGCTTTCTTTATCCTTATCTCCTTTATCTATAAACTACGCAAGAGGAAGGTTTATATGTGTATTTAGTATCAGCATTGCATCCGTGTGAAGCCGGAGCGGGTCGCTAGTATATAAATAAGAATAATTCTTTTTTTGTTTGTTATATTTTTTAAGTAAAACCCGTCCACCATGCACTTGCTTCTTACAATAAAGAATATACCGTATATAAAACTTCTAAGTCTAAACCTCTTACATAGTAGGTTATACTAAGGTGAGATTACGTTCCGCGTGTCACGTTCCACCAATTAAACAACGCATAGCTTTGAGTTATGGCGACGTACCTTTATGTACTGTAATATACGTAGAGGAGTTTTCTTAGTACTATTATATAGGGCAAAAAGTTGTTGTTTTGTATGTAAAAAGTAAATAAGTATTTTTTATGTTCCTTAAAATTTCATTGAATTTGTGCGTATTTTCGTTTTATATGAAATCATATACCTGAATTGTGTATCATGTTTCATTATATTGTACAACCGAAAAGAGAACCCCGTTTTATTAAGTCGATTCAAACATCAACTTTTGCCAACTCAATAGTTAATTCTTAAGTAAAAAAAACTCAGTTTATTTTTAATAACGACATTTAACAATCCATTAATGAGTTCCGCAGATAAATATATGAATACATACATAAGCCAAATGTAACGAAACAATTAGAGAATACGTATAATGGAGCGAGGCGTAAATTAAAACTGTCAGCCTCCGCGTACATACGCGCGATATGTGTATGGGAGAGCGGCGGGCCACGAAAACAGCGGTTTTAAATGTTTCTAGTATTTTCTTGGTTTTGGTAGCTGTACATCATTTTAAAGAAACTTAAATCTATATTGACATAAAAAAGAAACATAAAACTAATAAAGGACGTCGAAAACAGGCATCTTAATGTTTGAAAGGATTTTGTTCATTTACATAGATACTTTACAAATTATGGGGTCTAGTATCTTTCATTTTCAGAAACTGGATGACGATGTTCTTGATGACATATTTACACAAAGTTTTGTATGTTTGACTTTTCTTAACCGTCTTACACTCTCGCTACAACAACATCTCATAATTAATATATTTAACTAGCCTATGCCAGTGGTTTCACTCGCATCCCGTGAGAACCTCTGCACGAACCCGAATAAAAAGTAGCATATAGCAAACTCGATAAAAGGACTATCTAGCACTGAATTTTTTTTTTTCAAATCGGAGCAGTAGTCCCTGAGATTAGCACGTTCAAGCAAACAAACAAACCAACTCAGCTTTATAATATTAGTGTAGATATGAAACCAATTAATTACCACTCAACCCCGCTAGTTTCAGGGCCACACAAGGCAAGTGGGTCGACGTTCAAGGAATGCAATAAGACGGGGTTACGTCGACGCCTGAAAAACTGAAGTCTATCTCCTATACTATTGTAATGCCGTTATATAACCGCTCTTGTTTTCGTTCAGCACAAATTTACAGGGAATATGTAGCTTTCTAGAATATTTTTCTGTATGTTTTCTATGTGAAGAATAACTTTACAATACTAGTGAGGAATTTTCAACACTACATTTTGTTACAAAAAATGTGATAAATGAAAAATCGCTCGACCGATTTTGTGCAAACTTCACGTAAACCATCTACTAAACAGTCCGAACAAAACCTAAACAGTTGATTTAGATACGATTATTGAGTTACAAAACTACGACGGAAAGTGACATTAATTCTTATACATATTTATGTAATTTTTATAGACATCTTTAGAATTGTGGTCAAGTAGTAATTAACAGAGTAGTTGACATCTGTACTTTGATTTTATACAGCAAAAGAGTAATAGTAGTAGTAGTAGTTCCTGTTGAGTTATTTATCAAGGAGAAAATTACTATACCTAGACCATCTTTTTCTGCTTCTGCTACTTCTATCTATCCTAGAAATGCATTTTAAGTTTAAGACTCTTCATTATAAATCCTTCCCTGTTGTGCCTGCGATGAAGTTTATCATGAAAATCTATTGCAAGCTATAGCACGGTCTATTAAAAGTTTTATCGCATAATCGCGCCTTCGATTACAATATAGTATAGCTATTCTTGTAGCTTGAAAGTGTTTATAATAGTTGTGTACTTATGTTATAACTAGCGACCCGCCCCGGCTTCGCATGGATGCAATGCTATTTAATAGATAGTGTTATACGTATGTTGTGTACCTTCCTCTTTAATCACTCTATCTTTAAAGAAAACTACATCAAAAGCCGTTGCGTAGTTTTAGGGACAGAAAAAGCGACTTTGTTTAATGCTATGTAGTGATTGATAGTTAACTTCTGACTAGTATATTTATAATTATTAGTACATAGACTAAGTAAATTAAAAATTGGAATAAGTATTTAAAAATTTTTGAATGTTGTTTGGCTAATAATAATTGGCTAATGTTCTACCTCTTAAGAACAACTTCCCACAATCGGGTGAATGGCGGCCTATATCCTTTTTCAGGGTAGATCCAGAGCTAGTACATACGTGCATAGAAAGCGCGGCAGACAAATATAATTATGTAGTCGTAAAATTACTATCCCAAACTACAAACAGACCACCCAAAAACACAAGCATATTATTTAAAAACCAAATAAATAAAATTTCTCTAATGTGCTACAAAAACAAGATTTTCTCTACAAACGTAATAAATAAGTTCTACGTCCATAGCTGCAAATGTTAAATGATGCGTGATCCACGCCATACTAACGCAGCAATGGATAATTAGCTGTGTTAACGGTTAATGTATCGTGCGGGAATTTGATGTATATGTTTAGGCTTGCTGATTTATTTATTTTTCAGTAGTAGGCTGTACACATTGTTTTACTTAGTAACAAAAAAAATACAGATTTGGATAAAAAATTTAGCACCTGATCTCTCTGCGGTCGTGTCGGATTGCCGTCCCATCGGGTTATGGGAGTGAAGGAAGGCTGATCTCCTTAAAAGAGAAGTAGATAATCGGTTAGGACGTCATTAAAACTTTTAAAGTAAATATAAACGACTACTATTAGGTAATACTACTACAACTGTATTTTGTATATAACTAGTTCTTCCAACTATACAGACAGAATTGTGTTCCTGGGGAGTCTATTCCACCACTTCTTCTTCCCAGCAATAAACACGGGGCCGGCGTTTTTAGAGCTGTTCTTATTATAAACGTTCAAAAAGTGCAGATTTTTAGCTTACCTTGAATAAAAAGACTTTTTATTTTTACAAAGTTTTCTATACAGATTGATCAGGTACACATCGTAGCAGGTATTACTTAGCCATAAGATAACTCAGGTCGCAAATCCCGCCATGTTTAATTGCGG
Organism: Helicoverpa armigera; assembly: GCF_030705265.1. Classification (NCBI taxonomy): domain Eukaryota; kingdom Metazoa; phylum Arthropoda; class Insecta; order Lepidoptera; family Noctuidae; genus Helicoverpa; species Helicoverpa armigera. The sequence continues at coordinate 9,397,589 of NC_087140.1, read as the reverse complement.
AGACGTGACTCGTGGTTATAAGGACTCGGTTGAGTACCTTGCAGCCTCGGCACAACGATGTGATCTTTGAAGATTAGGGAGTTTAATGAAAGAAAAATTTAAGTTTTTTTTCGAGGTAGAGCTTCATTTAGCTTAGAACTGAGAACAAGTGATTTAAAAAACTAGTTGTTCCCTGCGATTTTCGCCGTCCCGGTAGAACTTATATCTTTTTTCAGGTTATAAGATTATCAGTGTACCAAGTTTTATTCATATCGGTTCTGCAGCTTTGGAGTAACTGGTTGACAGACAGACACACAAAGAAACTGTCGCATTTATAATGATGTAGGCTTCCTTTCGACGGAAATAAACACTATTATTTAATTAATAATACCAATCCATATAAAGTGCTAAATAGACTAATGGTTACGAACAACCATTTTTACCCCTCACGGAAAATCAACCACATAATATATAACAAAGACATAAATACCGCTTTTATACAGAATTATAAGGAAAAACTTTTCCTGCAGTCTCAAAAGAAAAGTGCTATGATCAGCGTTTTCTTTTACACATGATATATTATATTTCCTTCGGTACGCATCGTCAGTAGGGCAGTCAATAGTGATGTCACTGTGTTTAGTTCATTCATTCTTTTTCGTTCACTCTTATTCTTGTCTTACTTTGTCTATGTGTTTTCGTTGGATTTAGATATAGTGAGAATATTGATTTGTTATGCATAATTATCCAAAACCTGAAAAACTAATATTTTCAAAAGTAATAAAACTTAATTTTGAAAATACGTACCTTCTTCATGATGAATTTAATAAGGTTAAAGTCTTTCCGTCAAAGCTTTAAGTTAAGATACTTATGTACATGTTCTTTTTTTTGTCCCTTTATGTTAATGTAATTGGTTGTAAACCGTTTTAACATAGTAAATAAATAAATCCATTACTTCCCAGAAATTATGGTAACATCTGTAAAAAGTAGGTACTCACGTAATAAAACTTTTTCTAATACATTTCAATGCTGGTTTCCATCCAATGCAGCTGAAGTCTTATGCATGCGAACGCAAATGAAAAAGGTATTGCAATGACAACCTAGTACATAGCTAGGAAATAGGTAAATGTAAAAGAGTTTTCTTGGAATAAAATATAAATTTTGCCAAAGGTGAATGATGATAAAAATTAATTACTCTTCTTTTCTGTAGACATTTTTATAAAAAAGCTTTCGGAAATCTATAGAAATCGTCACAATCCATTTGAGAAAAAAAATATAGGCTACTTTTCGTCATTATCCATTTTAGAAAATAAGTTATAGTCTAGTTTTTATCCGGTGGCATGAAGTAGTTCCTGATGGTGTAAGCTATTAATTAAAAATTGTAGAACATACGAAACATGCGCATATATTACAGAAAAAGAAGCTAAAACAGTCTTCACATAACAATACTTAAAACAACATAACATTGAAATCACGAACACAAAAGAACACTCAACAATTCCCCCAAAACAATGCAAAATAAACAAAAATACCAGGTGTCCGTTATATCATAAAGACGTATTTATTATTATTATAATACAAAGTGCCAAAAACACAAAAAAGAGTACAACGTATTAGAAGTGACAGTTCCGCCATTTTGCGCCGTCCGCCATTTTGCCATCAAAATGTGACAGCGCGTCCCACGTCACACTGATGTATCGTCTATAGATATGAAAATGTACGTAAAAAGAGAATTTATGTAAAAAATTGCTTGGCGTTTTATTATTATGTGAATGAAATATTTTGAGGTAAACTTTCGGTGAGTTCATGTTTTGTGTGAAACTTTTTTTTTAGTTGCGCTGTTTTTGGTTGCGTACTTTGTTACAGTGTAAACTATTTTATACATTATTCAACAACAGACAAATAACGGTATTTTCCACAATTTTCCCTTGAAAACTGACAGCTGTCAACTGTACAAAACAGTACCCCAGTATTCTTAAATAAATTCTAGAACTTCGTAGTTCGTTTATTTTATAGGTAACTACCTATAAAATAAACACACCTACAAACCGTTTCTATGTATGTTTCTTAAAAGAACACAAACTGTCTCCTAAAACCCGCCATTTACAACCAAACGAAGTGTAACAATTTTAAGAACATTTAAACCGAGACAAAATTCCTAAATTCACTTGAAAAGTAAAATAAACCTGATTAGTATTCCAAACGCAGCATTTGTTTGTTTGTTATTCAATCAGAATTCTGAGCAACGGAGCAATGAGCAACAGAGCAATACAGCAACAGATGACGGAGACTTTGGCCGTCTTACCACAAAAACTTTTAAACGTCAGTTTAAGACTTGTCTAAAAAATTTCAGATTATGACGTTGAAATAAGGTCCATTTTGGAGCCAAACTTTTTTTAGACAAGTGTTTGACACATGTTTAAGTTTTTGTAGTAAAAGTCTCTGCACACAGCGGGCGCAGCGCGGCGGGACGGGATGGCGACGCGACACTGAGCAGTTGTATAGTTATCGGCACGGATATTGAGCCCTGACCTTCACCTGCGCAGAAGCGATTTACTGCCTTATTGCCTTTTGCGTACGGTGCGCAAAGCGATCCCCACTCTTCCGCCGAGAGCTCAATATCCGTGCCGGTAACTATAATGTACTAGATAATACGGACGACGTCACACAGAGTCGTCCCGCTCGACGCGACGCGACGCGTAATACCTAGTACATTACAACTGCTCAGTGTCGCGTCCCGTCCCGTCCCGCCGCGCCGCGCCCGCTGTGTGCAGAGACCTTTAGACCATAAAAGTTTTGCAAATCATAACGCTGTCTTTTGTTTTTCAAGTGTGTTGTGACGTGCTTATTTCTGTTGGTGAAAGATTTGGGTTGACAAAATGTTGTTGTGTTTTGTTTATATTTGTTTTATCATAGGTTGATCTTATCTTAGAATTTTGTAAAAGTGATACCCAAGCCATTTTAACGCGCGTTTGTATGTTCAACAAACAAAAAGAAAATGTTGCGTGAAATAAAAGCGTATTGTCGATGCACGTTTAAAAACGTGCTCACCCTTATGAATTCACCTGTAGGCATATTTCAAGACGATCTTATATGGTATTTAAGCAAATGCATTCATGCAATGGCAATGAAATAAGAATGTACCTAATAGATAAGTTTGTTTGAATGAGTACCTAAGTATTTAGCAGCCGTAAAAAAAAAACAATCAAACTTAAAAAAAAAAAACATAATTTTATTATACATTATTTATTACCCAATCAATTTAACATCACATCAATACCAATAAAACAACTAACGATCTCTTCACAAAACACTAGATATAATATAAAATTCACATAAGCCAAGAAAATTGCAAAAAGAATCACTCCACTATGTTCTCGAATAACACATAAAAAGGTCACGTATCGATATTAAATTATCGATATCGACAAAAAAACATATTACAAATCAATTTGATATACGTTTAATATGCGGGGCACGGGCGTTCCAGTTAGTATGGTAAGTCTTCGCAAGCGAGTGGGAAGAAAATGTGGCGAAAGAAAATTCGACGGCAGACAGTCAATTTAGTCCGAATATGGATGGAGATCCATATATGCTTCTAATAACGGCTGTGTTCTGCAGATATCGAATTTTGATAAATGTAAAATTAGGAGTGCCTAAGTAAGGAAAAATTAAAAATTTAAACATCAAAAAAATTACTGAACTTCTCCTAGAGATAGGTGGCCTTTTTATCAGCTCCTTACCAAATATAAGTCGAATTACAAGTAACCCTATACGTATGTTTTATCTCACGAAAGCATGTGAGCTATACTTGGTCTGATAGGCAGTCGCTCCTTGTAAAGCGCTGGTACTCAGCTGCATCCGGTGAGACTGGAAGCCGACCACAACATAGTTGGGAAAAGGCTAGGCAAATGATGATGACCTGAAAGACTTTTTTCAAACAGCCTACTAAAATTAGTACTAAAGATAGTAAAATCCGTAATCTGCTATCGTAATTTCCCTTTTTATGGCGTATTTTATTAATTTTATAATTTACGATTTACCTTGTAGATTTTATCGTGTTCTCTAGAATTAAGTATCTTTTTACTTAAAGCGAATTTACATAAGTAAGTTAAAATAGTAAGGATTTTATAACCTAATCAGCTTTGAAGAGGAATATTAACGAGTCGACTGTCGTAAAATTATTTATGTTACATTTTATAAGAAAGGTAAATTCTAGTCCTAGTTTTATATAGGTATACTATGATATTTATTTATTCACTTGATATTATAAATAAAATAAGTATTGCTTGTTGCACTTAATTTTATTTTAAACTAGCAGTTTTCTCTCGGTTTCACCTACGTCCCGTTAAAATTACCTACTACCTTACGGGTAGTAATTTTATCCGTATAAAATATAGCTTTTAAATAAATATAGCTTTAAATAAATAAAATATAGCTTTCTAAAGGTGAAATAAATTTTCGAATCAGTCCAGTAGTTTCGAAGCTTTTGTGTTACAACCAGACGTAAAAAAAAAATTCGCCTATATTATATTAGTATAGAAAGATATAAAAATCCTATATTTACCTTGATTTAACCCTTCAATGTTCTAAACGGAAAACCTCTTCACACCAGGTGGTTCATAATTTAACAACCCTCACTGCGTTGTTGCAAGAAACGTAATGTTATATAATTTATATTATAGCATATAACAAAACGGCTTCCCATACGACTGTATAATAACTTCAGAGTAAAGCCAGCGTGTTCGCTTTATGACAGATATTAATTAGCTTAATGTAACGGAGAATATGACTCACATTTATAAGTAGGAATAATGTTAATCTTGAATGAAGATTGCATTTGTTTCTTTTCCATCTCTAGGCATCCTTTTCCCAACTATGTTGGAGTCGGCTTCCAGTCTAACTAGATGCAGCTGAGTAGCAGTGTTTTACAAGGAGCGACTGCCTATCTGACCTCCTCAACCCAGTTACCCTGTCAACCTCTGGGAGAGACTGTCTGTCAAACTTACTGGCTTCTGACGACTGGCAAAGATGTTTAAATGACAGCGGGGACCTACAGTCTATCCTGCCGACTGAAATACAACACACACGAGTTAATTAATAATATTTATGTATTGTGTCTTCCATGGGCCTTAGATGCCTGATTAAATAAATAAATAAATAATTAGATCGGGCAATTTATGGCCAGACTTTTATGACTATTTCTCGCTTAGTTTTATCAAGCTTTACTTAAAAATAAAAATATTTAATAACAATTTACATTCATAACATCTTAAGCTATTACTGCTTAATTTTCAAAACATTTAACCCTCATAAAAATATATTCTAATCTCAATTATTTCAGCGCAAACATAGACCGAGCTTAAGACTAACAGACTTAGACATAAAATATAATAACAAGATCCACCTAACGTTTGCTAGTTAGACCTTACATTTACATATTTAATATTCCTATTCTGAAATAGTACAATAAAGTAATGGCTGTCTGCCATGGCGCTGGAGGGTTGAATTAGGAAAATGGCCTGAAATGTTTTTGCATTTACCATGGAGAACAAAACCAGCGGAGATGTCATAACGCCCCTGCCGCATGCCGGGGCGGCGGGATTGTTAGAAAGAGTTACCGCGGCCCTATTACATAAACGAACTGGGTACTAAGGAACATGATGGGTTTTACTCAGTAATAGTCTGACTCTCTCTCATGCTGCTAACCCACAGCCAGAGGAGTCATTTGATGATTTCCTATAAAAAAAAGATGTCAGAACGCAAAATTTCTCAAGGAAGTAGCGTGCCAAAATGCGAGAGTTCGGGGGACGTTGCTCGCTCCACCATTACACACTTGAAATCCACACATTATTGTCAATGCAAAATCACCAATCAATCGAGACCAATCTCTGACAGATTTTAAATGGAAATCTCTGACAGATTGGTTTTGATTTGACAAGGCACCCGAACGCTTCATAAGTTCTGGTAACTGATTACGCCTACCGCGACCTACAAGAAGGCGCCTGACCTACCTTTCTTATGGCATCTCCGCTATCTTTCCATCCTCCGTGTTTTGCATGTACACAATGGTTGTTGGAGGGTTAATTTTGTATATTGTGCTAGGTTTTTCTAGCGGTTTTCGCACACATTCTTGTGGGAAATGTAACGATATTTGGTCGGTGGAAATATCTAGTAGGCTGTATGTAATCGGCAAAGCAATATAAGAAAAGTTATATTAACTGTTAACCCACAATTTTCATTACATGTTTCTGTACACTTATATAGAAAAAAAACTTTTGTCATACTATACTTTTATAGGGCTGATTAGTCATATATTACTCCTTTCACTATAGGTACTTATACCTATTATAAAACTGACTTTGTTTCAACACGCTCATCTAAATTTATTATTTATTTATTCGACTTACACGGCTTTAACAGCCAATAACATAAATCGTAAACTTACAATTAAATTTAAAATAAAAGCTTAAAAATACAGTGAAATACAACTACAAAGAAACACTAACTACAAAGAATTACTGACCCAATTTGAAAAACATTGTTGGCAAATTTTTACCTGGATGCGTGAAATAATTCTCACGTTACGCGGTTTAATTCACCAACAGAAGGTACTAATAATAAATAGAAAGAAAATACCCACAACATCATGAGATATGCTAAATAAACAACAAAATACATACAGCGTGTTCCACATAAGTTACTCAGTATATACAGGGTTCCCTCAAATACCTAAAGTCCCTGTAATTCCCTCACAACAGAAACGTAGGCAGCATGTATTAAGCCTAGGAATTTTATTAAATTATTTTCTGTTTTACTGAAAATATACTTACTACTTTATAATCTTTACATACATATATAAGTAACTTAGTCTATGTATTAATTTTAGTTTGGTACCGGTTCTTTAAATCATATACCTAGACAGAATTGTGTTGCTAGGGAGTTTGTTTGAAGTGGTGAAAGACAGGGATTTTTTGGAGCTGTCTTTTGTAAAATTGACCTTCAAAAAGCTTGCTAACTTTCAGTCTATTAAAATACAATAAATGTTAAGAAATAACGCCAAAACCTGTAAACTTGTTAAGCTGCAGTATTGTAGTTTTCATTCGTGAATTTTTATAATCATCTGTACACTCGATCCTTTTTCTACGTGTAACCGGATTCTATGCAAAAAAAAAACCTTTATTTCAATCAAAAAGAAGAAAATAACTACAAAATCCTTTAGAACATAACCTTAAAACGTAGAAACATTTAGGAAAACGTGCAAATGGACTCGAAGCCTTTACTTTTTGCCTTCAGAAAGCCGTGATAGAATTTTAGTAAAAATGTTTATACTTTCCTAAATGGTTATGTGAAATCTGAGACTTGCATTATAGGACGTTATTGTAGAATCATGCACTTTTTAAGAACATTTTAACATCTCCTGTAAGATAATAGAAACTATATTGCGGTACTGCATCTGCGTTTTCAGCATACGAAGAGTTAACTAATGCTTCAAAATACTAAAGAAAAAATCTATGCTTCTCTTTTTATTTGCTTAATTAAATGCACCAATCTCAAGAACCGCTAGTCTGATTTGAAAAAAATATTTAAATTTTTATAGCCATTTTATCTAGTAAGGCTATCTAGTTATGGGCTACTTTTCATCTGATTGCATGAAATAGTTCCCTGGGGATGCGAGTGACACCGCTGGGGAAGCTAGTGTTTAAATCCCCGGATTCGCTGATAACATCTAACTACAAAATATCCAAGAAAATTAAACCTATCAAAACATGACACAGGCCTTCCTAAAAAGTAAATAGATCTTCCCAATATAACCCTAAAATAACCCCCTCCATTGTCACGTCGAAAATCACTGAATGACATTTCATTAACCCTTGCCTGATGAAATTAAGTAAGGGGTCGCTTTTACCCTTACTTCGCGATGTTCAAAATGAAAGTTATGAAGGAATTTTTCATAAATACTTTTTTCTTTTTTTCATGGAGGGTTGGAATTTTTCATGTCAATGCTCGATGGTGATTAAGCGTTTGGCGAACGTCTTATGTTTTTTGCTTTTTTTTTGGTTAAAAGTTGAGAATTGTCGTGTTATGTAATGCTGTCAGCCTCTTGGATACGTTTTGCGTGGGTCACTATCTGACTTGAACCCGTTATCATCATCCTCCGAGCCTTTTTCCCAATCATGTTGAGGTCGGCTTCCAGTGTAACCGGATTCAGCTGAGTACCAGTGCTTTACAAGAAGCGACTATCTGACCTGCTCAACCCAGTTACCCAGGCAACCCGATACCCCTTGGTTAGACTTTGACTTGAACCTGTTATAAGGGCAAGAATACCATTGGGTAAGACTGATAAATACGAAGGTTTAAGTAGTGTTACCGATTTCGCTTTTAAGGGACACTTTAATAAAAAAAAGAAACATAGGTTTAAAAAACTTCCCAAAATAGCAGTCATCAAGATTCGCTACTAATTTGAGTAGTGAGCAATTAAAATATAGTTTTATTTTTTGCACACTTTAGTACCATTATTTGTAGGTACTTCTTGTCTAGAAAATCGCATACTAAACATAAAATTCAATCAACAGAAAAAGCTGTACTTACAAAGTAACGGAATGGTTCTAAAAGATGAAAAGATAAGATGAATAAATAAAAGGTAAAATATCTTTTTTGCTTACATCATCCCGTTTGACTTTTATTTAGATGGATGATAACAATCTTTTTTCTTTTGATTCCTTATCAGTGATGGGAAATTAACCCTATACTGATACAATCAACCCTTTTGTATATTTTCTTTTATAAAAAGCTATGTTGGTACATTTCCCTACATTTATTATGTATTTTTTCCTCTGTGATCATTTACCACGTATTTCGAAGTAATTCAAAATAACTTCCGTTTGTTTTGCTAATAGCTAATGCAATTTGTATGACATCTATTTAAAATTATTTATTTATCTGTAAAAAGACTAAAACAACCAACATTTGTCGTAGAATTAGCACACTAAAGTGGGCTTTTCATTTCTATAGACGGATAAATCTGTCTTTGCAGCAGAAAAGTCTTACAGTGGAGACCATATCTATACAAAACGTAGTATTAGTAGGACCTCTTGGTTAGTGCTCATTCGGAGAGGCCTACATTCAGGAGTGGACAACAATTAGTTGATACGATGATAATGATAAACCTGGAAAAATCTGTAATTTAAACTGTGTTTCGTGACCTACTTCTGTCATAACACAAATACCTACCAGAAACCAGTTAACAACAAGAAGATGTAACAAACATTTCATCTCAAAATTATCTCAGATAATTACCCGTCATTCATACTGTCTGAACCACAGTTAACTAGTGAACTGCTTCTAAAAACTCCAAATTAATCTACCATAAGTTACTACAGCCTATCATCCGCATAACTGCAACTGTAATTATACATTTAAGAGGCAGCACCAAATTGGCTAAGTCGTGGTGGCCTTGTGGTTAAAGAAACAACCTCTCGAGTATGTGGGTGTGGGTTCGATTCCAGGTCAGGTAAGTACCAATGCAAATTTTCTAAGTTTCTATGTACTTTCTAAGTATATCTTGGACACCAATGGCTGATAAAAACATCTTGAGGAAACCTGGACTATAGCCTGAAATCACCAACCCGCATTGAGCAAGCGTGGTGTTTAATGCTCAACCCTTCTCTATGTGAGAGGAGGCCTGTGCCCAGCAGTGGGACGATAAAAAGGCTGTAACAGTAACAGATACAGTTTTTGGTGTGGAGACCACGGACTAGCAAGCGCAGCGTAGGACGTCCACCAACAAGGTGGACAGACGACCTTATATAGGTCGCCGGAAGACGCTGGATGCAGGTCGCCTCCAACAGGTATCTGTGGAGATCTAAGGGGGCCTATGTTTAGCAGTGGACGTCCTATGGCTGAGATGATGATGATGATACAGTTTTTGACGGCGAAAAAATATTTACTAATCTTGAACATATTTCTGAGAACCCAGTTAATTTCAAAACACGCTCTCAAAAAGTGCTCTCGGTACAAAAAAATTATAAACTTACCTCTTAAAATGATCTTCCAACAAAAATATCTGTATTACTTATCAACGTACATTGATAAAATTTGTAACATTAACGAGTCCATATGTAAATGCAGAACTTGGTTAATTTTTAGTTTTGTCTACTCAACTCATTTCAAAGCTATTAATTTATATAATACTAGCTTCCGCTTGCGGCTTCGCCCGTTGATAAAAAGTAGCCTATATGTTAATCCAAGTTATCATCTATGTACATACCAAATTTCAACCAAATCAGTCCAGCCGTTTTTGCGTGAAAGATTAATAAACTCACATCCATACATTCTCACAAACACCTTTATAATATTAGTAGGAAATATTAGTAGGATTATAATGTTACGAAAGTTACGAACGTCGCGTCAACAGGCTTCTCTTTCATACGTATTTTGTTTTGGGTGCTGTCAGCCTCTTAAAACTTCCACTTAATAAATTCGCTAAAGTTTAAAGTTGACTTCCAAAAATAATAGTGACAGTTGAAGAATGAAAGTCGGCAGAAAGTTTTGGACATTCGTAATTTGAACTCGTGAAGAACATAAATAACTTTATTTCTGTCTGTCTGATTATTTTTGGTAAATTGTCGAGTTCTTTTTTGCGTGAAGCCTTGAACTATGCCAAGGCCTTTTTTTGAAGTCGTTTATCACTAAATTATTATTTAAGTAAAGGACCAATGAATTCGAGTATTTGCTTTCACAATAGTTGAATTTAGACCAGACTTTTGTCAGATTTAAAAGCCGGAAAAAAAGACGTATATTTATTCATTTAGAATTACATAAATATTCACTTCAAATGTTAATTCATAATCAATTGCCTGGAACAGTGTTTATATTAAATGTATCTACACTACGCAGCTAAAAGATTAACTACACTTACTACACATTCTTTACAAATGTTTTTTTTTTGTTTATTCCATAGGATATACAAAAATCTCAGCCTACTGCAAAAAAAATACAAAACAGAAAAACAGGAAATACACTGTAGCCCCAAGATATTATTTTGGCGGTATTTTTCCCACAAAACCCGATAGGTCACGATTTCTATTATAAAGATTAGCATTTTCATTAACCCTCTCACGAATGTAAAACGCCTTTGTAGGTGCTTCGGGTCCTTTCGACCAGAGAATAATGAGTCAATGGAGGAAACAGGAATTACTGAAGTCTATTCTGAGGCCTGGCTTTTGTTTTAAACAGAAAAGTAAAAACTTTAAAATAAAAGTACTAAATAAGTAAGTAATGATTACAGCTATGCTTTTGCTAAAAAACTTGATTAAATGATAAAACTTATTTACCATCCGGGTGTAAGGAGTTGGTATTTTGGAGCAACAGCTATTTATAATTCAAAATGTCATAAGTAGTAATTCTACATACATAGTAGTGCTATATCAATTGTCAATTGCATTCGCCACAATATGTCCACTCATTGACAAAGGTCTGTACCAAGCTAAGGGGATTCGCCATACTCGCTCAGCTGGTCATGCTTGTTGGTAAGCGTCCAATAACATCTTATGCTCATCATCCTCCGAGCCTTTTTTCCCATTTCAACATCTTATGCTACTCTTTGCAATAAATGCCTCAATTTTAATACTGCACTGAATCAGTATCATATTAAAAACGAACATCTTAGACACATTTCTTTGCCTAACTACATGATTACTCCATTTTGATTCTCATCTGTGTCCCAAACCTTTCACTAGAGGGTAGCATCGGGAACAATGGTGAAGGTATGTACTTATTGTGATGAAACTTGAACCAATCGATTGTCGGGGGCGGGGAATGGCCGTAATAAATGCTCTGGGGTCTAGTTCTTTGCATTTATGAAGGTGTCATTAATTAATTGTTTGAGAATGGGGCTGTTAAATGGTGGTATTTTACTTGAGAAGGCATAATAACGTCTGCCTTGTAATGGTAGATAACTTAGTGGAGTAAGCTGCTATAGTTTTGTCGTATGTGTGATCGTATTTATAAATAATCGGGACTTAAACGCGATACTGTATGTGTATAAAGGTACGATACCTTTACATTTTTTATTATTCCGATGTAAGTATATTTATTAATTGCCATTTACATCTGTACATTATTTCAAAATGAATTTTATTCCGACGTTTATATACATTATCGATTTAAGACCCGATTAATTATAAATATGATAAAAATCGCGAAAGTTTAAAAACCGTTGTATGTAGATGAGTAGGTACCAGTATTTTTATAGTGACTGTCTGTCTTGACCTCCTTAATTCTGTTTTTTATATAAATAAAGTTTGGTAAGTCTAGTTATCAATCAGTCTTTTGATCATTACATACTTATTTCTGCTTTTAGGTCAGAATTTGAAACATCCCTTTGACCTTTAATTTTGTCTCAATATTTCTTTTCAGGGATGGCCAAAAAATATCGTTTAGAAAAATATTTGTCAACCTATTTATAGAATAAACATCATTTATCATTAATGTCAACCCACCTCAAAATATTGGTTTTTACCTATACCTTAGGCCAGTGAAATAAATGCCCATAAATTCGTTTGGTTTGCCTTGTGACAACGGCAGTTCGTATCGTAGTGGCGGTCGCATAATTTTTATATTTTATGAGGTTCTAGGCGTGTTAGGGTGTACAAGATGGTTCTGTTTTGAGATTTTTTATTTTGGTGATGGGTGAAATGAAATAAAGTTGGATTGTTTGTGAACCGATCGTGAAGAAAGAGGTTATACACGAACGGTTTAAAGGTTAACAAATAAACAGAGATTTCATTCGTACAAGTTACTGCAGAGTGGGGATGGTTTACTTCAAAAGTGAAAAAAGAAATTGAAGAAATATGATTTAGTTGAACTGTGCAGTTTTATGATAATACAACGTTATTATTATTTTGACCAAAAACACTCTTCATTAGAATTTGGAGCTCAGACAATATAATAATTATCATAGGCATTACAAGAACAACTGGTTAGTAAATCAGATCTGTTTGATATGCGAGAAAAAATAGACTCGTGAACCTACACCCTTATGTTTAAGGCCGTAATATTATTATATTTTCCCCCGTTTATATCCATTTGTAGTGTAGATATAGTATTTCATGTGTTTTTATGTCAGGCTTCGATTTCTTCGTACTTGTATTTATTTTATCGTGTCATAGAAGGGAGGAAAATGTTAAGAGATTAGCCTGTATTCATATAATATAACTTGGGAAGGAATATATTTACACTGAGTAAAAAGGAGCTACTTAGACCCACTTGATATGAAATCATGATCACTAAAACTATAAGAAACCTCTGTCAGTTTAGTTCATCATACTTTTCATTTTCACAGTCAAATAATGAACATTGCTTTATCTATCATGCAAAGAAAATCAGTCAGATGTAGTTTCAACTATCTCAGGAACTTCTGGACTTATTTAAAAAATATTTCAGTGTTGCGTAGCCCGTTTATCGAGGAAGACTATAAACATATCCGGGGGGTATCCCACAGAAACCGATTCTCGAAAACGGTATTCTGAAATTATGCTGATAATTCTACATACCTACAGACGAATTTGAAAATGTTTATATAAACTTAGCAGTAAACTGCAAAAAGTTTGTACATATAATATATTTTCGTCATAATAATAATATCAGCGTGTTCTCAAACCTCCCACCCAATTAAACATAACAAACCAATCTATAACCTAATTCCCCGACATTCGGGTACTCGAGCATTTAGCGAACATGGCAACACTGAGTGTCTGTCAATACTGAACACTTGACTCGCACAAATATTGACGGAGAACCAACCGAACTATGTAACTTCGAGCTCACTTGGAAGGTGATTTCTGGGTGACGGAAATATTAGCAGGTATATTTAGGTATCTGTATAAATTATAGGCAGGTACATTTCTCGTGATGTTTATATATAGACTTCCCTGCCGATTTCGGCTATGGTGACTGCTTTCAGTTATCAGTGAGAGACGAACTAGGATGACCAGCTCTTCTATGCGCCCTTTGATGGCTGCAGTACCCTATTTTATGTGTAAACGTGCGCGAGCATTGGCTGCACGTAGGGCTGCCATCCGTCCGGGTTTCCCCGGATTTGTCCTCGTTTTGACCCCGTCCGGGGAACGTCCGGGCGGATTTTCTAGAAGCGTCCGGGGAAAACCCGGACACTTTTCATGTAAGAAAGCATCTCATTGAATTTAAGTATATGTTAATAGTAAATGGATTACAAAATAGGTATTATTTTGTTTAAACAAAATCATACTCGTTCGGGGAAAAATTGCGATTTACGCCAAATGTCCGGGTTTTTTTAATGTTTGTCCGGGTTTGGCGAAATTCGAGATGGCAGCCCTAGCTGCACGTTAGGATACCGTCCACGTAGTTATAATGAATGGCTACTGGTGTTTTAGCCTTAAGAGCATCACGCTTCGCATCCAGTGCGGATTTCCTTTGCTCTTCGAAATCTTTGATCGCATTTTTAAGTAGGCCTCTCCATTCAGGGCGGCAAATGGCTTTTGTCTCCCAGTTCTGAGGATCAATGTTGCACCTTTTCATGTGTCTTTTCTGAACATCCTTGAAGCGTAAGAACTGGCCACCTTGTTTCCGTCTGCCGTTCTGGAGTTCAGAAAAGAAGATGCGTTTGGCCACCCTATCATCATCCATGCGTAAAACATGACCGCACCATCTGAGCTGTCGCCGCATCAGGTACGCTTCTATGCCGCAGACATTCGCGCGTCGTAGCACTTCGGTATTTCTAATCCGATCCGCCCATTTGATTTTCAGAATATCTCTTATGCACTTTAGATGAAATCGGTCCAGCGCCCGTATATGTTTCCGATAGAGGACCCATGTTTCAGCCGAGTATAAAAGATGTGGGAGGACTATGGCCTTGTAAACGGAGATTTTTGTCGAAAGCTTCAAATCATGTGTGTGTAAGACCTTGGCTCGTAATTTACCGAAAGCAGCTGATGCAGCGCCAATGCGATGGTTTATTTCGGCATCAAGGTCACACTTGGATGTAATTGTGCTGCCCAGATATTTGAAGGTATTCACTTGCTTCAGCTCAGTATCGCCAATGTTTACCTTGATAGGTTCTGTAGCTCCTTGAGAGTCGATTGCCATTACCTCAGTTTTCTTAACACTGATTTTTAGACCGAAACGACAACAGACTTCCTGAAGGTTAGTCATCAGGTTCTGGAGCTCTTGTGCAGAGTTGGTAACAAAACACAGATCATCAGCGTACATGATCTCCGTTATAAGAGCATGAGATACTTTAGTATATGCTTTTAATCTGGCCAGGTTGAAAAGTCCCCCATCAGTCCTGAAACGTATTTTGATTCCAGCAGAAGTTTGTTTGACTGACAACGACAGAAAAGTAGAGAGCAAACAGTGTTGGCGCAAGCACACAACCTTGTTTGACCCCACAGGTGACAGGAAAGAACTCTGACTGGTCACCATTATAGGTAACACAGCAGGTCATCTCGTCGTGCAGAAGGCGAATCATTCTCACAAACTTCTCAGGACAACCTAATTTTGCCAGTAAAGTCCAGAGGGCTTCCCTCGGCACGCAGTCAAAAGCTTTTTCTAAGTCCACGAAGCACATACACAAAGGTTGGCCTTGTTCTCGGCTTTTTTCCTGGAGTTGCCTCATGGAAAAGATGGCTTCGCCGGTGCCCCTGTTAGGTCGAAACCCAAACTGAGTCTCTGGCAATATGGCTTCGGAAACTGGTAAAAGCCGGTTGAGAAGAACTCTGGCAAATATCTTCCCAGGGACAGAGAGGAGCGATATACCCCGGTAGGAGTTGCAGTCGGAACGGTCTCCTTTGTTTTTATACAGTGTCTGTATACGGGATATTTTAAATTCAGGTGGTATTGTTTCCTCGTTCCAAATGCGATCAAAAATTTGCCAGATGTAAGTATGAAGTTGCTCCCCTCCGTATTTCAGCAGTTCTCCGGCGATGTTATCAACGCCAACTGCTTTTTTATTTTTTTGCTCTTTGATGGCTTGAACAACTTCAGCAAAAGTTAGTGGTTCAGCAAGGGACTCATTCGGCGGCAGAGGATGAATACGCCTTATATGCTCAAGATCTGCTGATCGATCTACATTGAGCAGGTGGTTAAAGTGCTCTGCCCAACGATCAAGTATATCCTGCTTAGCAGTGAGCTTTTGGGAACCATCTAGGGATCTTAATGGAGTGCAGTTTTTTATGGAAACGCCAATCAACTTACGCATTTCTTCATAGAAAGCGCCTAGTTGGTGGGTATCTGCAAGCCACTGTATCTTTTTTGCCTTTTCAAGCCACCATCTATCTTTCATCTTCCTCGTTAATTTCCTTAAGGAATCACCACTACTTCGGACTTCTTGACTGGATTTATGATTTCCTTCATTACGCTTTATGAGTATGTACACGATGCTGCTTGAATGCTTCAGTTAGGGCCCTATCATTCTGGTCAAACCAGTCCTCGTTGTTTCGTTTTTTGTATCCTATGGTTTCCGTAGCCACAGTCAGTACGGTGGATGAGATCTGTTTCCATTTTGATATTAAGTCACCTTGCTGGGCATCAAACACATCTAGCGCATCTGTTAGGCCTTTCTGGTATTTTTCTTGAAGATCTTTACAATCCAGTCGATCTAAGTTGAGAGATATTGGTTTAGCCCTGCAGGGTCTTCGTGGTTCACGAAGGCGGAGTCTCAACTTAGTTACCAAAAGCCTGTGGTCTGTCCAGCAGTACGCGCCGCGCATAACGCGTGTGATATGCACCTGGGAGATGTCCCTTCGTCGTGTTATCGCGTAATCGAGGAGGTGCCAGTGTTTAGAACGCGGGTGCATCCAGGTGGTTTTGAATTTGTCGCGAAGCCTAAACAGAGTGTTTGTGATGGTGAGGTCGAATTGGGCACAGAGTGTGAGTAGTAATTGTCCGTTACTATTCATATTGCCCACACCATTATTTCCAATCACGCCCGGCCACGACTCAGAATCTCTGCCAACCCTCGCGTTGAAATCGCCTAGCAGCAGTATTTGTTCGCTTGAACGTATGCTGGTAAGGCATTGGCAAAGTTCTTCATAAAACTGATCTTTGACACTGTCCTCGTTACTCATTGTTGGTGCGTATACGCTTATCACATTCAGATAGTTGTCGTTTGGTAGGTGAAGGCGTAATGTGATAATGCGGTCCGAGATGTATTGTGGACATTCTGGCAGCTTTTTTACGATGGTGGATTTGATGGCAAACCCTACGCCAGCTAACCTTCGTTCACTTTGGGGTCTTCCTTTCCAGAAGAATGTATAACCACCGCCGATTTCCTCAAGTTCGCCTTGGTCAGCTAAGCGTGTTTCGCTTAAAGCTGCCACGTCTACATTGTATCGAGCAAGTTCACGTGCTACGACAGCAGTTTTACGCTCCGGGCAAAGGTTTCCGTCATTATCGATTAATGTACGCACGTTCCATGCGCCAAATGTCATAAATGATGTTTTTATCTTATTTCCCTTGTTACGTCGACCGCAAGTAATGGGGTGCCTAAGCAGCCGCGGTTGCTACTCCCCCAATTTGACGGGACAAGCATTTTTTTAGGACACCTTTTCTAGCCCCCTCCCCGGCTGAGCGGGGGAAGCAGTGCCTCCCTAAATAGGGCTGCTTCATCACCTAAGGTGCTGCCCAATCCACACTGTTGTCCCAAGTGCAGTGCAGAAACGACCACTCTCCTTAGGCTGCCATACGTGCAGGCTTCGGACAAAGCCGGGTGTGCACCACCACCCAACCTCTCTACTTCAGCCCATCGCCGCAGGTCTTTTATCAGGATCCAGTAACCAGAAGCAGTCAGTTGCGCGTGAAATATTTAAGTGCGTAAGTGTTTGCGCAGACACAGACGCACTCTCTCGTCCTCCACCCTCTATTCCCAGTGGAACGGAGAGCCGCCACGACTGGAGAAGGTTTCGGATGCAGTGAATGGCCGACGAGCACTTTTGACCTCTGTCGTCGCCCTAAGCCTATCACAAGACTTCACTGCCCCGCCGAATCCGCCACTACCGGTTGCCTATCAGCGTTGGTGTGCCATCTTCGCCGGGGCAGATTCTACGTATAAAGCGGGAGGTATCCGCAGCACTACTATTACCGACCGCCGCGCTACCGACGGCGCTCGCCACCGTGCTCGACACTGTGGCGCCCGCCAGCGGACACGCCACGTACTGTGGAGAGCCTGCTCTCGCACACGTCCGGCACCGGCGGTGACCGCCGCGCTACTGACTGCGCTCGCCGCCGTGCGACTCTGTGCACGACACTGTGGCGCCCTCCAGCGGACACGCCAGGTACTGTGGAGAGCCTGCTCTCGCACACGTCCGGCACCGGCGGTGACCGCCGCACTACTCATGATGTTTATGAATATCGTGTATAATATATTAAAACAGTTTCTGAAAGTCGATCGAAAAACAAAACAAACTACTTGTTTTCCATAGGTCAATCTAACGTTACAAGAAACGTTATCTAATTTGATTCGACTATCTCTTATAAAGTAGGTATATAGGTAGGGCTGCCATCCGTCCGGGTTTCCCCGGATTTGTCCTCGTTTTGACCCCGTCCGGGGCACGTCCGGGCGGGCTTTCTAGAAGCGTCCGGGGAAAACCCGGACACTTTTCATGTAAGAAAGCACCTCATTGAATTTAAGTATATGTTAATAGTAAATGGATTACAAAATAGGTATTATTTTGTTTAACCAAAATCGTACTCGTTCTGTAAAAAATGCGAATTACGCCTAATGTCCGGGTTTTTTTAATGTTTGTCCGGGTTTGGCGAAATTCGAGATGGCAGCCCTATATATAGGTAATGTCCTAAGTAACATTATAGATATGGAAGTAGCTCTGTCTGTCTTTCACACTTTTTCACCACAACCATTTAGCCGATTTAAATAAAAGTAAGTAGGTACACTGATGATCAAGAGCCTCAGAATAGGAATATGACACTTTTTGTCCCGATGCGGAAGACAACCTAAAGCCCGAGAAAGGATATATGCCACTTTTTATCCCGGTGCGGGAAGTTATTCCCACTAAACCAGTTTAAATAATATGAATATAGTACATAGATATTCTAGAGCCTGAAAAGGAGCATATGCTTTTTTTATCCAGATGCAGGAATTCAGATGCGGGATGTGGGAAACAGCAAATACCTCATAATAGAGACATAAATCAAAATACCTATACTAATTCCTTACTATACAATTAGTCTTCAATACCGACAATACCGTACATGAACCGCAATATCATTATTAAAGTAATAGACACAACCAGTAGATTCAATCGCATCCATTTAAACCTGAATTATTAACTACAGCGTGCATATTAATGAATCGACTGTCACTATTGCATGAATTTTTAAATTATCTCCTAGTAGTTTAAGTGGTTGCTCAGAGCATGTATTTGTGTGAGCATGTATGTGTGATGTGTGTTGTGAGCATGTATTTTTGTTTTGTGTGTTTGGATTTTAATTTGTGTTCTAAATGCGAAGAGTTTATTTGTGTTTCATTTTTATGCATAAAATATTTTATCCAGGTATTGGAAGAGTTACATACGTACGAATACGCAAAGGAACTATTCTACGCGGACATAGTGTACTGAAAATCGCTAAAAAAATTAAAAAGCTGCCGCGCTAATGTCAGGAAGTACTTATTCGATTTGAAGATTTATTTTTATTCAGTGTTAGTGCGTAGAAGCGTGGAAGGAAATCAATCGTATTAGGTATAAGCCTATTTTAAAGTCTTAACATAGGAAGCAGGTTCGAAGCTTCTAAGCCTTTCTTCCTTACGTCAGACCACTAACCCTTCTGCCTACCACATATGCCCGATCGACTCACACCCAATAAATATGGGCAATAAATTCTACCACGACAGGGTAGAGACGGGGGAGGGGAGGGTGTCAGAGGGGAGAGGGAGGGGAAATATAGTGACGACACGTGATCTCCACTCTCTTGTTTTCGGAGATAGATTTAGCAGTATATTGTCAAGAAAATATTATGCTATTACCTGTTTACCGCGGTTTCACCCTTTGTAAAGGGTCTTGGATGAAAAGTAGCCTATGTAAGACTGGAAGATATACAAGAACTCAACCTTTGTCATATTTATTCAGTATATTTAATCTGCGTACTTACAAAAGAAGAAAAGTGAAAACTAAGTACCTTTACCATTATTTAATTTATAACCTAAATTAGTATATTGTTCACATTTGTTAATGAAACTTTGTTTTCTTGTTGCAGGTAAGCCCGAAACTGAAAACCCGAAAGAGTGCTCCTTTAATGTTGTAAGTTACTCAAAAACAAAAATCAACAACAGGGAACATTCCTGAAGAAGCAAAACAGTATAGTACCTCCATAGTGCACTGTACTTCACTAACTCTTCAACTAAAACTTTAACCCGTTACACAGAATCTCAGACCCTTAGTTACACGGAAATCCGTAAAAACATAATAAACGGAAAACTCCGAACCTATACATCATCACACACTCACAAAAAACACACACACTCACACAGATTTAATAAAACAACCTATAAAAGTGCGATCAATCAAACTGTACCGTATCAACGCCAAATAGTTCTGAAGTGCGCCAACTTTCGCCAAGTTTCGCCAAGCTTGGCAATGACCCACCAACTTGGCAGCCCAACATATTGACGATAGTGACGTTTTTCGGCCATTCCGACCCCTTAGCCAAGTTTCAGCCAAGTTTAATTGGCGACAAAGTTCCCAACAAATAAATATTGTTGTAGTCTAATAAAGTTTGGGATTTTAATTAAATATTGGAGTTTCGGTTTGTTTATTTGCGCTCCTTTAACTTGGCTTGGGTTTTGTGAATGATTTAAATCGTTCAATCTTATACTCTTTATTCAATCTCGCTAAGTTTGCTGATCGACCCATTTATTTCCTGAGTATCACATATTCTTTCTCTTTATGGGAAATTCGTTCTCAAACAATTTGAGACCTAATACTTTTAGGAATAAGACTGAAAAATGAACGACCGTGCTGAAGCATACATGTCTTTTCAATAGAGTAAGGCATTGTGATCGGTTGTCGTATCTTTTTGTAATAGCTTGAGTATTTTAAGAAATACTGATCGTAGCTAATAGAACGATATCGACCTTTTTTTAATACATTAGGTACATAACTTTCTCCCGGGGCTGCGGGTTGTTCGAAAGAGTTACCGCGGCCCTGATACATAAAAGGCCTACGACGGAACACGACGGTTTTTAGTCAGTAAGAGTCTGACACTCCCTCACCGATGCTAACCCACAGCGGGAGAGGTCATTTAATAATTTTTGACGTCGTTAAAAAAACATATTGTACATAACTTTTCCAAGAAATTAATGGGGAAAATGAGTCATCATATCGTTAACTTATTTCTTCTTCAAACTACTTTATAATCTACATAAGTTAACGAAACGCATTTGCCGCCTTCAGCATGAAATCATAACTCCCTTTAACTTCGTAATGGGGTAAACAGAATCACAACAATACGTTCGTTATTAGGCAATTACCGAACATATGGCATATTATAATTACTTGGTGGTTTCCTACCGAATAGCGTAGGTATTACGCTTACCTATATATTAGCTGGTTTATTGTTTTGCATGATTTCTATATTGTGATGTAGAATAGGTAGAATTATATACTTGTTTGTATGTATGGGTATGTCTTCTGTACATATAATAGGATAACTGCATAAAGAGATGCCTGTTTGACTTAAAAATAACGGGGCCTTCGAAGATTTTTCGAAGTTTATTTAATTCTGTTCGATAGTTCTATTAGTTTTAGGAAGATACGTTGGTTAGTCCCGGCTGCCATTTGAACTTCCTTGGCAGTCGTTACGGGTAATCAGAAAGTCTGACAAACCGGGTAGCCCGGGTAACCGGGTTGAGGAGGTCAGATAGACAGTAGCATGTAAAATACTGGTACTCAGCTACATCCAGGTAAACTGGAAGCCAACCCCAACATAGTTTGAGAAAAAAGCTATTCACATATTGATAGAAGATAAAAATTACTACACTTCTACACCCTTTAAAAAACCATGACATATCATAACCTATATTAACACCTTCTATAAATAAACCCCGTATTACACCCGTCCTACTCCACTAAACACTTTATTCCTAGTATTCTAAATATATCGCGTGGCTGCGCTCCACGGTCGCTTAGCTTTCTGTGTCGCATCACCTGACATGCCAACTGGAAATGTATGCGGTTTTCAATGTGTTTGAAAAGGGGTAAAATGTCATAATTTTTAAATAGTGACGACCTAAATAAAAGCAAGCCTCTGTGTCACATTTTTATAATGTTCATTTTCCTCGAAATTACCCTTTAAAAACTCTTACTTAACGGAATGCTGTCTTAACCTATACATGTTAGGAAGAAAAGCTATAACCATTTTTTTGACAGTTGATATGGAAGTGTCATGCTTTCACAAATTTCGAGTATACCTCTTACTGCATCAACATTTGAGCACCAATAGTTTCAGCACCAATATTATTACACTAGCACCTAAATGCTTTATTCCTAGTATTCTAAATATATCGCGTGGCTGCGCTCCACGCTCGCTTAGCTTTCTGTGTCGCAGCGCTTGTCATGCCAACTGGAAATGTACGCGGTTTTCTATGTGTTTGAAAAGGGTTAGAGGTAGTTTATTGGCCTTAAAAAATAATGCCGCCTTAGCAAAGTCATAATTATAGTTGAAAAGTCATGACCAAAATAAAAGCCAGCCACATTTTTCTATTGATTATTTCCTCAAAATAACCCTTTAAAACAATGATCTCCGATATCTCAATAGGTAGAAGAATACGTGTAGAACTAGAGTGATAAGTGGATACTTTGATATAAATACATATATGTATGTAGTGTCAATAGGAAGAAACGCTTTAACATTATTTAAAAGAGATGAAGTATTGTGAAAAAATTCCCCAAAATCTGTTCAATACGTTTTTCCATAAAACACCTATCAATCTTCACAAAGTTTAACTTCAGTAATACAAGAAAGATTTTTATTTAATCCTACTTCCGAACAGCAAGCAAACTAGTTTACTTTTTCTAATTTCGTAGATTGATCACCACGTACAAATTCACCCCGTAAATAAGAGTGCCTCAGAGCAGCTTCATAGAGCATTGAACTAACTGGAACTGCCATGACCATTAATCTTAATCTTAATAGGGTGAGGTAAAGCAACAAATAGTGATAGCTTACTCATGCACTAAATACTATGAATTAAAATAATTGTACACTGTGATATGGCCTGCGTAGCTGGCTGATCTCCTTATATGCACATCCACCGTGGCCATAATTGACAAACAGAAACTTATCTCACACATGAAAATATTGCTCCACGCGCTTTCACTCATAGTCAGTGAAATATGTAGTTCTATTTAGTTGTTATCTGATTGAATACATACAATAGGTACATATTTATATTTAGGTTAATTTTTATATTCTGGTGGTGACGCCTTGTGTGGCAGAGGAGAAGGCGTAGCAATAGCGTATCCAGTTGGTTAACCAATCCAAGTCCTAATCCCTCCCATCTCACATCTACAGAACACATACATACACACATACATATTATAGGTATTTTTATCCAAACGCTCACGGCGCGATTAAGGCAATTTATACGGCGCACATTACAGCTCGCTCAAATGCGACAAAGTGTGTTTCAACTTTAACGTGAGTGATATGGAGACATTAATTTCGTTGAGATAGGCTCATGAATAAAACCCGTATTTATAACACCTTGGGGTACCTGCAGACGGCAAACTTTTAGTCGGCCGACAGTTTGGTCGCGCTTGATAAATATGGAAATTAATGGGAGTACGCACATAACAACGATCAGGTATTTGGCCGGTATCAGATCGACTAAAACCTTAAACTTTAGAAACTTTTAGTAAGCAGACAGTTTGTTTGGACTTATAAATCAGTATGAAGATGAATGGTAGCGTGCACATAACGACGATCAGGTATTTAGCCGGTATCAGACCATCTAAAAGCTTAGATTGAATTCATCTTCTTCCTGCCATGTTCCCAAGTAATTTATTGGGGTCGGCGCAATATATAATTTTCTTCAATTTCTCTCTATCAGACGTCAAAGTAACATGTACTCCCTTCTTATTCGTGTCCTCTTTCAGGCAATTATATTGATTTCTTGATTTTCTTTTTAAAAATTATAACCATCGGGGCAACTGTCGCCCAACTGTTTAGTCTTCAGTGTGCTACTGTCAACGCGATTTACAGTTGTACGTAAAAGTTTGATAAGCGATGCGGGAGTGGGAATTAATTTTAGAGGGAGTTTTTGTCGGTGTTTATTTACGCGTATTTCGGTTTTTCTGTAGCGACGGGATTGCGTAATGTGTAGCTTAAAGTAGTCTCAAGGATTCTTGTGAAATTCTGTGAAAAATCTTGTCACTTTTAGGCAGTGGAGTAGGTAATTCAACTATTGAATGTAAATTTAAGATGGTAATGATACACGTAGGCAGCTAACAATTTGGTAAACTCAGTGTTTTAGCAAGTACCTGTATATTTGTTTACATAATTATTTGCCTTCAGTTTTTATCAAAGTTTCGTAATGAGCAGTTGTGTCACAATTTTCTCAAATTTTTGACATGGATAAGGAATAATTTACATGTGTTGTGATGTTTTGATTTACTATAAACCACAAATATTGTCTTCCTCATTAATATTGTACATTTGTACTGCTCAAAAATCTTTCGCCAACTTTCTTGGCAGCTCTTCCAACAATCATTACATTCTCACAATTAAATGATTATTAAGAATTCAGCAGGTGACTTTGCCAAGACAATGCTTGTACAGAATGACAGGGTTATTGCGTAAGCGCTCGTGCTTGGTAGTTTTAACGGATGGTTAGTTTTGGCGAGAGGTGAAATCATGTAGAGAGAGCATGAGTGGTTGACCATCAGAACTACCAGTCACTCCCCATAATATTCCTGAGAATACGAATTTCGAAGGGTTTTATAGGGACTGGTATTTGCTCTGATACATCAAGTGACGTTATATGTCGCAATGTTACTAATCATCGAACGCCATGGCTCCCTTTGTCAACTTGACGTTAAACCGGTTATGTCAAAGAAGAAACAAATGAAAATCACTCGTTTAGGACCAAAATTGGGGTGTCTAAATGTAGGTATATCTCTGATGACAAAATCGAAGCAGTTAAGCTACGAGCGAACTTGCAATTTTCATCCGAATACCAAGAAGTGGTTTTTTTCTTGGATTTAGTCTACGATTTCTCTTCCATAAAGATTATCACGTACCATGGTTTTAAACGAAGGCTAGCGCTAAACTGACTCAAAATGAGACAATACCCCCGCTGGTATGCTGGTTACAACTTGGAATATTGCCATCGTCATGTGATAAGCAGATGGTGGATTGTACTCTGTGATATTAATGTACTGGTGGATAGCTGCCCAGTCTGAAGTTAGGAGATGAAATTAAGTCAAAATTATTTCAAATTTCTTGAGGATCTCACATATAGAAAGTTAAGTGACTGGCTTATCATTAAAAAAATTACAAAGTGGGATTTTTTTAAATGTTTTATGGGATATCGTCACCCCTCCCGCTGTGGGTGGTAGCGTGAGGGAGTGCCACTCTTACTGTCTAAAACTCATCATGTATTTTTTGAAGCGCTTTATGTACCAAGGCCGCGGTAACTCTTTCGAACAATCCCGCAACGCCAATAAGTGGCATCTTAGCTTGAATTTACATGTGAATTTTCATAATTCTGTAAGCTTTTAAAGTTTTAATCATATTAATTTTCATTCACATAAAATATCATGGTTCCGTCTAATCAGATCCCGGAAAACAGGCCATTAACCCTTTACTCTTTATTCAACGTAAATCGTCATCACCCATCAAAAGCCCTTGACTTACTCCCCATCAGAATTTAGATCGAATTTACCTAAAACAAAAGAGCAAACTCTACAGAAAAAATCTGTTCCCTTTTTTCTGTCATGTGCTTTTAGAATACACTGCAGACTAAACAGTTGACCTGATAGTTGGCAAATATTTTTTTAAAGAAAATCTTGATGCTAATTTGTTTTCAGTCTGATGCCGGCTAAATACCTGATCTTTGTAAAGTGCGTACTACCATTCATCTTCATACTGATTTATGAGCCCAAACAAACTATCGGCCGACTAAAAGTTTCCAGTGTGCTTTCACAAACTAGTCATTCAATTAGTACCGGTCACGTTAAATGAATATTTTATTAGAAAAATCGATAATCGAGAGAGAAAAAAACAATCGAATTTACTTATAACGAATTGAAATCAGTGATATTTTATTCATGAATAATTCAAACGGTTTCAATAATCTTGACGGGGTTTTCCAAATTCTGGATAACACGTTTCTTTTTCCTTAATTTGTAATTTGGTGGTTGGAACCTAAGTGTTGAATTTTGTTAGCTTTTGTGGAATTTGTGTTTATTTGAAGACTGGCATAGAAAGACGAACCAGTCTTACCAAGGGGTAGTTGCCCGGGTAACTGAGTTAAGGAAGCAGTCGCTCCTTGTAAAGCTCTAGTACTCAGCGGCTCAGGTAAGACTATACAGCGGCTGACCCCAAAATAGTGTGAAAAGGCTCGGATATGAGTACAGAAATAATGTAAGGGGTAGATAAACTGTAAGTCATCTCCAGTTGACTGAGTAGGTACTAAGTTAAACTTATAATATTATAGAATAACTGAATTACTGCCGGTAATAGGTCCCCTATTCTGCTAATATAATATAATAAAATCGTAACGACAAAACACGAACTTCATCAAAAAAGACTGATTATTCGCACCAACAGACCAAAAATCACAGAACCAAACCATATTCCATCTTGCGAACGAACTTAAACTACTGAGCTAATCCTCATTACTCTTTAGTTAATCTTGACATATTTTTCAGGCAAGTTAACAGACTACATACATAATTGTGTAAGTACAGTCTGAACGTTTAATAAACTTTGCTGACACCTGTGTCCTACCTGCGGACTTGAGGACTAGTGGTGGGATAATGTCGATAATTTTAATCGTATTTTTATCAAAAATCTCAAAAGCAGTCCTACCAAGGTTTGATTTTTGCCCGTGTGTTTTTTTGCTTACAAAGAGAAGAGCATGTTGTCCAAAATATTGTTTTTTTTTTTTTCTTCTCTTCTTAGTTTACTTTAGATTTTAGAGTAGTTTACTTACTTAGTTTTTTTTAACTGTCTCTACTGAAATTATTCAACTACAAAATGACCCTGAATACCTATTAATTTTATTTATTTAAAACGTAAAGAAAAAAGCATACTATGGCCAATCATATTGCGGACAAAAACCCTGTAATTTGAAACCGTTATAAAATAAATTGAACCTGTTTGCATATTCTAAACAAGTCCGCTTTATCAATCAGATAATAATATTTCAAACAATGAAGTACAATCACGAATTTACTAACTCCAGTTTGTTTTCAAATTATTTGTTACAATTGTTTAATTAATCATTGAGTTATTGTTTTAGTATATTTTGTCATTTCTATAAGAACTTCGGGTTTTGACAAAGTTTAACCAGCATTTATTTTGTAAATGGGTGACTCATATTATGTCATTATTCTTAGGTAATTTATAGGTTTCAATAGGATTTCCTTATCTATATAACTATCTATATATCCTATCTATATATGCTAGCTAATCGATCATGTATGTATTATATGTAGCTTCCGACATCTGATTGTCAGTCATACGCGATAAGGAAAGTTTAGTCGACAAGCATCGCTTTTGATGTCAGAAACCTTCAAAGTCTTATCTCAGTTAACATTTTCAAATGTTAAACTTAATTTGTAATTACTTTAATGAATTTGCAACTAGTCTTCAATATAAACAAAAAAACAGAAGCCTTGTAAAAATCTATTTAAATCTAAACATCTAAAACCAAACTCAACGTGCCCCAAAAATATTCAATGCCCATCACTAAACGGACGACAAAGTCAAAACAAACATTGAGATAAGCCAAACTGAACCTTATCGCTATACAAAATAGGGTGATCTTATCCGCAATATAATTTGTCGTATGACAAACTTTTTTGAGGAAAATTCGCTTTATACAGCCAGAAGGATGTTTATGCTAATTTTGAGATACGGAACACAAAATGTATGTATGTTTATGTATGTTTATCTCGGAAAGTGGAGAGATTTTAATAGATTTTTGTCCGTCGAGTTATTCTAATGAGATTGAGTTTTTGAAATTAAAATTGTTTAGTTTAAATGGGAGTAGGAAAATGGGAATTAATTTGGGAAACTGATAACAATAAGGCCATTGCTGCTCGGGAGTTTATTCTATTAATTCTAATTCCCAGAAGAAAACACATAAGAAGTGGTGAAGGGCGGGTGATTTTGGGGGCTGTCTTTTGTAAACTTGACTTTCAAAAAGTGCTGATTTTAAGCCTACTTTAAAGAAATTACTTTTATATCTTTTATTACTCCGATAACCCATATAAATGCTGCAGAATTATATAGGTTTGTATATAGAATTTGTCACAGAGTTAATTACCTACCACTAAACATTTTAAATTTTCTGCATATTTTGTACGCATCAACATCGTCCCTTACAACTTTAAACAAAATTCCTTCACCAAATAAGGTAGTACCCGTTAAAATTGCACCCTGAAACAAATGAAGCGAGAACTAACTTCATACACACATCTGCAGTACGAAACCCCTGGTTATACTCTATAGTTGGTTAACCCATGGAGAACAAAATGACTAGCAGAGATGTCATAACGCAAAATCTCCTAAGAAAGCACCGCGCCAAAATGCGGGTTGGGGGACGAAGAACGTTTCTAGCTACATGTAAAGTGAGACCATATTTTTTATTGTATCTATCATATTATAATGTACCTATATTCTGGTAAATAAATTAAATTCATTTCATTACGCCCTCTTTAGAACCCGCCCGCTATTTTTTAAAACTTTTAATTACCAATCTATAAAGATCAGTCTTTAACAGATTAGTTTTGATTTGAGAACGCGAACGCCTCATTAGTTCCAGTAACCAATCACGCTTCTGTACATAACTTGACCTACAAGAAAGCGCCTGACCTACCTTCCTTATGGCATCTCTGCTTTCTTTCCTTTCTCCTTGCTTCATAAATATCTGCAGTACGGAAACCCGGTTAACCCGGTATATGTTGGTTATCCGTGACTTGAACAAATTGCGCGAAAAGATGAACCCCTGATATATTTTGTTTAGAAGCGTCCGAAGCGCAAATTTTTACGGTACGGGTCGTTTTAGGGATCCGTAACTGAAGGGTAAATACTGGACTCTATTACTAAGGTTCCGTTGTCCATTTGTCCGTCAGCAATATCTCATGAAGAAGGCTAGACAAGATTTTTTTACAGATGATGTATTTCTTTTGTTGATATAAAAACACAACTGAACTGGAAAGAGAATAATTATAATTAAGGTTTTGAAAGGAGACCAAACTAAGTAAATTATTATATGAACAAGATATACATTTTTATCGTAGGCATAATATTTTGAAAAAAAAGGTAACCGAGACAAAAGATACGATATAAAAATATATTCAACATAAAATATAAGAAAAAACCAACAAAAAAGATTTCCCAAAAAGCAACAAAGGCCCAAAATTTATTTTTAGCTACCTACTTTAATCTTATTTCAATATACGTCTAAACCCGACCCATATTACAAATCGATTTGGTAACCATTTTTTTTCTATCTGTAGACCTTAAAAAACCCGCCAAGTGCGAGTCTGACTCTCAGATGAAGGGTTCCGTACCATTATGTATGAAAAATAACATTTGTTGTATGGGAGCTGCAGAAATATTTATTTTATTCTAGTTTTCAGTATTTGTGGTTATAACAAAACCTATCTACCTCTTTCAACTACCTCTACGTTGGTGTCAGCGTCCAGTCTAACTGGATCTAGCTGGGTACCAGTTAACAAGGAGCGACTGTCTACCTGACCTTCTCAACCCAGTTACCTGGGTAACCCAATACCTCTAGGTAAGACTGGTTATCAGACTTACTGGCTTCTGACTACTCGTAACGACTGCAAAAGATGTTCAAATATCAGCCAAGACCTACTTACTGAAGAATAAGCGAGCACTGGGGATGCCGGGTTATCATCTGCAAAAAATGCCAAACGGACATCGAATTCTTAGCAATATGGTCCTCTTTTGCACTTTGATTACGGAACCCTAAAATAAGAGTCTGAGATGGACCATATCCATTTGTAATAAGAGACAGGTGTTTTCCACGTGTACTTGGCTATCAGCCAGGTTTAGGAAGACATACTTGAAAGTTTCACTTTGTGTCTGAAATACCTATTTAGGTTTGCCTTTGTAGATAGGCCTTACATAGTTTAAAGAGTCGTGATGGCCTGCATGCGGCATGTTCGATTCCAGGTAACCCAAATTCTAATGCAACTTTTTTAAGTTATGTGTGATTCCTAATTAAATCTTGGATTCCTTGAATGAGCAAATGTGAAGGAAAACATCTTCAGGAAACATGGGTTTTAAACTCTGAAATCGCCAATCCGCCTTCAGTAAGGTGATTGACGCTCATTCCTTCTCTGTATTCAAATAAGCAATCATAGTTATACTTGACTATTTGTGGTATTCAAAAGCGCTTACTAGAAAATCGCCATGGGCCACCATAGGATCTACCTAACCTGTTGCCTGTGCTGAACATGGAGCGACTATCTGACCTCCTCAACCCTGCCTAACCTTCAATCGGCTCATGAAACTGTTGCTCATCCACGTGCCGTTGAAATACTTATTAATTAATATTAACAGCATAATTTTAGAGACTAATTTAAATAACTAACGACAAAAACAATGTTAAAGCTCTCCTGTATTTCGTATTTTCAGAGTTGCATTTTCGCTTTTATTACAGGAAACACTAAAAATATAAAATAACGTTTTCGATAGCATCGTATTGTCTTTGTTTCATAATATTGTTTTACCTTTCAAAATCAAGATACACTATTCCACCTACATTGGAATTTCTACCTTGAACTCGTACAGTTAAAGTCTATTTTCTTTTGACGCAGCAACCAACAGTCGTTTGAAACCAGAAATCCGAATTTTCATGTTTTCATACATTTTGATATTGTTTATGTTTTCTATTAATTCTGTATACGGATCTGTTGTCTATGGTTCGACCTAAAACGTTTGTTTTCGAGATCAGCTGTTATTTTAGTTTATCCTGGTTCAAAAGGGAATAGAAGCCAATAGAAACGAAATAAATATCACACTAGTTATTGCATGTGGTCTTACTCATAGCAATGACGATGTTTGCAAAATACAATGTTGTACATACTCTTCAGTCAAAATTCTAAATTATTCTCTCGAACGCGACTTATACGGGTAGAATCATCATCTGCCTTGGCTTTTCCCAACTATGTTCGGGTTTCTTCCGGTGTAACTGGATGCAGATTCTGACTTCTGACTACCCGTGACGACTGTCGAACATGTTTGAATGACAGTTGGAACCCACATATCTTGCCTTCCAAAACATGGAAAATCTCGTCATGACATGATGGTCGATCAATCAGTGCGGCTGTTATATAGTCGTCAGATGAATCAAACAGGCTTATAATTGCTACAATATTTTCTAGGGCGTTTTATGGAAATTACAATATAATATAATATCGTACAGCGTGTGATGAAGTAAAAGAGTGGAATAAACGACTGCTTGAGCGAACGCGTGAAGCAAGTAGGCAACAGATTAACTAATTAATGTGTCATAGACAATTTGAACTTCACAAATCTACAGGACCTATAAACTGCCACTTACAAAAACTAACTCCAAGAAATAGCCACTGAACTAATAATTCTAACAGAAAATAAAATTCAGTTGGAAGCCATTGATCATGACCCGGTTCCTGATAACGACGCCTCGGGGTACGATAGTCGAAACTCACTACAAACGCTAAACTGAATATTTTAATAGTAATGCCCCCGTTTTGGGGGAATTCGGGGGAATTTTCCCCCAATATTTGTGAATATCGGGGTAGCAGAGATGTGGTTATGGTAATCGCTATTGGGTGTTGATTTGTAGTGATAAGCTTACTTGCTTTTAGAAATATAGTGTAAGTAGCTGTTACTTCGGTTCCTGTACTTAAGAAATGCCAAAAATACTCCATACCCCTCTATGATAGTGTTATTCTGCTAAACATAAAGCTTTAGTAACAAAGGAATCCGATTCAATTTCGTAAGACTGGTTTTGGGGTTTTCTCCTGTGCCCGTCCCGTTGTTTCCCGTCAAAACTTAGATGTACAGAGATGATGACAGGAAACCATAGTTCATCATGCTTTTCGAAACACAAAAGGAAACGCTATGAAATGGTATAGATGGCCACTAGCCACTCCATGCACCAAAAACTACAAGTGTTCAGTAGTTTTGATGCGAAATCATAAAGATAAAGTTGCTTCCCCGCTTATAGAATCAGCAAAGATTTTTAACATCATCATTCCAAAGCACTCCACAGCCAATTCTCTCCAACCCACCTATCGACAACCACTTCAATCCACCCACACATGTTCACCCCCAACACACACACACACACACATGCTTACTTATCTAATCGTCCATCCCCATAGCCCGATGGCTATGATAACAGAATAGCTGGCCGCCGACAGAGCTGCCCGTGACGGCTCTGCAGAAGTTTAACGAATAAAGTTCTGGCCATGTTAAGGAATTAGTTTCTTCCGCTGGCGTAGATAATGTGGGCTAATTTAAAAGCGACAGCGGGGGATGTGAAAGGAAAGTTTATTGTGTTATTCAAATAATTGCCGATTAGATGTCAAAGAGGAGTATGTCTCACTGATCGTTGAATCTTACGTCCATGTAGTGGAACGTTCAATCTAAGTTCAGTTTAAGGTGCTTAACTCAGGAAGTATTGGACCGTTTTGAAAAATTATTTCAGTGTTAGATAGCCCAATTTATCGAAGAAGGATATCAGGTACTTTTTATAGGGATGAGTGGAGTAGTTCCCATAGGATAAGCTCGAAACGCTGGCGGAAGCTAGTAGACAAATAAATTGTAAACTTCGTTTGTACAATAAATATGTTTTCTTATATGTTTTTTTTTTTACGAACCAAAAATAAGTAGACTGACTAGTTTTTTTTACAGAATTTTGTAAATTGCTAACCTGTAGGCTGTTATGGCGACATAAAAATACTATAAAGCTGGCTGCCTGAAGATCTATCATGAATTTTCATTCAAAAGAATAGGAGGAACCAAGTACGTAAGACAAGAATATTTTTACTCCTAAGTTCTTCGTCCTCTATAAGCTTATATCCTACACCATGGTTTGTCCGCGCCCGTATTGTCCCGCGTTGTGTACCAGGGCAAGTTATGAGAGAAGACTTTTGTGTCATTCCCCGGATTAACTTTCCGACGACATACATTCTCAAAGGGTGCTATTGTCCATATTTCTCCTTTTCTTACAAGTAAATAGAAAATAATAAATAATTTTCTGGGTGATTTGAAACAATATAGAGTGAGGGTCAGTTGAATAACTGTGTTTGATATTGAGAATGAAGTGAGCATTCAATAAGCTTAGAATAATATGTGCACTAAAAAGTCGCAGCTTCTGGCTGCCTGAACAAAATATAAATTCAAAATTAATCTGTCTATCATACAGTATTTTATAAAAAATGTCTACTGATGGTATCAATTAATGGATACTCTTATGAAATAATCATAAGAGTAAAAAACTATTGAATGCTTTAAAAAACTAAATTACGCCAGCAAGACTACCTGGGAATGTTTTGTACTGCCGCACTTTCACTTTAACATTATAATTTCTCGTCAAATAAATGTTGCCCCTCTGAAAACAGCCATTTTATGGATCGCGCAACATCATCATAATTTTGACTAAAATAACAATAACACTAGAAAATAATATAAAAAATATATCCATAACATTTCCACACATTTAAACACGAGTTCAAATCGACACTTTATTTGTTTATTTGTTGAGGGCTGAAACTGACATTCCTACATTACCATACCACATTGTCTTTCACCCAATCCATCCATCTTTTCTTTGGTTGTCCTTTTCCTCAATATTTAAATAATCGTGAGTAAGTGAGATAAGATAAAATTAAAATCGTCAGATCTTAAAGAAACGTGTGATCATCTCACCAATAACATTTTTCCCATCACATAACCTCAAACACACATCAAAAATATTTTCCCTTCCCATTTAATCCAAGGTTCCACATATTTTATAATAGCTTCACTTAGCTCGGCGTGGCTAATGACGTCACATCTCGGTTTCACGCTTGAGCGCTGACCGCGACGGAGAGCGCTGCAGCGCCGGATTGGGTAAAAACTGGTGATGAGTTTTTTTTATTACAAGAAGGAGTTTAACTTCTGGGCACGGGTCCATATCATCGTTTACCATCAGACGAGATAGCGGTCCAAAAGGTTCCTTGTAATAAGTAAAAAAAAATATTTAATAATCTATCATAACACGTTCCACAAGCAGAAGCAACAAGTCCAAACAAAGACAATTTTTCAAACTCTATTCCACATTTAAAAATAGAAGTGCAAAGTTAAAAATGGCGTCGTGACGTCACATTGCGCGGGAACATTACTCTCTTTAATTGACAGCTGCACAGATAACAAGCAAGTGAATCTTTTTGCAGCGGCCAAGGAAATATAAGTAGTTCCTATAGAGATAAAATGCAATAATCTGATGGAATTTATGAGGAAAGTTATGATACTTCATAGAAGTATGTATTTAGTTTTGTAGAATATTTAGAGTAATTAAGAGACTTTGTAAAAGATAGCGACTGATAAAATGTATATAAAATAATTTATAGGTACTGAAACTCTGTCTGTCTGTCGCTAAACCACTGGACCGATTTAAATGAAATTTGGAAAACAGATGGTCTAGAGCCTAAGAAAGTATTTCACAGAATATTAAGTAAGATTATAATATCAAGCGACTGTACCTGACACGTAAACATAATGCTCAGTAATGCTTAGTTTGTTTTCAGTCCTAAAAAGGAAAATACACATTTCAGACCTATTTTAAAGGATAAAAAATATAAACTCTTTCAAACAGCAAAAGGTACAGATAATAATTATTTACTCCTACCAGACAGTAAATGCGAAAAGAAACCTAACCATTAATAAATAACCGCCACCAGTGTATTCTCACCCCGTTTTTTGTCGCCGAAAAAACATCGTTAAAATCCCTCTTTAACCACTCTTTGCTTTTAAAACCTGAGTTCCATTACTGAAAAAATAAATATTAAAAAAAAAAACGTTCATAAGAGTACACTGCAAACTTTTAGTCGGCCGATAGTTTTTTTGGGCTCATAACTCAGTATAAAGATGAATGGTAGTACGCACATTACAAAGATCAGGTATTTAGCCTATATCAGAACGACTGAAAACTTTGATTGGAATCAAGATTTTCTTTATAACAAACTAGCGACCCGCTCCGGCTTCGCACGGGATAACAGTATTTTCCTACTATTTAATGTATGTTATTATACATATAAACCTTCCTCTTTAATCACTCTATCTATTGAAACCGCATAAAAATCGGTTGCGTAGTTTTAAAAATTTAAGCGTACAAAGGGACATAAGGACAAAATATGTAGTGATTTGCCAACCATCGGGTCAACTGTCGGCCGACTGTTTAGTCTGCAGTCTGCTCTAACGCGCTACGATTTCTTGTTTTTTTTTAAGTAGTGACTTATGCTTTTGGCATAATATATTTTTTTTTGTTTTTCGCCTAAAAAGGTGGACGGAATTAAGACTTGGGGTGTAATTAGGACCGTGTAAAGAAAATGGCGTCTAATGGGCTACGGTACGTATATTATATTAAGTTGGTTTATATTTTTTGGGGTAAGCAGAAGTCATGAGTAAATGGGTAAAATATTCGGGTGTTTTGGAAGTTTGAAATGGTAAGAAAATTGTTTTTTCTGTTTTAGGTTTGGGTTTTTGAAAATTATGAATGAAAAAGCTACCTAAAGCTACAACCTTTAACATTTTCATGGGTGATTTGAATTAGATGAAATTCAGCATAAAGATAGTTCAAACTGGAAACACATTAATTTATACAATAGTTTACCTTCGACTGCATGAGTGGTAGAGAAATTATTTACAATACAGTTGAAGCCACGTACAAAATCTAGTATAGGTAGATATTAAATGCATTATTTATCATCTTCCAAATAACCATCGCGCGAAAAATTACAGTAAAATTACTTACAAAGATAAGAGGAACGTGTAAAAAACGATGTTACTTTTTTACAACCCTAATCAAGTCAACTTCATCTCGGATTCAACTAAAAAAACAGGAGCTTACCCGACATCGAAGAAATAACTCGCAGAAAGTCAAGTTTGTACAAAGCTTGGTCATACAAGGAGAAGAACAAAGTTTTTCTGATCGTAAGGTACCCGTTGGCCATTGTCAACATATTGTTGGAGATGAGTTTAAGCTTTAAGATCAAAGGATAACATTTTTCAATTTCGTTAAGGATCTAAAACAAGGTAGATGTAAAACCTCTCTATTTATTTAAGATCCATGTACAATGTACATTTGCAGGGGTAGTTGCTTATAGTGCTTTATTTTGCTTCTCTATTTGTGTATTTTATTCACCTTAGAGGAAACCTGAAACCCCGTAACAGGATTTTGCCCTACGAGAAACCTAGTAGGTATACGCGCGATAAAGTCCGCTGGTTTTATAACTGACTTGATCCAATATATTTTATACAGTATTCCTTATAAAGTGGTACTTCTATTTCTCCCTTCACAGTGGCATTGCTCTTTCCGTCCTTAAACCCCCTAATCTTTTGTGCAAGTCATAAAGTCTAACTGGGAGAAGTTAACTTTATGACGTGTGGGTAAATGCAGCTTCTAGCTGGTTAAACTTAATGCACTCTAACTTAATATTGTAGGAAACTTACTTAAATATAGTGTATATTGAAATTGAAACAGGCAGCTGGTTTTAAAAATATGTCTCTCATTTTCATACTAGATTCCTTCAGCAGTTTCACCTGCTTCCTGACAGAACAACCCGATTGAAAAGTAGCCTATAAGGTACCTATATTATAGACAAGTTTTATCAAAATCCGTTGAGCCGTTTGTGTGTGAAGAAGTAACAAACCCACGGAGAGCACTTTGTTGATTAATACTGCATCAAATTCAGTCCATCCGTTTGTGAGCTACGATACCATATAAACATACATTCACACACTAATTCATTCTTCCATTTTTCATCAACAGTCCAAAAATGTTCTTACAATCTTCTAAAAAATTCTACAAAAAGTGCAAATCACCGTCCTCGGCCTAAAAGACCACTTTCACCAAACACCATCTTGACCCAGCCCTTATTTCTTATTGATAAGCCATATTAGAAGATTCTAAGTCTTATGTATTATTTATTAGATAGAAACTGATGGTCGTCTTGTCTTGTCCTATCCATTATTAAAATCTCTCCAAGTTATTACAAGGCTTTGTAATAGAATTGAGAACATATTGATTTTGGTAGAATAGTGGCTGGTGAAGTACTAAATTTTGATTGGTTGGTTTCAACGTACAACAGCATATTTTATACATGGTTTGTTTTAACTGCTTAAAATATGGTGAAAAAGTCATCACCTGCCTAGACTTCTCACAACTATGTTGGGGTCGACTTCCAGTCTAACCGAATGCAGCTTTTTTTTTAACGACGTCAAAAATCATCAAATGACCCCTCCCGCTGTGGGTTAGCAGCGGTGAGGGAGTGTCAGACTCTTACTGACTAAAAACCGTCGTGTTCCGTCATAGGCCTTTTATGTACCAGGGCCGCCGTATCTCTTTCGAACAACCCGCAGCAACTGAATGCAGCTTAGTACCAGTGTTTTACATGGAGCGACTGCCTATCTGATCTCCTTAACCCAGTTGTCCGGGCAATCCGATACCCCTTGGTAATACTGGTTGCCACGCTTTCTGGCTTCTACCTACCCGTAACGATTACTTAGATGTTCAACTGACAGCCAGGATAAAAAGTAAGCTTGCAAAAAGCTAAAACTTACTCACACATCTATAAATAAAAACATAAAAATAACCATAGATACAAATAAACTGTCTTTGTCCAACTAACAGTCTTAGAAATACAATTCCACTATAAAGAGAGCTTAAGAGGCCATCCGGAGACCAAAATAAAGTCGCTTTAATGAAACTAGCCCGAAATTATGTGGTCGGTTAAGCCCTTTTATTTATGCGAAGACCTACTTTGGGATTACAACGAATGAGAGGACGTTTTGCGTCGAATATGTAACTAGAAATGTTGGGAGTTAATTTTTGGTGTCTATTTTTGGGTTTGTGTACAAAAACTAGATATGTATAGTAATATTATCTAATACATGATCATACTTTGCACTAATTTTATGAAGGCAAAAGTTTGTATGTGTTTGTTACTTTTTCAAACGCAAAAGGCTGAATGGATTTTAATGAAACTTCGTTTAAACGTTTAAGTTTTTGTGGTAAGATCACTATTTTATTCGGATGTGGAAGGCTAATCTTTTATAAGTCGTAGTGTAAAGATATAGCATTAAGAGACATAGGATCACACCATTTAAGGACTCTGGACCCATCAATTTAATGTGCATTCGAAACACGAAAGAACTCGTCATAACAAAAAGGAGACCCACGGATTGCAGTATTGCTTAACCTTATGATCAATCATTCAATGCGGTTGTTACTTAGCTACTAGCTCCTGGTATTTTCAAGAAGATTATAAAACTATAAGACAAAATGACAAAACAAAAGAAAGACTAGCCCCCAATCATTCCTCCTAACTCCTGGGCATGTGTCCACAGCCTAACGTTGACAAAGTTACACAAAACTTGGCAAATAAAAGCAATAACAAGTTCCTCTGTAATCAGGACTTAGATAATTGTTTTCAAGACTAATAAATAATCAGGACCTGGCATGGACCTTGATTATTTCTATAAATTATTAAAGGGGCCTTATATTTGTTGGACTTTGTGAAAGTACTGGAAGGTTTTTGTGAAAAATATCTGGTTTTAGGACTTACTAGCAACTACCAAAACTACTTTCTTTTTCAACATTCAGTTACTCTTAACTAATTTACCATACGTTAGGTTTAAAAAAAAAAGATAACAATGGCACACCTCATCCCTAGCTGATTATTAAATAAATTATAAGTACCATTACTAATTTCTATAGGTACTACTGCGCACAACTTACAACTAAC
Source organism: Helicoverpa armigera (assembly GCF_030705265.1). Classification (NCBI taxonomy): domain Eukaryota; kingdom Metazoa; phylum Arthropoda; class Insecta; order Lepidoptera; family Noctuidae; genus Helicoverpa; species Helicoverpa armigera. Next base: position 9,358,368 of record NC_087140.1, on the reverse strand, counting down.
CATATAAGAAAAAAAATCCATGCATTCACGAAATAAAAGATCGTAACATACAGACAGACAAATTGTTCCTTTTGACACACGAAACCATAGTAACAAACATATTTTTTTTTCTTTTTGACATACGAAACTGTAACTATGTTGAATATATACTACTCAAAACGATCAGTATTTTCTCATCTAAAAACTTATTTAACCAACCACTTCTTTAAAACTAACCATAAAATCAGATTCCAACATCCACTTTTGCAACAACATAAATAAACCGCTCTCTTCTACAAAAGCAAGCTCTCTCATCTCTTAGGAAACCACATTATTTTTACAAATGAACGCATAGTAATAAGAACTCGCAATCAACATTCCTGTTTGTCTGTTTGTTACAATTAAGAATAAAACTGGATGCCTTCGGTAATGGCGTGGGGTGATGCAGAATTCTCTGGTGGTCGCTTTTGTAGGGGGAATAGTGGCTGAGATAAGGGGTGAATCATGTATATGTTGGTGTGTATTGTGTGTGAGTTTTGCTTGAAATTATAGCTTGTTTAAAGTAAGATTTCAAAGGTATTTAGCCTGTTCAAAGGCTCAGGCGGCTTACATAGGGGTTATTCGTCAACATGCCACACTAGACTCACCACGAATGTGTACAGTTGGTGAAACTCAATACAAGCTACTTATTAGCTTCAGTAAGTTGTACAAAAAATCTTTGTGTAGAAATTCTGTGCTATCTTCAATAAAATTATTAGTATTATCGTTTTAGCAATAATTACAAACGAGTCTGTGCTAAAAGTTACCCAGGCTTAAAACAACTTCTACACGTAATTTCATCTTCATCAGATCAGCAACCTTCAAATATTTACAAACTCACTCAATGTCACCAGAGTCTATAAAAACAGCCAACGAAGCCCTTATATATGTATTTTATTATCTCCAACCCCTAAGAAGTCAAAAGCATAAAATACCCAACCACAAAAAGGGGTAACCTAAACATATTACCCATTATAATACACACACAAATAAAATATTTTAACGGTACCCAAAACTCGTTTTGAAGAGAAATACCTATGAGTTGAAAAATTGGGGTAAGGTCGTATGGAAAAATGCGTTAACGTATCTACTATAATAACATATAACCCTAGGGGGCAGTTACTATAAATAAGTACTTTTGGGTACGGAGGGTAACGTGGGTAACTGGGGTACTGGGGTAACGTACAAAAAGTGTTGGAATGAAGTTTGAACGTATTTTTGTTGGGCACTTCTTGCTGTCGTCGCCAGGTGGTTAAAATTGTTGGTTCTGTAGTTTGGTATTTAAGATATGATGTACCTAGTTTTTTATTTTCTTATTTACGTACAATAGTATCTGCAAAAACAAATGCCATTCGCATACTTGTTTACGCAACGCGTTGTCTTCGCCACCCGTAGATTTTGGTAAGTATTTTGGTTTTGATATTTTGGCGACTACTCCAATATTTTAGAGATTCGTACAATTACATCGCGTGGCCTATATTTTGGTTCGTATAGATTGCTCAGATACCAAAACTGGAACCTAGTGTTTTGCGTAACCTAGTGCGCAAAAGGGTATGCCTTAACTTTAATGCAATTTAATACTGATTCCATTCTTGCTGGGAGCTAAAAATTAAGTTATAGGTAGAAAACATGTTATTCAAGAAAATATTATTTTATTCTTATTCTTCTTCTTCTTCTTCTTCTTAGCGTTTATCCCGTCTTTTGACGGGGTCCGCTTTCCGTATCTTCTTCTTCCACTTCGCTCTATCCTGGACATCTTCCTCTTTGAGTTCGCAGATTTCCATGTCTTTCTTTACGACACTCAACCACCGCAGTTTTGGCCTGCCTCTGCGCCTTTGACCGGGTATATTTTATTCTTATTATGGTAGATAAGTGGTCTCCATTCCTTAGACACCTATAATAACAAGCACAGCTGTCATATCTCTTGTCTCTTAGCTCTATTTACACTTTTAAACACCATAGTCGGAAAGACGACAGAAATAGGAAACGTGTTAAAATAACTTCAATGACCCGTGAGTTTGTCACCGTTGAGAATTACCAGAACTATGTCTCACAGTGTTTGGTAACCAAATGAAAAAGTTGCAAAGCGAAGTTCAGAACATTGCACCTTCTTATTAATAAAACCTGATTAAAGTTACACAAAGGAATAAGAATGAAAAATCCATGAAAATTTTCTTATTTATCAGTTTTGTGTTATGTTAAAATGTTAATATATTTACAAATGCCTAAATATTAATTAAGTACTCAATGAAACGCTATAGATTATCCGTTTCATTTCGTTTTTTCTCAGTCAATATTGAAAGACATATCCAAAAAAGGTGCCATCCCACAAAAACAGAACATTTACAAGAAAACATACAACATAAAGGTAGTATATTAAACCCGTAAGTTATTTGTTATTACGCTATAAGAACTCGATGTAACGTTAATGGCACAATGTAGGATGTAGAATGTAGGAACGGAAAAGTATGTTCATGTTTTTGGTGAAATAAAATGTTGCGGAAGAAAGAATATTGGGTATTTTAAGTGTACTAAATAGGTCCTGAAATTAGTGTACAATTTATATTGAGTAGCTATACTTAGTTTTTCTATTGGCACAAAACTAAAACTCTACCAGCCTAATTTTTTTAGCGACTTCCCAAGAAGGAAGAGGTTATCAATTCGAATGTCTATATTTGCGTTGTATACTTCCACGTTATTATTAAGATGATATCTATCACATAACACAATGAATCTTGAATGTGAAACAATCAAATCACTCTTTATGAAAGGCCATGGAGCAAGAGATGGTTACACTCTCACTGTCATAATAAGCCCATTTTCTTTCTTCCCTTACCCTTACAACATATAGCTTATGTCACTCAAGGACAGTGTAGCTGCTTAATTGTGGAAGAATTTTTCAAATCAACTCTGAAGCTTCGGAACATCTAAGGTGCAAAAAAAATCCGCTTTATTATATGGAATCATAGATAATGTATGTATGTATGTATGTAAATGTTTTCCGGGATTAAATACTAATCCACAGAAAATCTCACAAAAAATATTCAAAACGTTGAGAAATCTCATATTATTATGCAAACACCTAATAATACTTAAAATTAAAATGCTCAGCTACTAATATGTTTTGTACAAACTAATTTTAGCTTTCACAACAAACGTAAACGCATCGTTCCAACTAAAGCTATACTATTTCTAGCTAAGCTTCGTAATGCTAGCTTTTATTGTTGTTAGTTTAAGCTATATACGGAAATAAGTCGGATAATATTTTGAGATGATAATGTTTCTTTGTTTAAAAATTTTTAAGAAAGAGTTTTTCGTCCTTATTATTATTAACGTCCTTATTTTTATTATGTTTTTCTCGTTTTCTTCCGTATCCCCGCAGAACTTCAAACCGCACCTGGATAAAAAGAAGCCTATATTCTCTCTCGGGTTCTTGCATTGAAATCGATTCAACAGTTTTGACGTGAAAGAGTGACGAACATACAAACAAGTTGTCAAATAAAAAAATATAAAATAACCGTAGTACTTAGGTTTAGGTAATTATTCCTCGCGGTATCGAAGGCTTAGCTTAGCTTACCTTTGCTTATAAATCTTACCTCGTAAACATCTTAGTACACCCCAGGACTAGTCTACCTTAAACTGAAACAGTTTATGTTTCAGTTTAAGGTAGACTAGTCCTGGGGTCATAAAAAATACAACAAGTAGAAAGTTGCTCAGTTCAAGAAAACACTTTTAAACCTTTCCCAAGTAAAAACTAAAAACTTTTAACCACCCTCAAAAATGGCTGAAAACACTTTTGAAAAACATAAAAGTAACAAGTTGAAACGTTTGTGTAAGGTTGGTTACACACTTACCTACAAAATAGTTTTGCTACTTAAATGTCGGTCCTGCGCCTGATCTCTCTCCGGTGGTGTCGGATTGCCGTCCCATCGGGCTATGAGAGTGAAGGAATAGTGTGTGCACCTGTGTCTGCGCAAATGCTTGTGCACTATAATATGTCGGGCACAGCGGGCTGGCAGCAGCCGCCATTGTTAAATGTTTATATAATTACTGTCTTTACAGTCGTAAGTTTTGCTAAGTATAAGTAATTAACTTATGATTTTACAAATGTAAAAACACTTTCGTGAGTTGGCTACAGATGTTTTTTAGAACTTCTCCTACAAGTTATGGAAGTTACTTACGTATTTTTAAAGAAGCAACTTACGAGTGATAAGTCGAGGTAACAGCAACATGGACCAAAATATTTAACAAGGTGTAAAACTAGCCTTAACCAGTAAAAAGTCCATCATAATAAAAGTGCTGGTTCGTCGAGATACGTTCTAAACCAATTGAGAATGGACGCTTTGAACGGAGCGTTTAAACAAACCCTAGAGTGATCGGTTGTGTGGTGACGTAAGCGGAGCGGGAGCGATTAATTAAAAATAATTTTTTTTAGGATAATTCATGTTAATAAGGACTATGATTCTGGTACAAAAATTTCAGGTGTGAAAACTCGATAATTAAGTATACCATTGGTATGATCTTTTACATTTTAAAATGAAAAACCATAAATACCGCACTCCATCTTTTTTCTCCAGTTTTTCATGCATCCGGATGAAAAAAATACCATTAACTATGTCCAGAAAAAACACAGTTTTATACAACAAACAGTATAAAAACGGTATTGCAACTGTACAGAAAGAAGCTCCCAAACTAAGTTTCAATTTTTTATATTTTCTTAGTTTTATAAGTAAAACTCAAGATTATTCAAATTTATTTTCAAAAGCTCAAAAATAATACTGGCAACTAAATAACATATTAGCTTAATTATGCATATTCGCCGATCCTTTGTGAGTGAAAGCCGTATTTTCTTCAAGTCACCAAACTGACGTCATCGGGTTACTTTGCAAGCATTTTACTAGTTAATCACTTGGAACGGCTTTGTGCAAGAGAAAATATAATGACCGAGCTGTTTTTGGGTATCGATTAATCACTTATTGCGTAGATAGTGGTTGCAAATATCGATGTTAAGTGTCAGAATCGATTGTGAGGTTCCTTGAGATGCTTTGTTTTTTTTTTTGATAATTTTATTATAGAGCTCTGGATGAAGTAGTTAGTGGTTCCCGAGAGTAGCGGATCATGTCTCTGGCTAACCTTGATAATTGCAGTTTTTCTTAAAATTCTAATGCCATTTCGCAATTCGTAATTTTTCAAGATTTTCGTTGGGTAAAGAAAAAGATATCATACTTTTATACAAAGTATGGCGCTTAAGTCCGGATTTTTTATAAATATGTAGGTATGTTAGGATCAGTCTTATGTGCTCTCAAACTCCGAAGTTCCCTACTATACCAGTAAGTAAACTTGAAGTAAAAAACATTTACTTACCTTAACAAAATAAGATGTTTTTATTTCCGCGCCCGCGCCCTCTCCGCTTACCTCTCAACACAGCCTAACCGAACGATGCAAAAATGCTGTTTGCTAAATATGAATTCCCATTAAGATTGCTTTTACTGGTGATGCTTACAGCCCGCCGGTTGAAATCTTACCGCCTGCTGGATATTTAATAGCAATGAATTAACATAGCGTGGGTTTTAGCAAGAAATATTTCTTTTAGTAGAAATTGATACGGTGTTTTTTATCTTTGATTGCTTTTTCTCTAACTTTTAAAAGCATCCTGTGGTAACTATACCGCATAACCGGATAAAAAGTAGCCTTAGCTTTCCGCGGTAAATGGGCTATTTGTAATTGAAATATTTTTTCAATTTGGTCTAAAAAGATTTGCTGCTTCAAGAAAACAAACCAACTCTTCATCTCTGCAATAAGATTGCGTCCCAGGATGAAACAAATTTAATATCTATAACACAGCATTTTTATGGTCAATTTTGAAGTATATTTTCTCCTACTCTACCATCATTTAGAAACATTATTTTAGAACACCAAATTGCCACAAGGTAACTACTATCGATTAAAGATTTTGTCAACAACTTTGTCAAAGAATCGTTTGAAACTGTCAAAACAATAAAAACTACTTCTTTTGCAATGCATGCTGAATTTCGACCTTATTTTATTTGATTTAACTAGTTTGGCCTAGGTGGGTCATAAATGGTCATATATGACATAGTACAACGTTGCATCTTGATATATGACAGCATAACCAAACAAGCTGTATATTCAAACAAATGTGACATATTACCCAGTAGCACTAGAATTATGTAGGAAGGTGTAATTTATAGTGAATTTATAGTGCTATGTATGATCACTAAGTAAAGTAGGGGTTAAGTGATACAAATGCGTTCACTATGTATGTTGTTTGTCATAGTTTTTTTACTGGTATATGTAGTCATGTTATGATATCCATTTATGATGTTAAGACTTTTACCCATTCCTCTACCTACTGTTTTGCTTAACTTCCAGTCTAACTGTCTAACTGAAACCTGGGTACCAAAGTTTCACAATGGGCGACTGCTACTCCAAATTAAGTACACAGCTCTATGTTATATAATTCCAAAGATTGATTATCTGACTACATCGGTTATGGTAACCTAATTATTTATGAAAACTTCTCCGACTTATCTTACAAACGATTTCAAAGTTAACTAGATTCCAACAAGTATTTTTCTAAACAGTAATAAAATCACATTTAATCATCCTATTAGTGTAACAAGGAACTTGCTTCCACCAACATAAATGGGCCAACATCCATTCATTTCTACCACGTTCAAAGCGAAAAAATATTAAATTAACATTTTATGAGCAAAAAATTGCGCCCAGGAAAAGTCTTTGAAATCATTTAATTACACTGAAAAGTGTTACCTTTTATAATTAATATAATTAGAGTACCTACACTGCAGACTTTTAGTCGGCCAACAGTTTGTTTGGGCTCGTAAATATATGAAGATGAATGGTAGTACGCACATTACATCATCCTCCGAGCCTTTTTCCCAACTATGTTGGGATCGGCTTCCAGTCTAACCGGATTCAGCTGAGTACCATTGCTTTACAAGAAGCGACTGCCCTATCGGACCTCCTCAACACAGTTACCCGGGCAACCCAATACCCCTTGGTTAGACTGGTCAGACTGGCTTCTGTACGCACATTACAACTATCAGGTATTTGGCCGATATCAGATCGACTGAAAGAGACTATGACCCTTGAGTTAGATTTTGCGTTTCTTCTCAGGGATCAATCGGTTAGGAAATGCCAACCCCAACGTTCTTAAAATGACGTGTAAAAGTCATGTAATGTCCAACTTGCAAAATAAACGATTTCATTCATTTCATTTCTGAAAACTTTGATTTTATTCTAGATTACCTTTAAAAAAGATTTGCCAGCCATGAGGGCAACTGTCGGCCGACTGTTTAGTCTGCAGTTTACTCGTATTAATGTGATTTTTGTGATTCGTCTCACAAGTATAATTAGGTGGCTACCGACCGGGTGTTTTTGTTTTTGACTTTTTTTGAAAGTGTAATTAGATTTGGTCAGTTAAGAAATTCTTGGTAGCTCGCTTTTTTTGGTGTCGTTAAATTTAAATTGTTGGTTGCAATTTTTAAATTAAAACAGAATTTGATTATGAGGTAATTCTTTAGAGCACTTTCCCAATTGCAAGTTTTAACGCGCTGATGTATAAGGTAAGGTTTGGCTACGTAGTATTTGCTACGTGGTTTTTGTCGATGTAATTAAGATAATGAAAAAGCCCCCTTAATAATTATAAATAACTAATCTGTGCTTTTACTAACCTGCGTATAAAGCACGCGTGTTGATTAACGCTCAATCCTTCTCCGTGTGAGAGGAGGCCTGTGTCCACTAGAGGAACGATAAAAAGACTGATGATAAAGCTTCTGTGCAAATGGCAAGTGATACAATATCAGACCAAGATTATTTATTTAGGTATACCCAGCTTTTGCATTTTCGTTCCTCAAACAAAACAAATGAATGACTGACCAACGAGATTACTCAACAATACTCAACATTTATAATTCATAATATTCTTTCAAACAATCTTTTAGACAAAATGGTATTGTACCCTCATTTTCATCGCCATGAAAATGCCAAGGGCGATTGTCTAATAAAATGTTTATTAATGTCAAGATTTTACGATTAAGAGGGATTTTTTGTACCGCTACTTTTTCTTATTTTACCTACTTTGGTAGGTATTTTTTGTTAGTCACTGTTTTTTGGGTCAAACAGACTTCGAGAAATCATAAAGGAAATCAGGTGACTGGGCCAGAAAATACCTAGGTTAGAAACTGCGTTAGAATTTCAGAAATGGCCAAAAAATTGCAGTCTTTGTACGCAAACAAATGTCTGCGAAACAATTTTGGTAGAATCTCATCATAATATTATTTCACTAATGAGAACTCTACTCATTCTCACTTGCCTAGTTTTTTTTTACATCTCATGAAATTCTTCTAAATCTCTACCAGTTTCCTTTTCCTAAAAAGAAAGTATTTTCCTTTAAAAATGGATTAAAAATTCAGGAAATTACGCCAGTTCCCCAAGGCTACGGGAACTCAAAAAATACGCCTTTTGCGCGTTTATTTTGAAATTTACCAAACGTTACAAAGAGCTTAGGAAATTTGCATAATCTAAATAATTATAATTTTAATAAGATATTAGCACTTTGCCGTCCAAAGCTTAAGCTAAAGAATAAGGCTCATAATTATTTTTTGAATGGTCTCTAGTTACTGTAATGTAGTATTATGATGTTATTTTGTTCCAAAACATTTATTCGAAGGATTAAACACAAAGAAATGATATTATTTTGTATCTTTTCATCCGTGAAATGTTGAAGGTGACTTCTAAGTATTTGTAGACAGATACTTTTCTTAGAATAAATAGTTATTGGACGAGAATAAAATATTTTCGAGTCGTTTCTTTTATCCATTGAAGCTCAGGCTTCAACGTTACCTGGTCACTGGTTCGAGGAGGTCAGACAGGCAGTCGCTCAATGTAAACACTGGTACTCAGCTGTACCTATGTATATGATTAGACTTGTATACCCTTGGGATTACTGGTTGTCACACTATCAGGCTTCTGACTATGGGTATGACGACTGCCAAAGATGTTCAAAAGGCAGTCTGGACCACAAAATTATTTTTTCTTTCCGCAACTACGGGAGAGCTGGTTATGTAAACACGGTCACCCATCCACGGACCGACCGCGCCAAACCGTTGCTTAACTTTATGATCAATCGATACTCACAAGAGTTTTTATGCTACATAATTGAACAGTTTCACCGAAATCCGTTCAGTACATTTTGAAAGAACAACAAACTTCAATAGATGTATGTTGCGATACTATGAAATAGTGATGTGACCCAAATCGATAAACACCGAAATATGACAGAAACGATTCAAATGCTAAATGCTAAAACTAAATCGATTCTAAATATACCTTGTTAAAGTTTGGAAGCTAAACATTAAGCAATAACGCGGAACTTTCTGGAGATTTACGAGTTTTGTTTTGTTTTAGGGTTCCGCTTCGAAATAATAAAGCGTTACATTGTTTTAGTTAGAGTTCGCAAGTGGAATTGTATTATGATTATCGGTTATTTGGTCTGCTTTGTGTGTGGGTGTGTGTGTATGTATTTGTTGGGTAGGGGTTTAGCTCATGATTTTGAAAATTATTGATTAAGAAAATGCTGTATTTCTATAAGTGTTTGTATTCTATGATGTCATTCATTTTTAACATAATAAGTGTAATTTATGGAGTAATAAAACCCTGTTACCTATCATTTTTACCTTCGATCTTAACAGCACTTTCACATTAGCTCATTTTCAGCTCAGTTTTCTTGGAATGTGTCAAGCGTATACGCACGGTTTTAGGTACTTCACCCGACAAAAATCCACTGATATGAAAGCGCTGTTATAGTTAGCATCTTTCCATGTCAGTCATTAAATCAAACATACTATAATCCTGTACTATAATAGAATGTAAAAACCAGCTTATTTCCTACACCCATATTCTAGTCCAGTAGGTACCGTCTATAGTCTATGTCCTTCACTACTTTCCACTAAATTGAGGTCAACGCCGTAAAGTTGGCGACACTGTCTGCCTCACATAAACTTTAAATCTATATTATCTACGTCACGGACCTGACCTTCACCTTTTTTGACCCAATTTACTTGAGGTCAGGTAACGTCTTTCCTACTAGGTATAAGCCACAAAATACATAGGTACAGAAGTCAATCTACATATAAAGCGCGTTCGAGTCACGCAGACATAGGTGTCTATGTGTGCGTGTTCACAGACGCGCTGTCTCAAAACAACTCAAAACAGTGCGAGCGGGGCTGCCGTTTTCTTGAGATACGCGCGTCACACACAAGGTAGATAAATGTCTGCGGGTTGTTCGAAAGAGATACCGCGGCCCTGGTACATAAAAGGCCTATGACGGAACACGACGATTTTAGTCAGTAAGAGTCTGACACTCCCTCACCGCTGCTAACCCACAGCGGGAGGGGTCATTTGATGATTTTACGTCGATAAAAAAAAAGGTAGATAAATGTGCACGCGTTTTGATACCTACCTAACTGTAATTTGACTGTAATATTTTTAATTTTAATAACAAAAGAAAAAGTAATAATGGAGTAACAAAAAAAGTCGTATTATATGTAATTGTTCAGTGGACGGTTGTTTTAATACAACAATAAACAGTGAACTGTCGTTTTTTAGCCTGCCGTATTACCTATAGTATGGAGCTACTTATTTTCTCATATTTCGATGGTTCTTTTAATAAACGCAGTAGGTAGGTACTATTATTATTACTAAGTAGTAGGAGTTGATAATTCATGGCGAGAGTATGTTGTAAGGTAGACGAAATAAAACTCGCAAATCAAGGTTTCTGTAGGTAGAAGCAAGCTTAGATCAGGGACTGTACCAACCCATTACATACAAAAATATTTTTTTCGCAAGTAAAGAGTAATAAGTAAGTACCTATAAGTATATGTATGAATAACAAAATTATAAATTGCGGTTTCTGAAAAAGTTCGGTATCTCGTTCAAACGAATTTCCGTTGAAAGTGTTTATTAACCTCATGTATGCCACATTAAATATTTTATTATTATCGGTTTATATTTCATTTTTAGTGTTTTATTCTCAACAATAAATCAAATAATTAGATACGAGTACCACTACCACGTTAGTTTTATGCGCATAAAAAGTTGACGACCCTAGCGCGACCGCCGAGTTTAGGCATGAAAAGTGAAGTACATACATGAGATTGACTTCTGTACCTATGTATTTTGTGTATAAGCTTAAACTTAAGGTGTGTCTACACGGTGCAAGTAGCTTGCGCATGTTGAGGCACATGCGCAGGTTACATGCAGTCCTCGCGCATGTACCAAAGCACAATACCCACCCGCGTGCTCTTGTCACGAGCGCATGTTAACTTGCTCCAGCTACATGCACCGTGTACACGCACCCTTACTTGCACTGTAGCTTTTGTTATAGTTTTAATCCTCTGTATCCTTCTGTCATCATCTGCCTAGCCTTTTCCCAACTATGTTGAGGTCGGCTTCCAGTCTAACTGGTTCAAGTTGAATACCAGTGTTTTGTATGAAGCGACTGATCTCTTCACCCCAAGTTACCCGGGCTTTTTTCTGGCTTCTGACCATCTGTGTCGAATTCTTCTTCTCTTTTTTATATCTCTGTTTAGGTAGATATTTGACGAATAGTTTAGCTGTTTATTTACGTAGTTTATCTGTCAAACATATACCTATCATATCATATCATACCAAAAATCCATAACATATCAAAACAAAACGAAATCGCAAGAAAAACCTAGTTCTTCCAGGCCTTACATTACATACTACCTTGAATTTTACATTACTCAGGAGCACATTTATAATATAACACTCGTAAAACACCGACCAACAATTCTTTCCTATCACATGATTCATAATGATGTTTTTATTGTTACAGGTACGATAAGACGGAGGCTGCAGTAAAATTATTATATATCATAAGTGTTATGTACTACTTTATTGGTCTCGGGGGCCGTACGTGAAGGGAGAATGTTAGGGAATATATCATAACGCCTTAATTATGTTTTACCTGTAGATATGTTATATACGAAGATATATTTCGTAATCATTTTTTGCCTAAGAGACATACCGAATTCTGCAATTTATAGTTTAGTCGGTCAATAGTTTGATTGGACTCTTATAGTAAAGAGATGAGATTTAGTGAAGAAAAAAGAAAATCACAAATTTTATTTTAGTGCATACGTTACAACGATTACCTATCAAGAGTGCAAGTGTGCAAGTGCAAATATTTCTATATTTGCACTATAATTCTTATGTATTATTATCGACTGTCGATAAAAATAAACTTCAGTGTCTAACGGTGGATTTCTATAACCTATCCATTGATTTGCGATTAGAGATTAACCGTGACACGAGCTGCTTAACCCCAACTTAATCTGTATTTTCCCACAGCTACGTAGGTAGGCATAATACTTGAACCACGTCGAACTCCATAAAAGAGAATGGGCTTGAATAAAAACTGGCTACAAACAAAACTGGTAGTATTCTGGAATATTCTATGGTACGTAGAAACGCCAGTTTCGCTAAATACCAGAGCGACATTAAGCTCTCGAATGTTCTCCAAGAAATTGCCTGTCGAATTTGTGGAACATAGGAAATTTCTTACTACATTTTCTGCTGTAGGTATATTTTAAGAAAACTTTGTTGTTGTTATAAGTTTTAGTTATTTTGTTTGGTATGTTCTTTTATGTTATAATTTATTGTAAACTGCCGACCCGCTCTGATTACAGACATATAAAGTATTTGTAACCATAAGACGATAATCAATTCTGTAGTTTTATTTGTGTTTTAAACAGACGTGGCGAAAGATTTTTATTTTTTATGCATTTAATGTAGTCTAAACTTATTTGATCCAGTTTTAAATTCGCATACTAACCTAAGTAACCTGTAAGTTCTACCTCTATGCAGTACGAAATATCCATAGCCAAGCGTTCGCCTATAAAAGCCATTTCGCCCAATTGACCTTAAATACCACTACATTCACCTTTACAAAACTCTTACACATAAAAATTGTATTTTCCATTCAAAATTGTGAATTCACATTCCACCAGCTCTACACGTAAAAACCTATTTAGTAAACCAAAAAACACTTCATGTTTTGACACGAAAAAGCCACACAGTGGTACAAAAATAAAATTGGCGTGGAAAAAATATGTTCGCGACTTGCAACTACGATGGATAGGCCACAATTGTTAAATTTAATCCACCCGTTGCAGGTCGAGTGTATTTTGAAATTCTCTTCTAGTTTTGCACAGTGGTAATTTGACGGGACACAGTAAATTTGTGCATAATTGTTGGTAGTTTCGTGTGCTTAATTTCATACATATTAATGTATCCGTGCACTATTTGTGCTTTATGTTTTCGGACAAATAGGGTTATGAAGTTGGAAGGTAATTTCAGAGCTCTTTGAGTTTCTAAAGTGGAGTTTGTTTTTGGATTTATGTTAAGCAATGCACTGTTGATAATAAAAGTGTATGGTAGAATACGGTATAAAACGAGTGGAATTTCTGCACGAATAAGCTATCACTATAAATTATCATGCATTGTTGACCTCTTATCTTATGTAAACTTTAACGTTTCTCTTTATTATCACTTCTATAACCTAATAAATTTTAAAGAGATGGTCTTTAGAAAAAAGTATGTCTTCACCAAAGAACTATTAATAAAGAGAATTATAAATGGAATGCACAAAAATATTTTATATAAAACGTTCACCTACAAAAATCGTACTACATAAAATACGTCATCATTAAAAACAGCGTTTACAAACTGCCTACAACCTCGGAATTACATCCCCTTTTAAAATCCGTAATCCAAAAATATGTCATACAAGAACACGGTAACAGATAAAACCGGCCAAGTGCGAGTCGGACTCGCGCACGAAGGGTTCCGTACCATTATTTATAAAATGAGCGATAAAATCACTTTTGTTGTATGAAAATTAAGAAAAATATTTATTTTATTATAGTTTTCAGTATTTGTTGTCATAGCGGCAACAAAAATAGATCATATGTGAAATTATCAACTCTAACTATCACGGTTCATGAGATACAGCCTGGCGACAGACGGACGGACGGACAGAGGCGCGAAAACAATAGGGTCCCGTTTCACCCTTTGGGTACGGAACCCTAAAAATATTCAATTCACATTTCAATTATTCTGTGTACACGTCGATTCGGATTTAAATTTTAAAATATCACCTGTTTTCGGTCTCGTGTCCGAAACCTCGGGGCGGGATTAAAAACATTCCGATGATTAAGTTTGGTTACGAGTATTCGGAAATTTTGAATTCAAAAATTTTTATTAAGTTATAGTGTTTTGTTTTAATTTCGGAATTGGAATAGATTTATTTTAGGTAGTAGATTTTTGTCCAGGTATTTTTTTGGTTGTATGACTGTGTGTATAAATTCCTTAATAAAAAATACAAATAACCGAATTTAGAATCTTCCCCTATTTGGGAAGTCGGTTAAAAAGTGTAGAATGTTTGCCCATTGCTGTGACATATTTTAACCAACTTCCCAAAATGGCCATTTTCAACGCGGATGTTTAGGTATATTTCTTTTGCAAGATATTATTGTTTCCATTACTTTTTCATTTTATTCTGCATCATCTATTAAAATCATTATCTTACACAACCTACTGAACAATTTAAACATACAGAAACTCAATAGTCCTTCAACAAAAAAATCTGCGTTCATTCAAAGTCACATCAAAATCTTAAAATGAATTCCATAAAATGTTTTAATACGAACAAGCTTGAAAGCGGATGTATGTTAATTAATCAGCTAATTAACCCTTTTTATGTAGGAAAATAAAAATGCAGACAGATTTCTAGCATGAAATAAACCTCGTACTGCGCAGAACTGAAATTATTTTACATCACACTGCCTTCGTAAATGATATTTAAAATACAAGGGTTGGAATAAAATGAGTTTTACGACCATTGTTGCTTCCCATTAATGTAGGTTTCATGTATTTTTCGATGTTTTCAGTTTGCAGTTTAAGTTATATCTTGATAGAATTCATATTTTTTAGACAAATGGGTTATGTAGTGTGTTGCTATGAGACCTTGCAGATATGAAACGAAAGGTTTTGTGTATTAAAAAAAAGATGACACTTATACAAAAATTGTATTACCAATGTACATGTTTCTTATCACAACCAACTACACTATATTCAAGCTTAATAATATTCTTTTCGTCCGAGTAAATAAAATTATTATCCTTATCAAAAGCTAGGCCGTATATGTTCTTCATGTCCAAAATCTTCTTTAGACCTTCAAATTTCCCATCAGCGAACACACCAAAATTACTCACTATGTATGTATCTCCCTCGTTATCCTCAACTATTTGTCTTACAGTAATAAGTTCATTAACTACTTGTGCTACCATCTTATCATTATCATATTTATATAAACCAGTTTTGTTAGCAAAATAAATAACATTTGCACTACTCACATGAAAGTAATCTATCTCAAAATTCTCAAATTCTTTCACAGTGGCAAATTTTCCATCAAATTCTATATGAAGTTTTTGATCTGGATAACTTATGTAGAACAAATTCTTCTTGAAGAATAAAGACCAGATGTTCTTTCCTTTTTCTTTGTAGAAATCTGCTAGTTTTGTTAGCATGTTGTATTTGTAGATTCCATCGCTGCCTCCTAGATAAATATCATCATTCATCTGGTCTATAGCTACTGAGCAGCCTCCTCTGATTCCAGCTATAGTTTGGTACTCTCTTGTGTCAATATTGAAGTAGGCCAATTGGAAGTCGACATCGGAGTAGGTTTCTGGTAGAGAGTAGCTGAAGAATAGTGAATTGGATCCTCTATGCACGTTGAGGTTGTAAGGTCTTCCTATATTGCCCCACAGGGTGTCCCGGTCGTACCAATTTTCTCCGATTTTGATCCGGTTGCACGCGACCTCTGGGACTGCTTTAGAAGACACTGCGGCTGATAGTAGAATGTATAGCCTGATGATCATTGAGGGTGTTCTGGAATTTTACAAGTTATTTCTAAGTCTGGTTGGTTTGTGACTAAAATTATTCTTGAATAGATACTTGAATTTTGAACCTTAATTTAAATATTATAAATGTGGCAGTCATTTAGCTCTTCGTCAAACGAAATTGTTTTAAGTAAACTTCAAACCACATCTTCGACTGCACCAAAAGTTTTGCACGTATTCGTATCATTTATGTAATGCATCTAATAATAATCGACGGGAAAAAAGCTAAATATTTTTTTCCACATACTAATCTATGATTGAACTACGATATTTTATGAGAATAATACACTAGTCATTCACCACTATATAATCTACTCACATTTAAATCTAACGCACTAATCACAATTTATTTAACTAGCTTTCATCCTCTTTTTCCTCATGATTGCCTATTTGTAACTAATTCTAAAAACAGAGAAATCTACTTACATAAAACTGGAAATTTTAAAATCCATAACGAATTATTTCCAAATGAATCTTATCCCGAACTGTTGTCTGACACATGTTTCTTTAATGAACGCATCTGAACAATGAGCCGAGTATTGTTATGAATTAACGTAACGAAACACTGGTTGTTTTCCTTCTGCATCTATTGTTTGTATCAATAATAAACAATTGATGAACTATAACAAATCACACCGTTGTAATCCACTCCCTATTTTAAGAGTGATTTTTCTAGATGATTCTCACGTTTAACTTCATCTCTAAAACCTTTTTCAGATTCTAACTAATATTTTTTTGGTAATTTTTAACCGAGCACTATACCGAATTCTTTCGCTTTCACAATAACAATGATAATTCTTTAATTATTTCACTACTTGTGTCAGATTCTAAAATGTATCTTCGTTTACTTGTCTTGCACGAGTTTCGTGGAATCATTTGTCTCATACTTTAGATTATATTTTGCTTTCACTCCGTCAACGTTAACTATTGTCAAATTCTTTCCCACTGCATTACATAATAAAGCAAATCTTCTCAAAACAATGATTTTATTCCCAAGTTGTTGTTACATTTTCTAAGATCTTATTATCTTTAAATTAAGCAAACATTCTACATTATTTTAGTACTAAGCTTATGGTAAGATATTTACAAAATTTTACAGTATTTTACAGCTATACAAATATTATATCTCATACTTGTTCAACTCAACCTCTTTTATCAACACTTTTTGCGAAAATTATGAAAGAAAGTAAAGAGTCGATTCCAACATTACTCATATCCATTAGTTCACTTTTTCTTCGATTTGTTTCAATTTTAACCAGTACCATTAAAATCCTAATTTAACTAATGACCATCTTCTTTACTATATCGCCCCTGTCTTTATCTTCAGAATTGATTATAGCATTTAAACACAACCCACTATATTTACTTGGAATCAACCTATAAATCTTGTCTTTATCGGAATAAATTATATGATCTTTATCGTCAAAAGTCATGCCAAAGGCTTGTTCGATTTCCGCAACTTTCTTGACTTTATGATAGGGTTTGTCTTCTAGATATATTCCATCACCAGCACAGAAGAATACGTCACCATAGCTGTCTTCTACAATCTGTCTGATTACTATCTCATCATTGAGTACGATAGCTTCGTTGTTCGGCCTCTCTACTTTATACAAAGCCGTCTTGTTTGAGAAGTAAACATCTATATGTTTGGACACAAAGAAATGGTCAACCTCTATATTAATAGCTTCGGCTACTTGAACGAAACTGTCGTCTTGATAGACATAAAGTTTCTGCGTAGGGTACTCTATGTAGTAGAAGTTTCGACGGACAAACAGGCCCCAGATTGACTTTCCTTCTTCGGCGAAGAATTCGGCGGATTTTGTTAGGAAGTTGTATTTGTATATGCCATCATGGCCGCCGAAGTATATGTCGTCGTTGCCTGCGTCGTAAGCTATGGCGTATCCCCCGGGTACGCCTAGGATCTCTCTGCATGTCCTTTTCTCGAGGTGACATGCCCTGATACCGAAGTCCACTTGGGTACCATTTTGGATTGTATGGCTGAAGAAGAGGATGCCTGAAAATCTGTAAACAAATGTGCCTAAATTAAAAAAAGTTAACATTGTGTCAAACATTAAAAGTCATTAATACTTCGATGCATTATACCTAGTTTCGAAGGTAAGCTCAATTGATTTTCAGAAAATTTACATAGAACAGTAAAAATTATGATTTTTTCGAACATAAGGACCAAAACGGATTTCTGCCCCGTCATTATAATTGAAAGCCGTCACAAAATGATAGCTTTAACGACAATTTAAAATCATGATAACGTTGTTTAAAGTTTTTAATATCGTGACGATATGATTGACGTTGCATTAATGGAGCATGCGATGACGTCATTGGCTGAAGAACTTTAATTTTTCACCGATTTCAAAAAAGGAGGTTCTCAGTCTGACTTGTATTTATGTTCGTGTGTTACGTTTGACTGAATCAATTTGGATGCAATTTTCGGCACAATATTTAGCAGGTTTTGTAAAGTCTAAAGTTTTTTTTGTTTTTAAATGGGTACAATTACGCTTGAGGATGATTGGAATACCATTCTGTCATATTTATAATACCTATATGCTTAATTACTAATGACATTAATTGAAAAAATCCTTCTTCACGATATTAATAAAACATAGCAGTATTAAAGCATATGTAATATTATGTCATATAACGGATGCGGGAAGTGGGGTATAATTATGGTCAACATCAAAATAATTTTTAACTTACTTATGCATAACCAGATTGTATGGCCTGCCAAGATCCTTAAACAGCAGTTCCCTATCGAAGTAGACGTTGTGGAAGATGACTCCATCACACACGATGAGATCTGACTGATTCTCAGCGGCTGTGGCTACTGCTACTGTTAACAGTAGGATGTAGATGTGCATTGTTTTTGGGCTGGAAAAGTAAAGGTAGAAATTATTATGTGTTTTTTACTACTAGCTGACCGGATAAAAAGTAACCTATAGTTTTTTCGATAAAATGGGCTATATAATACTGAAAAAGTCATTTTTTCAAATTTGTCTTGGGTGTCCCTGGAATAAGCACGTTCAAACAAGAAAACTCTTCAGCTTTGTAGTAAGTACTATTTTTGTTCATCATGTTCTTTCCCCTAAATATTTTTATTATGTCGCTTACACTAAAAATAATCATGAAAGTTTCGTAGAACTTTCGTAGCTACACTGATTTAATATTGTTTTATGTAGAATAAATTCTAATCTGAAATAACTATACCATTTAGAAGTTTGTGAGTTTGTCCAACCCGGAACTCCAAGCATCGCACTTTCGACCACTGCAACAAACGTTGCGATTAACACAAAGCAACAAAACCCGTATATAAAAACAAAAAACAAAACCACCACATAACTTAAAACAACAGAAACACATATTTCACAAATCGAAAACCTCAATAATTCATTACCTAGAAAATCCTCGATATCCGACAAATAAAACTTTTCAAAACAAAATAATACACAGAAACAGTTGAAAAATATGATATATGTATGTGGTTAGCAGGACGTCCGTATCCAAGCAATATAAATCGACAAAAGAAAGCAAGTAAACATGTATTATAAAGTATCGTCATCATAATATTGTTGGTTGCATCATTTGTTTTAGAACCAATATTTTTGTTGATATAGTGACCAATCATGTTTGTTTCAAGACATCTTGTGAGATGATCAGTCGATCATGACTGTAATTTTACTAGTAGATCTTTTGTTTTCGACCTATTGTTTGCAAATTGTATTACTAGGTATTACCTACTGTATCAATAGGTATTAAGTGTATGTAAATTAGTATGATTAAATTTTTTTAGATTTTTTTAAGGTAACCGACACTTTTGCAATTGGTTCATACTGTAATGATATGTAGTTAAGTTTTTTCAGTGATACAATAATCCAAAAAAATAGACACGATTTTCCAATTTTGATAACTAATCTGTAATTATACGATTAGAGTTACCTAATCGTTTCCCTGGGGTAAAAATAATCATAATATTTTAAATTCCTTTTCTAATAATAGGCACTACAGCATTACGTTTTCTTTCGCTAAGATCAATATTATACTTTTCAGAATGTCACTCACTTCAGTATCCATTCATATTTTTGCTTTCATAATGAATGGATGGATAATTCAAAATAAAAAATAAAGTAGGTATTTTATTTATTTCACATGGCAAGCATCAACATCCAATAACAATCTGTATTTAGAATATTTCTTTCCTAGTCGTTGGATCTTCGAGGAAATTAAGACAACTCTCAGTCTTACTTAGAAACGTGAATTAAATAATAAGTTATACTTAAGGGGTGTTTAAGAAAAAATCTTACTTATATACGTGGCTGAAATAAATCATTTTCTTAGCAATGTCTTAAATGAGCTGTCAAATTAAGTAGCCTCACACCCTTGTTTAACCCGCTAATTAGCAAAATGGCTGGATTCTTATCAGCTGATTTTTCATTTCCGGTTTATTGACAGCTCAACTTTTTAATTTTATATTTTACGGATGCCATTGTTGCCATTACACAACGTTTTCATGACAAATATTTTTTTAAGCTACCAACATTCCGGTAGTGTTGAGAAATTAGTATGTTTTTATGTCATTATCTGTTCATTACTTAAGACATGCTTAAGCAACGTTTATAGGTCAAAATAAATTAATCACTACTTAAGGCTTTAAGTAGTAATTAGTTAAAACAATGATTAGAAGATGATTAGTTGATTTTTATAAGTAAGGCTGTCTATCTTTACTCATAACACATCCTTACTAAAATTATTATAAATGAATGGAAAGTTCATATCTATGTATGGATGGATGTGTTAATAAGTATGGATGTTTGTTCCCCTTCGCGCAAAACCTACGGAATGGACAATAACATTATAGTCTATTTTTGTCCAGGTATGGGAAGAAGTTTCCTTCAACAACGAGCTAGCTTCAGATTTGTACTACTTTCATATAAGTATATATATTATACTAATATATACTTTCATATAAGTATATATATTAGTATAATATACAGGGTGGCCCATCCATAGGCGTCCATTCTGAACTCCAAAAGTAATTTTGAACTTCAGATATTTTTTTTGTAAGTTATAGAATGTTTAGCCAAACTATTTTTTTTTTCAGGTGTTAGCTACTATCATGATGATTAATTACACAAAAAAAAACATCTGTAAACGTTAGGAAAAAAAAGATAAAATAAAAAAAAACAATGTTGAAATGAAAATAACGGAAAAAAAAAAAAAATAATTCTAGCTCCTAAAGTCCAAAACACGCTGAACATACATGGGGGTGATTCGGATACCCCATAGCAAAGAGCTTCTAAATTTTTCTTTTGGACGCCTATGGATGGGCCACCCTGTATATACTTATATGAAAGATTTGATTGTTTGTTTGAAGCGAATAGACTCGAATCCGGAACTACTGAACCGATTTTAATAATTCCTTCACTGATAGCTTCTCTGTGCTGAACATTGGCTATATTTTATCTATGTTCGAGAAGTAGGTCCCTCTGAAAACGATGGAAGAAGCTGGTTACACATAAAATATATATTTATTATATACCACGAACACCAGTTACCAACAATGCTTGGTGCTTGATATACTGTATGGCTGATACTATCTGTGGCAGTTATTTCAAATGGTTCCTTCTATCTGAAATGTGGACCGGGTTATATAATGGTGTTTCGGTACTTAGATTCTTGAAGGAGATTCTTTGTGAATTTTGGTTTGAGTGGTTTTCAGTTGTATACCTAAAAGGTATTTTCAACAGTAAAAAAGAGGAAAGTGATAAATAAAACGTGAAAAACTGTCAAAAAATAATCAAAGAAGAGAGCATATTTGGGCCTGATAATTTTGATATTTTTTCTATTTCTCTTCTTTGATTATTTGTGATACAGCAAGGTATTCGATATAGCAAAGCAATAAGACCATAAAAAAATAATAATTACGCACAGACACAACGCTTTTGGACTTTTTAGCTCATATTAATTTAAAAAAACTTATCTTAAAGCCAAGTTCCTAAACTGCATAAAAAGCCAAACATTTCGCTTGCCAAAAACAACCACAGACACAAAATTGCACAGCATACCACCAAGCTACACACAGCTAAACTTTCAGCAATACCCACAACAAACACTAATAGCAAATACCTCTTTTATTAAACATTCAGTTAAACGAATTACTTCTGTTTAGCCACATGGAAGAAACACCGCTCGCTCGAACCACCCGGTGGTTCAAAACCTACGTAGTGTGTGCACAGGTGAATTTGCTTGTATTAAAATATTTGCTCCACTGATCATCTAATTTTGTATTACGAGTTTTGGTGCTTTTAAAGCTTAATTTAAATGGTATGGATGTTGAATAGTAAAGCTTTTGTGCATGGATTTAAATTGTATTTGTTGCATGTGAGGTGCGGGATTGTTCAAAAGAGTTACCGCGGCCCTGGTACATAAAGGGCTTAAGAAGCAACATGGTAGGTTTTAGTCAGCAAGAGTCTGACACTGCCGTACCCTTCACACACAGCAGGAGGGGTCATTTGATGATTTCCCATAAAAAAGTGTCTGTTTCACGTTTATAATTATAATGATAAACAAATGATTCAATCCAAAACTATTTCCACCGTATTATAAAACGTGGTATTAAGAAGTACCCGCTTTAGTAATAGCTTTAGTCCACTGATTTTGTTCGATACGGTGGTTTAAAGGTGGTACAAAAGCTGGTACTTTTTTTAAACCACGTTTTATAATAAGGTGGTTTATGTCTTTGCGTATGCTAGTGAATCAGTTTTCAAGCATCAAAGCAAGCTACATAATAACAGCTTCTTATCAACATAAACATTAGTGATTTCATCATACGATCATCACTCCTCATCATTGTTTTACTTATAATAAAAAAATGCCGGTCATTGCTATTCTCCTATTTGTCAGACTTGATTCCGGGAACTCAATTTATATTTATGTTGCACTGTTTCAAAAAAAATATTTGGCTCAATATATTTCCCACTTTCCATCTTTGTCTCAGTAATATTCTCATCCTTGTTCATATCATCTACATAATAACTACAACAAAAGCACCAAAGAAATTACGTAAAAACAAAAAAAGATCGATCTTGAACACACATTTTAAAACCCAAAGGCACACTTATTCAACTTGAAGTTATCTGTCAAAAGTTCAAGCATAAATAAAAGTAAGAACAAAGCGTTTTATAGTTATATTTGTAGACGTTCTTCATCAAAAAACGTGTCTTCGCTTGTCATCTCTACTTAGGTTAAACCACGGAGGAAGGAAAAATAGTGGAGATGACATAAGGAAGGTAGGTCATGGGCCTTCTTGTAGGTCAATTAGGCGTGATCAGCTACTAAAACTACAGGAGCGTTCGGGTTCCTTCTAAAATCTTCGTCAAAGATTAGTCTTGATTGCTTGGTGATATTATTTTCAAAATAATAGGCAGGTTCCATAGAAGGCGTATAAGAGCGGAGCTAGTAACGTTCGTCTTCCCCCGAACACTCGCATTTTGACGCGCTACTTCCTTAAGAGATTTTGCGTTATGACACCTCCGCTAGTCATTTTGTTCTCCGTGGCTTAAACTTTTTCCAACTTCACCAATTTGGAATAAAGTTGTAACTTAATTCTTTAGGGAAAAGATTTTCGTGCGACGACATACAAAAAAAACGAAAGATCTGGGTATCGTTGGAGCGTGTTTTTAAGTTATTATATTTGTAACTATGTATAGTTCACAGGTTATATTTTTAAATTGTTATGTTAATAATTACATGACACAACCGATCATTTAACATCATATTCGAAAACACGCACTCTATTTTTACTTACCCAACATCCATACTTTTAAAATGTTTTCATTGATTAAATGAACATCGAATACAATGCATTTCTCTTAAATAAAATGATGATGTAATCCTAGAGGATCTGCTACGGCGGCTGTTCTCGTGTAAGGAGACTAGCCAACTGCGCAGGACATATTATAGTGCACAAGCATTTGCGCAGACACAGGTGCACTCACTATTCCTTCATTCTCATAGCCCGATTTTAGTGTTAAAGAAAATGTTGGTATATCAAATAATTTATTTTTGAAATTTTTCCTCTTTTCTTTTGCATGAAAACAAAAAACTTTTCCGTCAGAGATTCAGCAAGATTTCTTTGTGTGTAATGATATGCTCTAACCATTTTAACTTTGTACAAAAGACGCTCGTTTTAAACTCCAACAAACGTTCAAGACAGGCGTACTAATATTGTTTAGAAAAGTCAGTAAGAGTAGTACACTGCAGACTAATGAGTCGGCCAACAGGTGCCCTGATGATAGGCATTTTTTTTTAAAGACAATCTCGATTGCAGTCAAGGTTTTCAGTCGGTCTGATACCGGCTGAATACCTGATCTTTGTAATGTGCGTACTACCATTCATCTTCATACTGATTTATAAGCCCAAACAAACTATCGGCCGACTAAAAGTTTGCAGTGTGTACCTCACTAAACTTCAACAAACGTTGAAGACAAATATTGTTTAGAAAAGTGAGTAATACGTACGTTTATGCAAGTTTTAATAAGGTAATTATATTCCACCTTTTCTTATATGTAACAAGACATGACATGTCGACGACAGAAATTATAGAACTGTTGAAAGTTTATACTTGTTAGGAGTTGAAATAATACGTCGAGACAGTTCTGAATAGAATTTGTTTGTTATGAAACTTATATTAAGTTTTTTTTCATTTGATATTTCTGAGTGACATTTTGACTTTTTGAACTAGCTAGTGGTTTTTCGTGGTTTCACCCGCGTTCAATGGGAGCTTCTCGGTACCATACGGGGATAGTGTATCTTCTGAACACTATAATATTTTTATTGGTTTCATTTATTTAGGTGCCTTTACAGTGCCTGCAAATATATTATTTTTCCTTTTTAATTATTTGGTTGAAAGACTTTTGGAGAAACAGTTTTTTTTGCAGTTCCTTTAAATATCTATTTTCAAATTACTATTTCCAATTTAAATACAAGTTGTAAGTCAAAAATTTTAATACTTTACAATTCTAATTCTATCAAAAACCATCTCCCCAACAAAACACCAGCCCATAAACATAAAGAAAAACAACAAAGATATATTAGAGGTATATAGCTCCCATATAAAGCATGGGGCTTTTAAGTTTAAGCGAATATGTGGAATTTTAAAAGCCTGTTTGTGATGGGGGAAGAGAAACTCATTACGTATACTGAGGACGTTTCCTACCCATGGCTATATGGTTATCATAACAAATAAGTAACATTTAGGTGCATTACTTGTCTATTATTTTGGGTTATGAATGTTTGAATATTAAGTTAAACGGTCGTGTTGTACTTACTTTTATTTGATTCTGAAAATTCTTCATACTTGATGATGTCCTCCTAGCCGATTATCGGCTAAGGCGGCTGTTCTCTCCCAGGTCACGGTGGGGGGGGTTACCATCGGCGTCGAGAGGGCGATGAAGTACCTAGGACTCGTCCTCGACGGCCGGTGGAACTTCGTCGAACATTTCCGACGTTTGGGCCCCAAACTGGAGAAGACAGGTGCTGCCTTCAAGCGGCTCCTGCCCAACCTGGGAGGCCCAAACGCCCCCTGCCGTAAACTCTACGCGGGAGTCTTGCGGTCCATGGCCCTTTACGGGGCCCCGGTATGGGCACGTTCGGTACGGCCGCGGGCTGTACACTACCTGAACGTGCCCCAAAGGGTGATAGCCATTAGGCTAATCCGGGGGTACCGCACGATTTCCCGCGAAGCAGCTGGCCTACTTGCTGGACTGCCACCGTGGGATCTGGAGGCGAGGGTCTTCTTGCGCCTGTACGACTGGCGCGAGGAGGCTCAGCGCCGGGGAGAAACCCCGTTGCCGCGGCAAGTTGTCGCGCAGCGGGCGGAGCTCCGGCGCGATCTCATGGTGGCCTGGAGGGAGCGACTGTCGCAACCCAGTGCAGGGCACGCCACCATCGTGGCGGTAAGTCCCCTCTTTGAGGAGTGGCTCGGGAGGAGTCACGGCGCCCTCACGTACCGCATGACGCAGGTCCTCACCGGACACGGTTGTTTCGGGAGGTACCTGCACCGCATCGGTCGTGAGGAGGCGCCCGGGTGTCACCATTGTGCGGACAGCCCCGAGGATACGGTGGACCACACAGTCCAGGTGTGCCCCGCATGGGGGCACCGCCGGGTCCTCGTCGAGGCTTTGGGCGGCGGCGACCTCGCGTCCGGCCCTGGTTCAGGCCATGGTCCGGGGCGAGAGGGAATGGGATGCCGTCGCCTCCTTCTGCGAAGCGGTCATGCTCGAGAAGGAGGAGGCGGAACGCCAGAGAGTTCGCACCTCTCATCCCGGCCGCCGCGCTGGACCAGGTAGACACCATGGGCGCCGGGTGTCGCGAGATGACTCCCGGCCACCGTAGGCGTGGGTCTGTGGGCGGTGAGTTCGGGTGGCTCATCGTCCCTCTGTCTTTCTAGACGACAGACCCGTGTCGACGGCGCGCATTGTTCCACGCGCTCCTCAAAGAGATGTCAGCAACCCCAGCGGGGCCCAGCAGGGCCAAGGCCTGCCGGGGCTGCGGGTTGTTCGAAAGAGATACCGCGGCCCTGGTACATAAAAGGCCTATGACGGAACACGACGATTTTAGTCAGTAAGAGTCTGACACTCCCTCACCGCTGCTAACCCACAGCGGGAGGGGTCATTTGATGATTTTACGTCGCTAAAAAAAAAAAAAAGGCGGCTGTTCTCATGTAAGGAGATTAGCCAACTACGCAGGACATATTATAGTGCACGAGCATTTGCGCAGACACAGGTGCACTCACTATTCCTTAACTCTCATAGCCCGATGGGACGGTAATCCGACACGACCGGAGAGAGATCAGGCGCAGGACCGACATTTACGTGCTCTCCGATGCACGGGTGTATCAATCACCAGCTTCCAGGCTCCGGGCTGCTTTGTGAAAGTCTTCTAAAACCCACAAAGCGATTTCGGCCCGACTCGGGAATCGAACCCGAGACCTCGTGCTCAGCAGCCGCACTACGTGCGACAGCTAGACCAACGAGGCAGTTCTCATACTTATACTTATATCATACCTGTTCATACCTCTTCATACTTATATCATACCTGTTACAGCCTTTTTTATCATTCCACTGCTGGGCACAGGCCGCCTCTCAGACGGAGAAGGATTGAGCATTAATCACCACGCTTGGCCAGAGATGGTTCTTTACCCACTAGGCCATCACGACTACTTATATCATAAAGAGGAAATATTTTTTTGTTTGTTTCTAGCCCCAAGGCTTCGAAACTAATGAACGGATTTGATCAATTGTTTCTCGGTTGGGATACTAAACTATCCTCCACACAACATAGGCTATATTTTGTCTCGTCAAACGATCAACTGATTGAAAATTCGGTGTTTTTTACACCATCTATTTCAGGGATTATAGACACGTTTAACCAATAAAAGATATACAACAGCTTTTAGATTATTTTCTTAGGGAATGTGTTCACAATGTTTCATTCACCCCCATTTGCCCCTTGTTTCATATGATCATTACGGAGCCATTATATTCTTCCAGCCTCCTTACCTTTATAATGTCTTTTGATTATCTTACGAGGACTATTTATGAGTTTATTTAGAACCCAATACATGGTTTGGGTACTAAGGTTTTGATCTAATAATATTTTAGTAGATAATAATCATTTAAAGAATCTTATCTACTTATCTTAAAAAAAAAAAAAATATATTGATTCAAAAGTGCCGTCTTTCCAAGGAGTATCAAGTTTCCCGGGTCACTGGGTTGAGGAGGTCAGATAGGCAGTTGCTCCATGTAAAGCACTGGTACTCAACTGCATATGGTTAGACTTAAAGCCAACCCCACATAGTTGAAAAACGGGTAGACCGATGATAATATAATTTTTCAATTCATTGAATACAATATAACTTACATACAAATACTTGAATACAACCTGTATTCAAGTAAAACTAAACTCAATAAAACGTCCACAATGCTTATTTACCTACTCTTATAGGCTTGGCAATGGGGTAATTTGCATGATCAAAAGCTCTATGCACAAATTCAAAAGAAATCCAAAAAAGGGTACTAAAATCCATCATCCTCCCATTCACTGTCCATCTTACCAAATTGCTATACTTTTGAAGAGCCAGAATTCTTAGATATTCAGTACCGTTAGAAGAAAATGACCTATCCTTGTATCAGTTTACAAAAAGGCTGGCATTCAAACTAGACTAACCATGGAGAATGAAATGACTAGCGGAGGTGCCATTACGGAAAATCGCCGAAGAAAGTAGCGCGCCAAAATGCGGGTGAGCGAGGGACGAGGAACGTTACTGTCTTCGCCCTTATACGCCTTCTTTGGACCCGACCATTGTTTGTAATACCAAAAATCGTTGACAGATGTCTCAAACAACCCTTACGCCTCGTTAGATAACTAGAAACTGATCGTTTTGGTCATGCCCACTGTACGAATTTGACCTAAAAGAAGGCGCCTGACCTACCTGCATTATGGCATCTCCACTCATGTTTCTTTGCTCCATGCGCCTGACATTCACAGCACGTAATAAGGGTCGTGAGGTCCAAAATCTGTCACAATCAAAGGCCCACTTGGGTCCAAAAGGGTAGATACGGGGTAAAAAGACACACTTAGCCAGAACGATATGGAAATTTTCTCATAATGTTCTTAAACAGGTTTTTTGTGGAATCTTGGGTGCGAATGGCCGAGTCAGAGTGTTACTTGCTATAATGTAAGGGACATCGTTTACTGGCCATTTCTTGAGGAAATTTGATTTTTAGAAGTTTGCCAAATGGACTATGTGTTTGTTTTTTTCTTGAATAGCCTTACTGTGAAGGTGAAACCTAAATGGCATAATCCTTTCATTTCACAAAAAATAGATTCAAATGAATGTTTAATTTTATTTTTGACGACTTTAAAATAGAATAGCTTGCTCAAAACTATGAACATCTAACACAATTTGTTCACTGCTATGCTATATAATATGTGAGTACAATCAATAGGTAAAAGAGAACATCACAACAAATTAACAAAACTGATGAATTGACAAACGCACTTAAGTAGATACTTTCTCTATATGCAAAGAAACTATGCAAACCAAAAAACATCTAATAAATCAATAATAATTCAAACTACACCCTTACATAACAGCCAATAACGCAAGAAAAAAACCTCTTCCACTATATTATGTATGGAAATGTTCGTCCATTCCTGGCTGTCGCAAAAACTTGGAAATGAATAGAAAATATAGGAGCGATTGTTAAACTTGAACGTCTGTGTGTCTATCACGAAGGAGGGAAAGATAACGGAGATGCCATAAGGTAGGTCAGGCGCCTACTTGTAGGTCAAGCAACGTAGGTTAGTCGTGAACAGTTACTAGAAAAAACGAGAGCCTTGTCATCACTGAAACTTGCTCGCGGCAGGATCTAATGAGCGCATCCAGCCATGCTCTCGTTGTGGCATATTGAGCTGGCAAAGTGTAGTTTCACTAGAGGTAGAAGAAGGTACCTTGTCTAATCAAAACCAATCTGTCAAAGATTCGTCTTGATCGATTGATGATTTTATATTGAAAATAATGGGCGGGTTCCATAGAAGGCATGTAAGGCGTTCGGCAACGTTCTTCGTCCCCCAAACACTCGCATTTTGGCACACTAGTTTCTTAAGAGATTTTTCGTTATGACATCTCAGCTACTCATTTTGTTCTCCATGGTCTATAGTTGCCAGAAGCCCTGTAAGTGAAAACATAGGGGCGGTAACGTTGGACGTTTTTGTCGCGTTTTTGTTTGTGATTAATGAAGCGTAGAGAGTAGTTTTGGAAAGTTGTTGTTTTAGTTTCTCGGCGGAATATGAAGGGTGTATCTCTCGAAGGGTTGAAGAGTTATGCCTATACTTCTATAGCATAAGAGGATATCTACTTCATGTCAACCACCGTAGCTTCTGTCGATATAGGAAAAAATGTAACTAAAATCTTGAAATAATTTTCAGTTTTCATCCTTAGTGGTAAAACTGAAGTAAAACTGTTCCTTAATCTTCTTAAGTGT
The DNA here is from genome assembly GCF_030705265.1 of Helicoverpa armigera. Lineage (NCBI taxonomy): Eukaryota > Metazoa > Arthropoda > Insecta > Lepidoptera > Noctuidae > Helicoverpa > Helicoverpa armigera. The sequence goes on along the minus strand of NC_087140.1, from coordinate 9,328,268 downwards.
GCGTAGCAAGCCCAAAATTTGGCGCCCAACGTGGGGCAGTTTTCGAGTTTAGAAGGCATTGTGTAAGTAAATAAGTCACTGTTGGCCATATATGTCTCAAATATACCCCTGTATGTTCTCCAGCCATCGAGACCTAGTTTTTCCGAGCATGCCTACACTGTTTCTGAAGGCTTAGATAAATTATTAGAATCATATTATAAGGGTTCCGTCGGAGATAGGAATACGTAATTTATGTATTTCTAATAACATTTCCAACGTGTTTTGTTCGCACGTTCCGTAGCAGTTTTTGTTTTTAGACCATAGATATTGAAACCTTTTTGGTGAGTAAAAAAATGGCGTAGTCGCTGAATAGACTGGGCTATTATTTCTAAAAAGAGTGGAAGTGTTATTTACGTCTATAAGTATCTATATCTGTGGTCTAAGTATTTTCGACTGCGACTATGATTTGATCTTGTTACATCCAAGTTGCGTGGTACAGAGGAATAAACTGTACAGCCAACTTTGAGACACTAATTCAGATTGTATCTGCTTATATGCTCAATAATGATATAAAAAAACACCATTCCCAGTATTTCCCACTCAAGTTCAACCATCATAATTTCAAACTAGAATCCCAGAAAATATAAAAAGCCATCAGAAAAATAAATTCTCCCACTCTCCATTGGACTGTCCATTTCACAAAATGCCACAATTGAGCGCTGGAGAAAATTCCAAGATTTCACTTACGTAGTAATGGAAGTTACTCTAGCGACACTCGAAGTAACTTGACGACTACTCACTCAGGTATTGAGGGGTATTGAGGAGTTACAAGAAACCGTATGTCCTCTATATTTACTGAAGAAATTATAATTGTAATGGGTGTCCTATGTGGGCGAATCAACGCGAATGTGAAGCGATCCGAAGCACCGCGCGTTCCCCATATCTATATCAAGTATAGCCGTTTTCTCGGGATAAAATATAAGTTACTCGGAAAGAGTGTAGTTTTCCAACTGTGAAAAAAAATTAAAAACGGTCCAGTAATTTTTGAATTTATCGCTTACAAACAAAAATATTTTTTTCCTCTTTGTAATATTAGTACACACCTCACGAAAAACACTTCTCCAGGTATCAACTTCTTGCTATTTTCGCAACGCGTTCGCATCCAGAGCGCTCACATAGTATGCACTGGTAAAAATACCTATACCTCAGATTTTCACCTTAAGTTTTTGTTTGTTTGTAAATGGAAGTAATGTTAGCCAGACTTGACATCACTTGAAGACCACTCACTCACTTCTAATAATGACGTGATATCGAATGTTTTTAAAACAGTGTTTATTATTTATAATTCCTATTCATATAGGAAAATTCCTATTCACAATAAACTTCCGTTTCTAAGCCGGAACGGATTTAATAATATAAATAAGTGCCAGATATTGAAATCGATAGCAAGAGTGAATTCTTCATCATCTGCCTAGCCTTCCCCCAAGTATTTAATGTTAGGGTCGGCTTCCAGTTTAAAACGTGGCAACTGAGTACCAGTGTTTCATATGGAGCGACTGCCTATCTGACCTCCTCAACCCAGTTACCTGAGCAACCCTTGCTAAGACTGGTTGTCAGACTTTCTGACTTCTGATTACCCGTAACGACTGCCACAGATGGTCAAATGACAGCCGGGATCCATCTATTTTTCGTGCCTTCAGGAACACGTATGATCTCATACATATAAAATATATCACACAAACCCCTGTAGTTTAAAGAGGAATAAATATAACTTTCTTCTGAAAACTTAAAAATGAGTGCTATTTATCCTTCCACTTAATCCCCCTCATGAAGCAACATTTCTCTTTTAAAAAACATAATAACAACGACACATTCTCTTACTCTCAAAACACAGTTTCTCTTACAAAGTATGCCATCTTAACCCCGCAAAATTCTGTAAGCATTAACCTACATTATAAGCATGGAGAACAAAATGACTAGCGGAGATATCATAACGTAAAATCTCCTGAGAAAGTAGCGCGACAAAATACGGGTGTTTAGGGACGAAGGACGTTACTAGCTCCGCCCTTACACACCTTCTTTAAAAGCCACCCATTCTTTTCAAAATTTAATCACCAATCATTTAAGAACATCTTTGACAGATTGGTTTTGATTTGACAAATAATCCGAACGACTTGTCACTTCTAATAAATGATCACGTCTGTCTACATTGACCTACAAGAAGGCGCCTGACCTACCTTCCTTATAGCATCTCTGCTATCTTTCCTTTCTCCATGATTATAACCGACACAACAAAGATGTATAACGCTAGAAGGACCTTAAATTAATAGCACACATCACTATGCTTTTACTCTAATCCATGGCGTATTAGTAAAAAAGGATTCCCGAGTACACTGTGTACCGAATATACACACATTTGTATAATAAATTGGCATAGGGAGGGGAAAGTTTGAAAATGGTTATCGATATTTTGGGTATGTAAAATATTTGCGTGCTTAAAACTGTGCCTTAGTCAATTTAAGTATCCGTTTTCCAACTCAATGGAATTGGATTATAAAATAATTAACTAAAAATTTAAGGATAAACATTGTATTAGTTACTACCTTTTGTTCGAGTATCCACATATATTTTGATTTGTAAAACGAGTCACTGTAAAATCAAGTCATAGTGATACAATTATAATGTCCACATCACAGCATATTGTCTTAACACACAACGTTCAGCATAATGATATTTGTAAACAATCAAAGAAAACGTTAAATAATACAAACAAAACAAAAACACTTTTTAAGATTACACTACACAAATTGTTCAATCCGCGATATTATTTCCTTTTATGAGTGTTGTATCATAAAATTTTCCAATATAACATATTGGTGACTTTAGTATTTGTACCTACTACGGAGTAAGGAAGAATGAGCGGATACACCATAATGCAGGTAGGTCAGGCGCTTACTTCTAGGTCAAATACGTACGCTGGGCATGACCAAAACGATCAGTTACGAGTGAGCTGACGAAGCATTTGGGTCCTTTAACCTCTTGAATGCCACTAACTAGAGAACAATAGAAAATCCATTATGTCTTGCGTAGATCTGCGCACCGGCATACAAGGTTTTAAGTCATTTGTTAACAATTTTTGCTTATAAGGACGAAAACAGTAACGTTCCTCGTCCCCCGCTACCTTTTTAGGAGATTTTTCGTCATGGGACCTCCGCTAGTCATTTTGTTCGCCATGGTATCTACCATCTTGACTTCCACTGCTGGTCGTAACACTTCATTTTATAGCACTCTAGGTCTTAAAGTTCATGCTACCACCTTTATCGGATGGGTAAAAACTGTAAAACATACATTATGGCGGTCGTTTATAGACATGGGGAGTTAAAAGTGTGAAATTGCTGTGTGTAATGTAAATAGGATGTCGGTGACTTAGTGTTGTATCTAACCGAGTTCAAAAAGAAGCAAAAGATTGTGCATTGTTGTGTTGGACTATTACAAATACCATCAAATATCATAAAATCTATGTATTTATAGTATCATGATATCTAAGGTAATATTGCATTTTAGTTGTCAATTTATATCTTTAATTTGATTCTCAATCACATAATACATTTAAAGTAATCTCATCTAAAAAATAACTGATAAAACGCGACACAAAAAAATATCGATAACTTCTCCACCAAAAAACATCGACACACAACCCATCCCTAGTCCTCTCTCGCGTAGTAAAAATGTTCGAGTTTGGCAGGAGATGTATGAGCATAATTTTTACATGTACGCCTGATAACACTACGTACATTGTAACTGTACGCTAAAAGAAAGAATTGAACTAATTTTGTACCAAATTACTTGGTTGCTGTTTAAGTTATTATGGTAAGTAGGTATTTTAGGTTTTAAGTTATCTACATAGTACTTTTGGCTATTGGTAGATTGATTGATTTAAATCATCGACTGAAAAAAAAAATATTATCCTACTTCACAGATGCTCATTGAGAGACCACGCTTGCTCAAGACGGATTGACAATATCACATATTTTCTCTAGATCTTTGCCTTCACTTTCGCTCCATCATTGGTATCCAAAATATCCTCAAAAACTACATATAAATTATGAAAGTTATATTGGTACTTGCCAATCCTAGAATCGAACCCGCACATTCACCCTTGCTAGGCTTTTGTTTTAACCACTTTACTTTCATAGAATGCACTTCATAAAACCACACATTATCTCTTCAATTACATACTAATATCACAAGTGCAACAGTCGACCTGATGCTATTATGACGCAGTATTCAAATCCTCACAGAATTGAAAACCGCAAAAGTGATGACATCGCTTTCGCATGATTCTATGACCTGTGTCAATTGTAGCGAATACGATTTAACACGTAAAACTAGCTTACATCTACGGCTTTGTTCGCGGTCCGAGGGATTAAGAAGTATTAGAACGGGGTTAAGAAATATAATTTGTCCGCCTATTGGTAAAGTTGACGTTCAAAAGTGCTGATTTTCAGCCTATTTTGAAAAAATTACAAAAATTATTTTGGTTCTAAACTGCTTTTGCACAAATTTTCAGCCAAATCTGTTCAGCTTTTCAAGTTAAGTAACAGCCTTTTCATACTGGCGGATTTTTGGAGTTGAAAAAATTGCCAATACGAACTGGGATGTCGCTCAAAAAAATAGAGTAGAAAATCCGCTGGTGTGAAAATGTATATCAGGGAATTTAAAATATTTTGATGAACATTTAAAATGTAACCAAAAATAACCTATTTCAAGATTTCAGCTATAACTAAAGGTAAGTAGTAAGGGAAAGGAGTTTTCTTTTTGAGTTTTTTGTATGTCAGACGACGATTTTTCTCCTTCTTATCAAATTATTTAGATCTTAGACGTCACATATACTTTCTAGATTTACCTAGAACTTTTCTTAGCACCATCATTGTGTATGCAGTGCCATTAAAATTTTATGATTCAGACATTATCGTTAATACTATACTGCTCATAAAGTAAGAATTATTACCTGTTCATCGTGTATAGAATATCAAGTGACATAATTTTATACTTTATGGACAAAATGACGAATATTTTTGTAACAATAATGGTGGAAAAAGTAGGTAGTATTTTAAAGGAGAGCATTTTTGCTAGTTACCTATTACTTTGTTAAATTACACTTATATTATAAACTAGCGACCCGCCCCGGCTTCGCACGGGATAACAGTGTTTTCCCCCTATTTAATGGATGTCATTATACATTAAAACCTTCCTCTTGAAACACTATCTGTTAGAAAAAACCGCATGAAAATCGGTTGCGTAGTTTTGAAGATTTAAACGTACAAAGGGACATAGGGACAGAAAAAGCGACTTTGCTTTATACTATGTAGTGATGCGAAAATTTGAGAATATGTGTGTGTGTATGTAGTTACTTCCTCACGCTCAAATGGCTGAACGAATATTGATGACACTTGGCAATAATAAAGATTGCACACAGGGTACTTTTTGCAATAGTTCCCATGATACATAGATGATACCTTTGGTGGAAGCTAACTACAAACATACTAGGTAGATACGCGTTGAAAGTGCTGAAAAATATTGAAGCCTGAAGTTTTTTTTTTTTCACAAATATGACCTGAAAAACATTGACAAAAAAAAATACTGCATATGCAAATAGTACACGGAATATCAGTCCGCGTACAAAATATTTATTTCCTTGCGGGAATCAAACCCGCTACCCAATGCACGTGTCGTTCATTCTATATGAATTTTGGGTAGAAATAAAGTTTTGGCTGGCTACTTGCATTCTATAAGAACATTGATATTTTCTTTCAATGCAAACAAATATACATATGAATGAATTTGAGATTGTTAACCGGTTTCCCAAAAGGGAGGACTCAATTCATCGAAATCTTTTGTTTATTGACAGATTGATATATGTTCACAGATTAGTCAAAGAATACGACCGGTTTGCGAAATTCTTTTTTGTTTGATAGGGTATACCCAGGTGGTCCCACAGTAATCAGGTCAGGATCTGATAATAGAAACGCAAATACTTAAGTATATCGAGAACGAACACAAAACTCTTCTAAAAACAACACACATTATTATCCTTCTCACCTACTCACGCTATAACTTAGCAAATATTTTTAACTTTAAAATAGCCCGTAGCTCTTCCAAAACTATATACCTCTAAATTAAAGCTATGTAGCTCAAGTTACGGTGTCCTACTTGATGGCATTAAGACCTTGTCTAGTAGCCCGGAAGTTTATAGCGTCACCCCATTTTTATTTAAAGTCATAGTGAACTAGTGAACTATTTTATCATAGTAGTTCTATTGGAATTATTGTGATAATAATGAGAATAATTTTGGGGCATCTTTTACAAAATTGGTTGGCCCCAAATTAAGCCATTGATTAGTTTGAGTAATAGAGGCTAACGCAACTTATATGCTACAGATTAACACACTTATATATGCATAAATACATATTATAACACCCAGAAACAGGCAACAAATATGCACATCACACAGAATGTTGGCTTGACCGGGAATCGAACCTGGGGCCCTCTGTTGAATATAACAAATTGTGTAAAAAGTTTGAGGGCGTATTTGTGTGTGGATTGCTTATTTTATTTATTGCGTGTGTCTTAATTATGATAAGCAAGCATACATAAGTATTTGTGCCACGATAGCAACAAAACAACATATGCAAATTACAGCAAATTTTATTCAAACAGCCTTAAGAACTATCCTTTATAATCCATGATCATAATCCCGTACCCTTTTCTGTTCGCCTGGGCATCAACGGTTTTTCAATGAAGGTACAAAACGGATGGAAAAGGATAATATTTAAATAATAAATAACCCACCCGGATCACAAACTGGTGTTTATACAGAAAATTGGGTTTTTCGAAAAAGCCCCTTATTTTGAAATAAGGACACTGGGTGTGGATAATGCCTGTTTAACATTTAAATGTTGGACAAATAGTCAATATTTGCGAAATACGTTTTTTTTAAAGATGGCCGTTTTTATCGAAAGGGCCTACAATGATAAATAACACGATATTTAAAGGTAATTAATTAATATTTAAACGGTCAATCTTAGCCATTTATCTGCATATACATGTATCTTCTTAGGAAGATCTGATATCATAATATCGGCCAAAGGACGTCCAATTCTGAACATGCTATGACTGCTGAACCTGGCCTACCCCTATGATTTCCAAAAAATAACGGTTGGCTTGCATCCGGAGCTTAGTCAATATAGCAAGAAAGATTAATTTCTAATAAATTCAAAAACCATTTATAGCAATAGGTTAAACCAAAAAGCCTTGTAAAATTTGTTTGTTTGCTTGAATGCACTAATCTCAGGAACTACTGAACCGATTACATATTCTTTCAGCTTTAGTTTCATTTATCAAGGAAAACTATGGGCGACTTTTTATCGATAAGATGGATGAGGGGTGTAGTTTCCACACACTAGCGGAAATCATGTTATTATAATAAATACTCTTACATGCTTACCCTACTGGGAATGACAAGAGCAATAAACCCAAAAACACTTTCATATATTAACATTAAAATGAAATTAATATACGTTCAAATTAAGCTGATCGCATGAATGTTTATTATACTCCATTTAATTTACGATTAATATTGCATTAACCGTATATTTAAATAATGCGGCCAATAATTGCATTCAATTATTTATTTCAATAATTCATTGTCGTTTTAACTATTTGTGTTTTCGCGGTGGTCGTGTGGTTTTCGCGTTTCGGTAAGTTTATTTGATTGTGGGTGTATTATATTTAATAAGTATGTGGCTTTTTTTAACGACGTCAAAAATCATCAAATGACCCCTCCCGCTGTGGGTTAACAGCGGTGAGGAGTATCAGATTCTTACTGACTAAAAACCGTCGTGTTCCGTCGTAGGCCTTTTATGTACCAGAGCCGCGGTAACTCGCGCGAACAATCCGTACAAACGAACAAACAAAGAAACATTTGTATAAGTACTGGTTTCGTACGCGTAGAGTTCGGTTATATTGCGTTTCCAAGAGAATTCTTCAAAAGTCCGGGATAAAAACTATCCTATTTTCTATCTTAAGGTCATACAGACAGAGTTACTTTCGCATTTATAATATTAGTAGGGATAGATTTTACACTTTTTATACCTACAATCAAATATACTTTTAATAGCTGCTACATCTTTGTTCTCCCTCTACGTCACAACAAACCAATCTTGATGATAAATGAGCGCAGAAGGAATCTGAAAGCTTTCAGTTTTCTTGCAACGTACGCGGAAAATGTTGTACGATACACACTGTTTATACCATTTGTTTGTACGTGCATTTTTTGAGAATGCTCCTGATGAGTAAGCAACAATAAAATTCCTACCTATTCGATATTATGAAATCCCAGTCATGGATATTTTTATCATAAATGTGATGAATTTATTATGACAAGTTGTCACGCTCAGCGAAATATTTCGAAGTGGTATTACATTTGCAGTCATTATACAAGCCATCATTTTAGATATGTACAGTATTAACTCGTTTGACTATGCCATTTATTTAAAACAATATACTGATATGTACTCCGCTACATCCGGTTGGACTGGAAGCCGACCCCAACATAGTTGGGAAAAATGGCTCGGAGGATAATGATGATACTGATAAATCTCGGTACAAATGACCGAATGATGATTCTGTACAAATACAGACCAAAAGTAGCTTAACTTAATAATTAGGAAAACCATTAGTACCTAGTTTGGCCCTTTAAATAAATAAATAAATCTCATAGAAACCACAAGCCCATCTTCGTCAATACAAAATCATAATTACAACAGAAGACGGCAGAAACTTCGTAACTTTCCTCAGAAAATTAATTAACGCAACATTACAATTTACAAAGGCCATTTACTTGTCCTTTGAGCATCTCCATTTAATTTTAGTAAATTTATTATTTTCTATAAGTTTCGTATCGGCCCAAATGGGTCGGTTACAAGGAGAATTAAAAGGAGCGGAGATGTCATAATGTAAAATCTTCTATGAACGTAGCGTTACTAAATGTGTATGTTCGGGGGACAAGGAACGTTACTGGCTACAACCTCATACACTTTCTTTGAAATCTGCCATTTTTTTTAAATCAAACCTTACTCAATCTTTGACATATGTTTCATGGAACCCGAAGGCCTCGTAAGTTCACTAGTAGCTAATCGTTTTGATCACGGCCATCGTATGTAGTTGATCTATAAGAAGGCGATCCTACCTACCTTATGCCATCTCCGCTCTTTCCTTCCTCCGTGGTCGACAAAAGGTCACTGGAGTGGAAACTTCATTTACTCAATACTCCGTTATAGTCACTTTGCTGATTTTCAGTTAAAATTTTGATTATTTTGTTAATTGTTATTACGTCACGGTTATTGTTTTTAATCGATCAGTTTGTATCAGATAAAAGGTTTGTAATTGAATTTTGGGACAGTTTATTATTGGCACTGTTACTCTCTCCCTCTCTCTCTTGATTTATTATTATCTTAAATTGGTAAAATTTAATTTCAGACAATGTGTTTTAGTTTGTAAATAGTTGTTTTTGAAGGATTTATAGTTTTCATGATGAATTATAGCCTTATCAAGCAAAAAAAACAGTTGTATATAAGTTTGCAAGTGATGTTACGTGTCACACTGTAGTCGTCATCTGTATTTTTTTCAAACCAAAAAAAAAGTATTGAAAAAGAAAACTAATACTTCAACAAACCTTCAAAGTTTTCACATTCGGACAAACTCCTACCTGCAAATATTGCCAACACTACTATTCAAACTGGCGCAATTTGACTGTTTGGCAACTAAGTTGCCGTGTGAAAACTTAATTGATAGGGTTTCATACTGTAGCACAAACTGTTAAATACGTAGCTTTTACTGAAGGTTATAAAGTCGTGATGCTTTGGACTTTGAAAAGCCTACAAAGGTTTACAAAAGTACCGTAGTTAAATCACCTGTCTCTCAAGTACGAATGTATAGGTTGGATTCCATCACAGAAAAGGTGTCAATGTAACTTTTCTAAGTGAATTTTGGACACCAATCACTGACTAAAGTTGAAGGAAAACATCTTGAGGAAATCTGAATAAGGTACTTAAAAGGTGAAGGAAAACATCTTGGGGAAACCTGGACTATAATAGCCTGAAATCATCAACCCGCACTAAGCAAGCGTGGTGATTAATGCTCAATCCTTCTCCGTGTGAGAGGAGACCTGTGACCAGCAGTGGGACGATAAGAAGGCTGTAACAGTAGCGTATAATGTAAATAATCGCCAATCCGCTATGAGCGAGCATGATGATCAAAGTTCATTAAGAATCTAAAGTGTGGCCATAGTTCAGCATTTTTCTCAGAAAGAAGATTAAAATTAAAAGTACACAGCAATTTAATTGAAACACTCATTAATAATAAATGACATATCGTCGTCATTGAGATAATAACATGTCAATACATTAATCCCACACAATTTCACAATAAACTATCATACTTTAACACCGTGAAAAGCTATTAAATTCCCATAAAAACAATGAAATTCAATCAATTAACAGCCATTGGATCAAATTGACGGACGGACATATGGAGACATTGTTATCGAAAAATTAATTAATTTCCAAATAACCAATCAATTTCCAAAATTAATTAAGTAAAACAATTTAATGATTTTTCAGACACGTTCTACAGCTAATTATTTTGCTGTTTGATTTCAATTGATTTCAAATTGGTCGTCTAATTTCAGAATGGTTTGATGTTCATTTTGGTTTAGTAAATCTAATTGATTTTTGGTGGTAATTGCGGATTTTAATTATGGTTGCTAAACAGCTGTGTTAATTAGTAAGGATTAATTTTGAATTGGAATAAAAATGGAAAATTGGTTTATTGTATTATTGTAAATATTGGAATAAATAAAATAAGTGGCGATCCTTGGGAGCTTTGCCTAGCAGTAGACGTCTCTTGGCTGACACGGCGAAGAGTACTTTTTAATTATGTTGAAATCCGGTCAATACAAACAGTTTAATATTATTTATCATACAATAAGTAAGTCTGACTCACGGCCAGTTTCTTCATCAAAAGTAAAAGTCAAAGTAATGTCTAAAGTAAAAGTAACGGTCAAATTCGTTTTTTCAAGGCTAAATTAACAGTAAAACTTATAAAAAAAATTAATTTGACCCTTACTTTTACTTTAGACATTACTTTGACTTTTACTTTGGCTTTTACTTATAATGAAGAAACTGGCTGTAAGGGGTATCGGGTTGCCCGGGTAACTGGGTTGAGGAGGTCAGATAATCGCTCCTTGTAAAACACTAGAACTCAGCTGCATCCGGTTAGACTGTAAGCCGACCCCAACATATTTGTGAAAAGGCTCGGGAGATGACGATGGAGTATATAATTTTTCTTTAATGTAAACACTAATGGTTTTCTTTACACCAAACTTAACAGTAATTACAGTCGAAATTAAAACGCAATTTAAACGAAAAGTAATGAGGATATTAATGTAAGATAAAACAAATAAACACGCACACAATGATTCTCGTAATAAGCATATCGTTTATAATGAGCCGAGTATCGCGGTCTTAATTCCGTATTAAACTGGAAACCACAATGTGGACGCGGATGCTGGAAATTTTGGATGCGGTTCTTTTGTGTGATGTGATGGAATATTTTTGGGAGTAGTTATATCGTCAATATAAAAATTATTTCGATTTCTATAAAAATAAATAATTCTTTTTGCATACAGGTGTTGACACTGGTCATCTCGTCTAGTGGTGTTTGCATGTTAGGTTTTGACAAAAGCTGGACCTTAGATTCTTTTAATTTTGAAGAGGATATAGAAGGATTTTTTAGGTGTTAAGTAGTTACAGTACCCAAGATACCTACGAAGTATTACGAAGCGACAGAAATATTATTTTAGAAGCCAAAGAACTGTCTAGCGATGCCTATACGGTAACTACTATTGGTTTATCATGTTATTATGCTCTCACTATAGCATGCTTTACCACAGACACAATAAATTTTTAGACTGTGTAATATATGCTACTATCACACTTAAAAACACAAAAAAATACAACAAGTAAAGTATTAAGGAAAAACGCACCAAATTACAAAATGACTTTGTCATACATCGTCATCCCATCCCGTGACGTTGTCGAGTAAAACACAATGTTTACATTTAATAACATCTCCGTTTACTTATGCAAGCTGATTACTGTATCATTTTGTATGAACCACTCAGATTAACTGAGCGGTATGGAGATATAATAGACCTATCATGTATTTAAATTGTTACTAAAAGAAAGACATTCAGTCTTATCAAAGGGTTTCGAGTCAGATAGGCAGTCAAAAAGGGTTCATGTAAAACACTGGTACTCAGCTTCATGTAAAACACTGGTTCTCAGCATGAAGTTAGACTGGAAGCCGACTTCACTTTTTCCGAGCCGACTCTCTGGGAGAAGGCTAGGCCGAGGATGATATGTTTACTAAAAACAAGAAAACTGAAGTGCAGTGGTGTCCATGTTATCATAGCGAGATTCACCGTGTCTAGTAAAACACACTGATCTGTAGGTTCCACACTATCAATGGCAGATCTTTAGCGCTCCTAACAGTTAGTCAGTAGACAGAAAGAGAGAGTCTGATAATAAGTCTTAAAAATTATCTATTGATAGGTTACTCGCCAACGGTGGTTGACGTCAAATTGACAGCCGTCCATTGAAAACCGTCCTACTTAATCACGACCTATCAATTCCATCTGAAACTTACTACTGCCGTATCTTAAAATTACAGGTGTAACAATCATCAATAAAACCCCATTCAAATAATAAAAGCTCTGAAGGTTTATAAAATTAAACCAGTAGCGCCTTATTATATAAAATTAATTTTTTAAACGCTTGAGGGTTGAGCAGTGCAGTTAATCAGGTGCCCGGAGCCGCGACAAGATAACTGCATTACTTTGATGTGAAGCCGCCCATTGATTCCACGAATTATGTCGCTCGCTCCAGGTAAGGCCTGCAAAATAAAAAAGGAAAAACAAAAAAAATACTCTAAGAATTTTCACGGCAAAATACCTACTGTTAACTAGTCAATATTGACAAAATACCTGATTTAAGGACCACGAACAAGTTGCATAGATGAAAAGTAGAACAAAATTTTGTGAAAATATGGCATGAAATGATATAAAATGGAGGTATTTATACCATATTGTGCCACCATTAAAAAAGACTAAGTAAGTATCAAATAAAACTGAAACAAAACCACATCTAACACCAGTTTACTTTATGCATCCCAGACAATTGTTCTAGAAATATCATCCCCTCTGCCCCAAAAACTCCTCATCAATACCACAATAACTCACACACACAAACTGATGACAACACATCACTCACACAACGACACATTCATTTTTCACACAAATCACAAAAGTTGTCCCCATCTATACATACCTAAGTCTGTGGTTCGACCTAATTTTACTTATGATGAAAGTTAGAAGTTAGAACACAATAAGGGACAGATATATTCTGATAGAACAGAACTAGTTAGACTGAAAACTCAGCCTATGTCTAACACAGTTTGGACATTGGTAATGGTCAAAGTTTGTAGTAAAATGAAGTTGAATTGTCTGCGTTTACAAATTTGTTGTAGAAATAGTGAGTAAAATGAAAACTGTTTTTAACCCCCGACGCAAAAACGACGGGGTGTTATAAGTTTGACGTGTCTGTGTGTGTGTGTGTGTGTGTGTGTGTGTGTGTGTGTGTGTGTGTGTATGTGGCATCGTAGCTCCCAAACGGATGATCCGATTGTAATGCGGTTTTTTTTGTTTAAAAGGTATGTCAGTCGGGAGTGTTCTTAGCTATGTTTGGTGGAAATCGGTTCAGGTCTTCAAGGTCATCAGCTCGTTTGCTAGATGTGATAGGAATGTTACACGCTCAGTTTACTTGCAAGTATATGTGGGATCTGAAATTTGAAACACTAATGTCTTTTGGAACCACTGAGCTGGTCTGCTGTTAGGGCACGAAGGTAGGAGACGTAACCCTGAACTGCCTTTTAGTAAACCCATCGAGTTTGGGCTCGTTGAATTTGTCTTGACGAGTCCTCTTCATGTTCCTGATTGACGAGAACCTGATGCTGGAAATGGGATGTGGCGGATGAAACCCTGGAATGCCGGAATGAAACGGATAAACCGATTTATATTTTTGCTGAAAATCTAGAATGTCCAAAGGTTAATCTTTATTGTTTCTCAATTTGTGCAATTCTCCCAGAGCCAGTTTGTCATGAGGATTGTTAAACAGCTTCCTTTGGCTGAGATCGCATATAGCGACCCCATCTTAAGATAAAATAAATTAAATGAAAGAAGGAAAAATTAAGGAGCTCCTTTAAAAAGCATGAAATAAAATTAAATTATAAATTTAAAAAAACCCCCGACCCAAAAAAAGTACGCAATAATTATGACAAAAGGTTAAAACGCTAAACCCTGTAAAAGCAAAAATAACTTTTAACACTACGTAAACTAAATTTTGACGTGTCGGGGGACCGCTTTTTACCTTCATAAATACTTACATAAATCAAATGATACCTACCTAATTACAACATTCGTTTAAAAAAAAACACATATCTAAAGTAATGAATTAGAGCGGTCCCCCGACACGACAAAATTTAGTTTACGTAGTGTTAAAAGTTATTTTTTGCTTTTTACAGGGTTTAGCGTTTTTAACCTTTTGTCATAATTATTGCGTACTTTTTTTGGGTCGGGGGTTTTTTTAAATTTATAATTTAATTTTAAAAAGAAGACATAGTGCAAGCAAAATGCATAAAGTAGTGGGTTTATTTTCATTTTTAGAAAAGTTGCATTGGTACTTTCCTGACTTGGATTCGAACCCGCGCCCTCATACTCGAGAGGTTGGTTCTTTGCCCACTAGGCCACCACGACTTTTCACTTATTTAAAACTCATTTAAAATAGTTATAAAAATAAAATGCCTACAGTTTCACATACTGTCATAGATCTATAGCCATCAGTTGAAGTTGAATTTTGTGGGATGTAAAATTCATTTCGAAAAGCGAGAGGTGCAAAAATAAAAATACAAAAATAAAAGTACAAAAATAAAAATACGAAAATAAAAATTCTAAAAATACACACACAAGTAAAAGCTTTTGAAAAATAAAATTGTACTCTAGAAAATACTTTATTTTAAAACCAATGCAATACCAGGTAGATTGCAAAGCTTTTTAATTATTGAACAAACTACTTACATATTCTAATTGCAAACCGCTTACTTAGAACATCCGATTAACTAGTTCTTTTACAAAGTAAATAAAATAAAAACCAAAGAATTCTCCGATTGTTTTGCTAACCGTACCACTTACAGAAAGAGAAGTTTTTATTCAACTGAAAAAATCTCCTTTACGTTGCATTAGTACGATTGTTTTTAATAAAGTATTTTTTGCTAACCCTCTTTGGTGGGGGATATTTATTTATAGCTTACTATAGCGGACTATAGCTTTGGAGTAGCAAACTGCGAACTAAAAAGTCGGCCGACAGTTGTAAAAAAATATTTTTTTAACGAAAATAGTGGATTCAAACAAAGTTTTTAGTCAGTCTTCTTCTTCTTCCTCCTGCCCTATTCCCAATTTTATTTGGAGTCGGCGCAATATGTCATCCTCATCCATTTTCCCCTGTCACTCGTCATACTGACACTCACTCCCTTCCCATTCAATGTCATCTTTCAGGCAATCCATCCATCTTTTCTTAGGTCTCCCTCTTCCTCTACATCCATCTTTCATTACATAACATTACATTCATACTTAGCACACACTTTGTTGCATACGTATCATTCCTCTTCATTACATGCCCATACCATGACAACCTTCTACTTCTCATCTTTTCAGTGACTGGCGCTACTTTCAGTTTTGCTACTTTCAGTTTTTAGTCAGTGTGATACCGGCCTAATACCTGATCTTTGTAATGTGCGTACTACCATTCATCTTCATACTGATTTCTGAGCCCGAACAAACTGTCGGCCGACTAAAAGTTTTCAGTGTGCTCTTAGCTCCCGAGTTTATCGCATCTTTAGTAATAATTGGATTTTATTGTGTTTTTGTTTTATATTTATTATATTTTTGTGGTCGATTGAGGTTAAATAAGTAATGGTTTGTCATTTGATCAAGATATACCCAAGTAGCAAGTAAAAACAATAAAGTTTTCAGTTTCAAAATGATATTTGTGACCAGCAGTCCCTTGCATTTTCCGAGGGAACTATTTTCCGCACCCGAATAGAAAGTAGCCTATGTCTTTTCTCATGCTCTAGTAGACTATCTATGTACCAAGTTTTAGCGTGAAAGTGTAACAAACAGACTTCACCTTTTTATAAGATATTTTCAACAGGATTAACTTTTGCCTAATTATTGATATAGCTGTGACCTGTAATTATTTATACCTGACTAATACCTACCTGATTTTATCAAGTCCTTATCACCAAAAAGACCCCGCTATCAACATACTCTTTAATTCAATATCTATAAAAGCGAATATGCTTACTTTCTTTAGGGTAGTCGTTAATATTGGTCAATGTCGCGTTAAATGGCTCGGGTTACCTTAGCTAAGTGATATTGGTTGTACAAGTGATTTCATAGGTTAAGGGTAAACAAAAGAATAGTAGTAGTGGCCTAGTGGGTAAAGAACCAACCTCTCAAGTGTGTTGGTTCGATTCCAGATCAGGCAAGTACCAATGCAACTTTTCTGAGTTTGTATGTAGGTACTTTCTTAGTATATCTTAGACACCATGGCACGTTAAACTGTATGTCCCGGCTGTCATTGATCATCTAAGTCAATCGTTACGGGTAGTCAGAAGCTAATAAGTTTGACAACCCGTCTTACCCAGGGGTATTGGGTTACCCGGGTAACTGGGTTTAGGAGGTCAGATTAGACTTGAAGCAGACCCTAATATAGTTGGGTAAAGGCTTGGAAGATGATGATGATGTTTAAATAATATTTATACAAGTGAATATGCTTACTTTGTTTAGTAGGATAGTCGTTAATATTGGCCAATGTCGCGTTAAATGGCTCGGGTTACCTTAGCTAAGTGATATTGGTTATACAAGTGATTTGATAGGTTAGGAGTAAACAAAAGAATAGTAGTAGTGGCTTAGTGGGTAAAGAACCAACCTCTCAAGTAAGAGTGTGCCTTTGATTCCAGGTCAGGCAAGTAGCAATGCAACTTTTCTAAGTTTGTATGTACTTTCTAAGTATATCTAAGACACCAATGACTGTGTTTCGGAAGGCACGTTGAACTGAAGCTCCCGGCTGTCATTGGTAGTCGTTACGGGTAGTCAGAAGCCAGTAAGTCTTACACCAGTCTAACCAAGGGGTATTGGGTCTAGGAGGTCAGATTAGACTTGAAGGCGACTCCAATACACTTGGGAAATACTAGGAAGATGATGATGATGTTTAATAAAATATATTTAAAAGTGAATATGCTTACTTTCTTTAGTGGGATAGTCGTTAATATTGGGTAATGTCGCGTTAAATGGCTCGGGTTACCCTAGTTAAGTGATAGTGGTTATACAAGTGATTTCGTAGGTTAGGGGTAAACAAAAGAATAATCATAGTAGCCTAGTGGGTAAAGAACTAACCTCTCAAGTATGAGAGTTCCTTCGATTCCAGGTCAGGCAAGTACCAATGCAACTTTTCTAAGTTTGTATTTACTTTCTAAGTATATCTTAGACACCAATGACTCTAAGATATACTTAGAAAGTACATACAAACTTAGAAAAGTTCAAGTACATACTGTGTTTCGGATGGCACGTTAAACTGTAGGTCTTGGCTGTCATTGGACTTTGGCAGTCGTTACGGGTAGTCAGAAGCCAGTAAGCCTGACAGCCAGTCTTTCCTAAGGGTATTGGGTTTCCCGGGTAACTGGGTTTAGGAGGTCAGATTAGACTTGAAGACGACCCCAATATAGTTGAGAAAAGGCTAGGAAGATGATGATGATGTTTAATAAAAGATATATAAAAAGAAAATAATGTTAGCTTTCTTTAGGATAGTCGTTAATATTGGGCAATGTCGCGTTAAATGGCTCGGGTTACCTTTGTTAAGTGATATTGGTTATACAAGTGATTTGATGGGTTAAGGGTAAACAAAAGAGTAGGTCCTGAATGTGTTGGGTTTAAATGTTTTGGGTTATAACGTGGTTAGTGCGATTGAAGATTAACTTGTTGATCAATTAGTTTAAGTGAGAATTTTATTTGATTAAAAATGTTTTTACAATCATATGCTCAGTTTGGGCATTTATAATAATCTTATTGTTTTTAGGGTTCCGTAGCCAAAATGGCAAAAACGGAACCCTTATAGTTTCGTCATGTCCGTCTGTCCGTCTGTCCGTCTGTCACAGCCGATTTACTCGGAAACTATAAGTACTACAGTGATGAAATTTGATGGGAATATGTGTTGTATGAACCGCTACAAAAATATGACACTAAATAGTAAAAAAAAGAATTGGGGGTGGGGCCCCCCATACATGTAACTGAGGGATGAAATTTTTTTTTTCGATGTACATACCCGTGTAGGGTATCAATGGAAAGGTCTTTTAAAATGATATAAAGGTTTCTAAAAAACATTTTTCTTAAAGTGAACGGTTTTTGAGATATCAGCTCTCAAAGTCGTAAAAAGTATGTCCCCCCCCCTCTATTTTTATAACTACGGGGTATAAAATTCTAAAAAAAATAGAGGTGATGCATGCTAATTAACTCTTTCAACGATTTTTGGTTTGATCAAAGTATCTCTTATAGTTTTTGAGATAGGTTGATTTAACTGTAATTTACGGAACCCTTCGTGCACGAGTCCGACTCGCACTTGGCCGGTTTTTTGCTGAATGTATAATACCGCTATGCAGGTCCTACATTGATAGCAATAATTATTACAGTGATCAGAAACATTCCGACGTATTTTATTGAATTATTTTTGCTGTCAGCCAGTCTCGTACTAAAATGACTTACCTTGTATTTCGAATTATAAAACTAAAAGTTCAGTCCTAAACATAAAAATATATTTACGCTAAAAGTATATTGGTTTACTTCTTCGAACTAATTTAAACCAAACATTGAGTAATCACAAGATACATACATTTCCCATATTTACAGGAAACATGTTAAGGACCAGTATACCTACACAAACAAGAACACATATACACACATTTATATAGATATCATTAAATAGTCTTTTGTCAATAAGCAGCGAACCGCAGTCACTCGCATTACAAATAACTGTTAGCGGGGGATCTAAGATGCTCTAATGAAAACTTTGACGTGCGGGTCCAGTGACAGCGGGTTATTGTAGGTATTTTTGTTTTTAGTTAAATAAAGAGAGTGAAAAAGAGGAATGAGAAGAGAGTGCATGTAGCAGAAATGAGAATGCTGAGATGGATGTATGGTGTTACGAGAATGGATAAAGTGAGGAATGATTTTGACATTAGAGGAAGTCTGAAAATAGCGCCAGTTACAGAAATGATGAGAAGTAGAAGATTGTCATGGTATGAGCATGTAATGAGGAGGGATGATACGCATGCAACAAAGTGTGTGCTAAGTATAAATGTAGATGGATGGAGAGGAAGAGGAAGACATAAGAAAAGATGGATGGATTGCTTGTAAGATGACATGAATAGGGAGGGAGTGAGTGTCAGTATGACTAGTGACAGGGAAAAATGGAAGCAGAAGTCATATTGCGCCGACCCCAAATAAAATTCGGAACATGGCAGGAGGAAGAAGAAGAGCTAACAGTTAAATCTAGCTATTTTGATCTTCTAGATATTCTATTAAAATGACTTCGCAGTAATTATAAAGATCAAACATTTCCTCCTGGTGATCCTCCACCACTTGAGGTTAACTGTAAGCCCAAACTTCTCATTTCTCTCTTGTACTAAACGAAATATGTAGGTCTCCATCGCTGACTTTACTTCAATGCTAT